>NC_134954.1:49017605-49618742 GCF_965638725.1 Aptenodytes patagonicus | reverse complement strand
GAACTGATCTGCAGAATATATTTTAAATATTTTAAAGATGAAACAGAAATAAAAACAAAAGACACTTTATATCCACAGGCAGACTTCTTGAACAAGTCAAATAAATTCAGAGCTTATTTTTTGCCAGGAATTTGACAGGCATTCTGAGACATCAATACAGAAAGACAGCAGGGACACAAAACTAACATAAATAACAAACCAAATAAAATAAACAGAGACACTGAATGAGAATAACACCACATTGTTTTCCTAGCTATTAATTTATGTACCTTTTGCTGGAGGAAGCTCCAGTTTCTCAGCAGTGGGTACAGGTATTTTTTCTTTTGGGACAGGTTTCTTAGGAATCTTTGGCTCTTTAAAGATATTATTTTGCAAACATATTTTAAAATTACTTTCAGAGCATTAAAAACATGAAAAAACATGAAACAAGATCACAAGCTCCCCCAAAAGATCATTAAGATTTACATACAACTTAGAACAAGAAATAAAGATGAATTTTAATGAACCCAAAAGATCTCATGCGTAACTTACAAGAAAAGATTGTGTACCTTTTGCTGGTATAGTTTCCTCTGGAATAGTTGCCTCTTCTTCTTCCTCAGGAACAAAAATGGGAACCTTTCCTTCAGGCACAACTTTCTTTACCACCTCAGGCACTTTAAAGATATTATTTTAAGAACTTTACTTTCACAACTTCACAAAGAAAAATTCATAACATAAAATACAAGAACACCAACTTTAAAGTAACAATAGTAATAAAAATAAGGGAAACTATTAGTTATTTTTCACTCCCTGAAAGCAGCAATGTGCGATTGGGTTATAAGGATTATATGAGGATTAGCTCTTTTGCCCAATTCTTAATTACACAGCATCATTACCAACAGAAAATATTAGCATGATATGATACAAACGAGAGGTTGTAGAAGATTATTAGCATCTAATTTTTTACATAAAGAACTTCTAGTGTCTGCTTTTCAATTTTTTTCTGAAAAACTCAGCTGCTGAGGTAGAATTTGCTCAGCACCAAAGGGTGGCCTCTGCAATAGTCTGCCTCCACTTTGAATTTCACATTTAGGGTATATCTTCTGGTTATTTGTATGGTCAGCTGTGATTTGATTTTATTTATATGTAAGTTTAGCTAAAAGGCTTGTGATTTTAGCATACTGTCAAGGTACATGTCAGAATGATCTCCCTGAATTGAAGAATTTCCAGGTAAAGGCCCATAAAATATTATTCCAGGTATTTTGTTTAAACAAAATTTAAATTAATTTAAGCATTAGTTCTGAATAATGATATCACAATGAATTATTTCATTCACAGCAATCACTTAAAGTGGAAAACAAGCAGATCATTCAAGGCCTGATTCTCAGCACACTGAAGTCAATAACAAAATAGATAATCAAGCCCTGCCTGAGACCTAGCACTGCTCACTACAGGGGAGCAGCAGGGTGCTAGAACCAAGGATCTGACTTTACATGACTATAAACTGATTTTTAAAATGAGGTTCTACTGAAATATGAAAATGTAAGGGAGAAGAATTATCTGCATACACCACAATATGATATACCTTTAGCTGGTGGAATTTTCTTTACTTGAGGAACTGCAACAGGTACTTTTTCTTCTGGGACAGTTCTCTTGGGCACCTCTGGCACTTTAAGATATTGTTTTGATAAGAATTTTAAAATTACTTTTAGAGCATCAGAACTACTAAAACCACGGAACAAAGTCACAAAGACCAATAAGATGAAGAAAACTCCCCTCAGAAGGATAATTAAGGTTTACATTCAGCTAAAAACAATCAATAGAGATGAAGATCTTTTAATGAACTGAACAAAGCTCTCTGGTAATTTTCAAGAAGGAATGGTGTACCTTTTGCTGGTATCTCTGGAACAGCTTCCTCTTCCTCTTCTTCTTCAGGAACAAAAATAGGTACCTCTTCAGGGGGAGGTCTTGGTATTTCTGGCACTTCAAAGATAGTATTTAATTGTAGAAAACTTAGACACAGCATCAGAAACTGAGAGACAACTTACACAGAAGCTAAAGAGTATGAATTAGCAAGTACATTTGTCACAAACTGCTACGATACTTCAGTTAAATTCTAATAACAAACATACAGAAACAATAAGAAGCATCATCCACATGTTCCGTTATAAGAAGAGATACCTTTGGCTGGTGGGGGTTCTGGCTTTTTATGTACAGGGACAGGTACTTTCTTTTCTGGAACTTTCTTGGGCACTTCAGGCACTTTAAAGACATTTTTGTTTAAGAAATTAATTTTCAATGTAACATAAAACATAGTAAAATGATAACTGTATAACTGATATTAAGAAAACTACACCAATATGGTAAAATTTAATTGTGTATGAAAGATAACATTGATCTTATCCACAGATTTATGCACAGATGTAAACTTAGAAACATACAGACTACTTGGTGTAGTAAGGCTAAGGGGGAAGTCCTGCTGTTTAGGTACATTGTTTATCTTTTGGAGCATCTGTTTTTGAAACAGCAAGTAATTTTAAATAATTTAGATATATAAGATCCAGAAGACAGAGACAATACAAGACACAAACATAGAAATTTTCAAAGTGTAGGATAAGCATAGCACCCATGACTAACAGAAATGGCCACAATACAGTGTCCTGATCAAACATAGGTCAGTGAGTGGTTCAGTATCAAAGACTAGGACGAGGAATGAGATTGTTACTTGCAGTCTTCTAAAGCTGAAGAAACAAAACTAGAATTACACAGTTGAACCAGAAACTGGTGTACCTTTGGCTGGTGGAGGTTCTTCCACTCTTTTAGGCAGTGGGACAAGTACTTTCTCTTCCAGCACAGGTTTCTTTGGTACTTCAGGCACTTTAAAGATATTATTGTAGTTTAAGAATTTCATTTTTGAACCATAAGGTAAAGAACAATGATATGAATCAATAAAGTGGAATGACAAAGAAGAACTGTCAAGAATAGAAAACTCTCTTCACTCTACATTACATTAAAGAGGAAAGGTGAAGAAAGATTGATTTTTAATTTTTTTTTTTTTTAACACATTCAGTCAAGAGTTGATATACCTTTGGCTGGTGGAACTTCCTTCTTTTTTGGTACAGGAACAGGAACCTTGTCTTCTGGCACAGGTTTCTTCGGCACTTCTGGAACTTAGTAAGATATTATTGTAAATTGAGCTTGACATAAGAATCTAAAACACCATGATGTACAAGCCAGTGACACTAAACAATTGAGCACAAACACAAAGAACCACAGTTCTTAAGAGCAACAATCCTTTTACTATCCTAGTGTTTAACACAAGTGAGAAGATAAATGAAGTCTAGAAGACCTTTCTGATCACAGCTAATTACAAGTTCATATACCTTTAGCTGGGGGAGCTTCCTTCTTTGGCACTTGGACTTTCTTTTCAGGTATAGGTTTCTTCAGCACCTCAGGCACTTAAAAAACATTATTTTGGTTAAAAAACAATCCACAAGTTATTCAAAACAGAAGTGAAACAAAAAAGACAGCAGCACAAACATTTCATATGAAGACGCCCCTCCAAAAAGAACAGAAAAAAGTAATGATCAAGTAAGGCATCTGAAAAATACTGTGTATTACATATTCAGAGGGTGTCTGCTAAAATAAAGAGACAATATATACCTTTTGCTGGAAGAGCTTCTTTTTTCTTCAGAACAGGTATTTTTTCCTCTGGAACAGGCTTCTTGGGAACCTCAGGCACTTGAAAGATACCATTAATGTTTTAGGTATTTACTTGAACATAAAGTGCAAGCAAGCATCACAAATACATACCCAAAACATACAGCTATGATTTAACATGGTTTGATCACTAAGACAAAATAAAATAACAAACAGATTATATTAACTGCTATTATGTCCATTCTCCCTGCTCAGCCACTGAGGCCATCAATAAAAGTGTTTTTAACTTCAAGAGCTTATTTGCTGATCAAAAGATTGAGTTAAGACAGAGTTTGACTTTTTAGAACCAGCTATTAAAGAAGATTAAGAAGTGTCATGGTAGGGAAACTTGCAAAAATACAATTTTATTTTTTCCTCCAATTTTTGAATGTTTATTACAAACATTGTAATAGACAACTATTTAATTGCTGTATTAGATATTTAGTAGTTCTACTATTTCACCTTATTTTCCGCTAGAGCTACGATCCTAACGCTTCTCAGGCATGTAACAGGTTGTATCTAATCATGTTGAATAAGCCAATTTTGTATACGTATTGAATATATATTGCTGATTACATGTTCTTCTTCAGAAATTTCCAAGTGCTTTCTACATGTAAAAAGCAAGCACATCAAGTTTATCAATTGATTTACTTCAAACACAGAACTATGGACACATTATAAGTACCCAGGAGTTTATACTACAATTTGTTGGGTAATGTCAATGTTTATGAGTGGTTTATTTAAATTAAAAAAATAAAATCCTGACTCTGCTGAAATCAACAGATTTTTCCTTTGACTGCAGTGAGGTAAAGGTTTCAACTAAAATGTATCTTAACATTTTTCATACTCCAAAACCCAGAAATATCCATACGAGTTTTATGATGACAGGAGAGTAATCTCACTGGCTCTGAGCATACTGAAGAAAGTTTGGAGCACATATGAATTAAACTTAACTACTGTGATAGAGTCAAAGGAAATTTTAGCTAACCCTAATCTTCCTGTTCAGGATTAACCTGGCTTTTGCAGTGTACAGCCTGGCCTTTTCTTTACTAGGAAAAATGTGCTAATCGGTATCTCAAAATTCTAGTGCAAAAAATGTTAAATATATTTTTGGCATTCATTAATCAGTCAAAAGAAATTCTGAACTTCTTTTTGGGGAAGAAACACTATGGAATGATTTGAATCAGAACTGGAAAATATACATATTTAAGTACTCTTAGATGATTATGTAATTTTGGAACATCGGATATAGTTAGTCTGTATCTTTGTATTACAATGAAGGCTTTATTACCAAGATCTTGGTGTGACTTAGTTGTCCTCTCTAAGTAGTGAATAGTATGTTCATCTTGTACTAACAATGTTGAAAATTTACACCAGAACCATAAAAATTATTCCTAAAGAAAACACCTAAAACTGAGTATTTAAATATGGCAATTTAATAGAATTTTTATATCTTTGCTTTCCATGAAAATATATTATTCCCTTCAAGAAATAAATAAACAACAACTACAGGAAGTCAATGTGACTTGTGTTCCTAAATCACTTATTTTCAAGTACCCTACCTATTTTCTAGATGAACGTATTTTTTTGTCTGTGATTGCAGAATTCTCATAAACATTTCTAAGTATTTCAAGCACAGTCTGATAGCAAAATTGGACCCCAGACGAGGATGAAATAGAGCTCAGTTAAATTTTCTTAGGGGGTTATACAGACTTCATACAAAAAAGGAATGAGCATGTATGACATGGAACATTTAAATTTATAGAGGTAGTAGTAAAGAGTAGACATACAGCCATTGCACGTTTTCTACACTATATACTAATCATTAAACATCTTGAAAAAAGGCACACTGTAAAGCACACTGGAACACATTAAAACAAAACTTTGGTACATTAACAGAATGAAAAGATAGTACTTTTTCTCACACAAACCCTAAAATTAAAGTATACCTCTAACTGGTGGGGGAGCCTCCTCTTCATACTGGGGAACTTCTGACTCTTCCTCCTCATATTTGGGAACTTCCTCTTCATAATAAGCAGCTTCTTCTTCATAACTGGTGATTTCTTCCTCTTCATATTGAGGAACTTCTTCATACTGAGGAACTTCCTCCTCATAGTGACTAACTTCTTCATAATGGTGGACTTCCTCCTTGTAATGGATTACTTCCTTCTCATATCTGGTGGCTTCTTCCTCTTCGTATTTTGGAATCTCTTCTTCCTCTTCATACTGAGGAACTTCAACATACACTTTTTCTTTTCGGACAACTGTCTTGCGTACTTCAGGTACTTAAAAAGATATCAATTAAAAGAATCTTAAAATTTAGCACATAGATCTTACTAATAATAAGGATCACAAGGCATTGTCAAATAAGAATTAAACCAAAGGAAGAACATTCCATAGAAAACAAATGAGTATTCACTGTACATGGAACACACAAGACACAAAAAAATTTATACAATATTTCAATACTTTATCCAGTATACCTTTGGCTGGTGGTCTTGCCATTTTTTTAGGAGGATAAATTGGTACTCTTTCTTCAATGACAGCCCTCTCTGGTACATCAGGCACTTAAAAGATACAGTACATTTATATTTAAGAATTTTTAAAAGTGTTGTTTAAAAGCAAAAATATTCTTGGCAAGAAACACAAAAAGATATCTTACAGATACATGGCTGATATGTAAAAGACAAGTGTGCTTATTGACACTGGACATGTAATTGTGGAAGCCATTAGGCTGCCATTCAATTAAGTAACAACAAACATTTCAAGATCCCAATATAAGCAACTGTTATGATTCCTGCTTCATCCACTGCTGCCAGCAGTGAAGTTAAGCTTGCTCATGGGCAGAACTCAAAATTCAAATTCAACCAATTACAAAATCACTAAATCCCACTGTCCTCTGTGGCAGCTCCTCTCCACAACAGTGACACTTTGCACGACCTCAGTATTAGATCAAGAGTCCTCAATCACTGGTAACGAAAGATTTGCATAGGAAGCTCTACATGAAGATGAGAGACCACATAGAGAAAACCTTTGTGAGTGACTGACAATGGATAAGAGCTCTGGTCTAATTAAAGGCAAAAGACTTAATTGCTCCATGAAGAAGGTATTTTTCCTTTTCTGTCGATTGCTTTACAAAGTGGCTTGTTTGTTCAGGCATGGCAAGGAGCCATTCCCTATAAAAGCAGGAAAATTTCCAAAAGATTAAGGTGTGAATATGTTCAGTTTTTAAGATTTATTCAGGAAAGAATGCGCATTATGTTTAAGCAGCACATTATGTTTTTCAGAACAGCAGTGCATGATTCTTGTCTTCTGAGACAGGTGTCTTGAGAAATTTTTGACCAATATAACTGGAAACTGCACAGAAAATTACCCTAGCATTTTAACATCTGGGAGACTACTAGACTTGCCAAGTTATAGAATAGTTTAGGCATTTTCTTAACAGATTGGAGATCTTTTTTGATCTTCTTAAGAGATGGAATCCATTCTGTCAGTGACAGATTTGAGAATTTCTACATGCTTTCTTCATGACAAGCTACAGTGAGCATAGATGAGTGGCTGCCACAAGTCTTGATGCTTGCTAAGTGGGTGTTATTTTTGGGGCAATGTGAAGACTGACCAGCTCTTTAAAAATTTTCTGGCAGAGCCCTGCTTGGTATTTAATTGTAAGTGCCAGCCACATCTGCGTTTGAAATCTTAAACTAAAATTGGTTGGAACTGGTAACTTTGCTTGATTTGATAACAAAAACTACATTGTTCATGAATGCCCTTGCCAGGAAGCTCAGGTTCCTTTGGATTCTTTTGTCCTAGCTACAACACCTCTATTTGGTATGCCATGGGAGAACTGTTGCATTTAATGTCCTTCTGCTTTGACCCTTTTTTTTTCCAGACCAGCTGGCATATTACCCCTGCCTTACAGAAAGCCAGTCAAAGATCCTCTTCCATCCTCCTCTTAGTACTCATGATCTGCCTGTCCTCCCATCATTCTCCAATAGAGAGACTAAATAGATTATTTAACTTCACACTGATGTGATTGTATTAATCTTACATGATATGAATATGATAATGTTGTTTATCAACAACAGCAGATCTGAAAGTACTAAGTATGAGGCATCTTGTGGCTTATTTTTCACAAATCAATAGATTGCCTCCAAAAGTGATAGAGCAATGTATTTTCTTTCAAAGCTGTGGACTTTGTTCAAAGCCCTTGAGCTGGCAGGTCCAATATATGGGATTGTGATAAGTGTCTCAGCCAGGCAGGCAACAGCAAAGGTAAAGGGTTTTTCTTTGACCTTCAGATTTAAGTGAGGAATTGCTGTCACAGAACAGGAAAGGACAGGCTTTCTTTTCAGAAGAGGAAAGCATGTTAATATAAAACGAAGGAAAAGGCTGCCCTGTTTCCCCTCAAAGATCAGACAGGTGGCAAGATTTGCAAAGGAGCACCTAGTGAAATGGTTGGGCTTCCACTATGACAACAGCAGTAAGCCAGGAGGAAAGATTTAAGCCTTTTGTGAGCATGGAATACTGTCCTGTGGTATTCTACAAGCTTCACTTTCAGGATAAACTGGTGATCTGCACAGGACATGAAATTGTGTTTTGTCGTCTTTTTTTTTTTTTTTTTTTTTTTTTAAGTAGATGACGATGTAAACTTGGACATAGAATTTTTTTAGTCCATTCATACCTGTGTATGAAATCTCCTTTTCTGTGTGAAGAGAAATGGATACTTCCTCTGACATAGCCCAGTGTTCTTCTTCTGTTGGTACTTCAAAGACAGAGTCTAGTGTTAATATTTTTCTCTGGTACAATATCATGTACAATAATAAATATCCCATTTGGGGTTTCTTAGAAAACTAGTTATTATTTCCTGACATCTCCCACTCCCAGAGCAATTTGGAAAAATATGTCTCTATTGTTTCTCAAAGACTCTGTTAAGGTTCCCTTGGGACTATGGTGGAACATAGTGGTGGACTTGGTAGTGTTAGGTTTATGGTTGGACTCGATGACCTTAAGGGTGTTTTCCAACCTAAATGATTCTATGATTCTAACATTAGAACTTCAAGAAAGGTGCCAGACCAGCAGGCTTGAAGCTCTGTCCTTATGGACAGTCTGTTTGTAGATTAATCCATGGGCAGGAGTACCTTCTGGTGGTGGAGACACTTTTCTTTTTGGAACCACAATGGATGCTCTTTCTTCTCTGGCAATTTTCTTTGGTGCTTCTGGCACTTTAAAGATAGTAATTGTAAGAATACCAAATTCTAAAAGAAATCACGCACTTTCTGAAGTCCATACGAAAGAACTATGGACAAACAATTATGGGGGAATAGTACGTATTTACATAGCGAAGATACTTATAATAAACACAACAATCACACCAGACATACAAACATAAAGACATTTAAATTAACGGAGAAAATGACCAGCTGAAGCTTTAATGCATAGTAGCTAGATATGCATTAAGTATTTTGAAGAATACTAGTTCGGGGTGTTCCAGGAATAAATTCCTCAGATAAATTAGACACTTTGAAACACCATGCAATTTTAGTAAGAGCAGAAATATAATTAAATATTAAAATAATATCTACTAAAATAATACATATAATATTGAATAATAGATATATAGACCAAAACACATGAAAAAGCAAACAGCATGTTCACACATCATGAAGTAAGATGGGATGACTGAGATGAAAGTAAGATGTAAATAATTTGCCTCTAGGCTCTTCAGAAATGTAATTAAACCACAGAACACCACACATACAGGATACATAACAAAATCACTTTTCAAACACAAGAAAATCACAGAAACAGAGGACATATTTGTAAGTTTGAAACCCTTCACTGAATATTGACAATGTTATAAAATATTGATAGTTTTTTTATAAATGTGTTTGTATTAATTTAACTTCTTCATTGAGTAAATGTCTTCACTCATCTTTCCAAAGCTCTTAAGCAGCCAGAGTGATCGATGAAATTAAACAGTAGCTAGAAAAATGCAAGGAATGCAGGTGTGTGACTGTTCCCTGTCACCTTCTGCATTCTTTTGCAGGGGAGAAGACAAAGGGCCTTTTCATTTATAATCAAGTCAGGAGAGACTGGGATTTGATTAATCAGGCAGACGGTGAGTATGACGCACACGGACATCTGGCATTTAGAAGCCTTCTCTACTTTCAAAAGGACTTGTATACCTTTAGCTGGTGGAGCTGCCACTTTCCGTGAAATTGGAACAGGTACTTTCTCTTCTGGCACAGGCTTCTTGGGCACTGCTGGCATTTTTTGAAAAAAAAGTTTATTTTAAAAGAATTTTACAGTTTATGAACATAATCAGATGACAAAACACATTTGCAGACACTTGACACTTCTTCAAGTCAAATTAAAAAGAAGACAGCAAACATTGAACATTACAGCTTGTGTTAGACAATTAGACATAAATACAAATCAGTATTCTGAAACAAGACTTCTCTTGTGTAGCTCTGAAAAATTATATACCTCTTTTTGGTGGAGCCTCCTCTTTTTTAGCAACTGCAACTTTTTCTTCTGTGATAATTTTCCTGTGCAATTCAGTCACTTAAAAATAATAAGTGTAAGAATATTTAATTGCAATATTTGAAATGCAGACATATGTAAGTTTTTCCTACTTAATCTGATTTTTTTAAAAAGAAAATGCTAAGTAAACTTCAGTAACAATAATGAGACACTGCAGAAGAGTGTACTTTACAGCCATAGTGCAAAGATTAATAAATAGTCAAAAGAAAGGGGAGATCCAGACAGAGGTTACAGATACTAACAAACAAAAATTTATTTAAGTAAAATGCCTAAACACAAATACTGCAAGGCCAAACAAAAAAATCTCCACGATAATATTCTCAGTTTGTTTACCTTTGGTTGGTGGAGGTTCTTCAACTTCTATCTCAAGAGTGGGCACCCGTTCTTCTGTAGGTTCTTAAAAAAGATTGTGCAACTTTAGAAAATTTGACTGATTTCACCAACAGGCATAAGATAAACGACAAAATAATACATAAATCTCATCAAGACGACACAGGTCACAGGCCACATTGTAGAAAAATGGACATAACTACATGTTTAATGCTGAAGAAATTTGATATATGAGATATATTTTTTATCAACATGCATATATGTTAAAGACTGAATGCAGCAAAAAAAGCGTTTTTTGCAACAGGAACAAACCACTGATATACCTCTTGCCGGTGTAGCCTCCATTTTCTTAGGCACAGGGACAGGTACTTTCTCTTTAGGAACTGCTTTCTTATGAACTTCAGGAACTTTAGAAAAATGGGTAAGATGAGAAAGAATATTGAGGTGCAATATTTGTAATTGTCTACTACATCAAAGTGTGTTTTACTGAGTTAACACAAACAATACTTTTCATAGTACAAGAGGGAATATGAGACAACCATTCATCACTGGAAGCAGACACTACCCACATCAACATGTACAAACAAGACAGTAACACATGATCCCCTTGAAGATACATCACCCAGATGAGGAAGCGGTTTATACCTTTAACTCCTGGAGCTTCCTTAGGGGCAGCTGGAACTTTTGGTTCAGGGACAACTCTCCTATGCTTCTCAGGCACTTAAAAAGATTACAATACATGGTCTTACAAAGAGGAGTAGTATCACTATAACATGCACACATTTCCTTAATACAAAAAACCACAAATGGAGATAAACATATAGTGACAACATAACACTCAGAATGACGAAACAACCAATATTTTGTAATGAAAATAACGTATACCTTTAGTGGGTGGGGCTTCCACTCTTTGAGGAACAGTTACCCTCTCCTCTATGTAGTAAGACTCTTCTTCAGTCACTTAAAAAGAGTAAAATAAAAAAATACTTGAGTTTAAGTATTTGACATCTATTACTGTCTTTATGGCCCTGGTAAGCAACAAAATATTTGTAAGACAAGAATAAGCAGTGTGCTTTACTAACAGACACCTCTGGTATTAAAAAATCTACATTCAAACCATCCTGCTCCCTCTGAAGCCAATGGAAAAACTCCGAGCAACTTAAATGGAACTGAGATTGAGCTCTCATCTTGTATTTCTGTGGAATTTGAATATGTTCAGCATTCAAAGTACTAGATCAGCACTTTCCATTCCTCTGTCCACTAGTTCAATAATGTGGGAATTTGTTCACTTGGAGAAAGCCTCTCTCCCAAATACCGAGAAAATTCCTTGACATAAGCCATCCCTTGAAAATACTTTCTACAGTACCACTTGTAACGGAAATTGAGTCAATCAGTGTATGTTACCGTCCTTCACAACTTTATGTTACCACCAATAAACTTACAGGTGGAAACAATTTAGTCATTTTATGATGAAATGATCTGAGGAACCAGAGTGCACCATGATATTCTGAAGGACCTTTACTTCATTCAGGCAACCTGGTGGAAAAGGAACTTCCAACAGAGAACTTTTTTTTTAAAAAAAGAAGGGCTGATAATTCTCAACATCCAAGAGATACGTCAATATTTTCACTGTATCAAAACAGGATTAACCACCACACTTTTCAAAAGCAAGTAATAGAAATTGTAGACATTGTTAGCATTAAAATTTATAAGATATGAAACATATTTATATAGTAGTAAATTTTTCTTTATGAATAGAGGAGATATTAATCTGCACTATTTTTGGTACAAAACAAAAATTACTTTTTGCTTTTGCCTAGTATTCCTGAATCATGGTCGTACCTTCAGAAATCTCTTCTCTCTGAATGGAAATAGACAATTCCTCCATTTCTTCTCCAGCCCATTCTTCAACTGTTGGTTCTTTAAAGAAAATTACTAGTTTTAGTATTTTTGGGGGAGGGAGGGAGGGAAGAAGGGATCGATGGATGGAGAAGATGAAGACCAATTCTAACAAGTTCTATATGACAATGACAGATATGCATACAATACAGAAAGTGCTGCGCACACACATCTGTATGATTTGCTCTAAATAATGTGTTTTGTCCATGCCCCATGTACCCTATTGTGTGCTGTTGTATCTCTCAAATATCCTTCATCGGTCAACTGTCAGTCCACCAGAATGCCTCAGCTCCCCAGACATCCTCATCACAATAGCTGAAGGGGGGGGGGGACACGGACAACAACAGTCAAAGAGTTAGAGGTTGCTCCTTGATCCAGCTACATAAAAGTAAGAAGGACAGGAAGAAGTTGAGAAGGGTAGGTAAAGAATTGAAAGGAACATCTGGCATGTGCACGTCTACAAATGTGACTGTATCAGGGAAAACATCAACTTGTTCTGGGCTAAAAGGTTAATTTGCAGGAGACAAACAGAAAATAACACTGCACGTATCCATATGAATATATATTTGCACGTCCATATTTTAAATATATAACTTCCATTTCTGCTTTTAAAAACTCATTTATGCTTTTTAATATAATACGTAAATTGTCTTGACTGGCTAGTTATTAATGGGATATAAAAATGGTCAAAATGTTGATTTCAGCTATCTTGAATGAGATATATTGCGGAATTACGTTAACTTAAAACAACTGATCTCAACCTTCCTTGAGTATGAGAATGTGAACTAAAAGAGCTGGTGAGAAGCTAACGCTGCAGAGAGAAATAGTATTGTTATCAAGGTGGTGGATGCCCCATCCCTGGGAACATTCAAGGTCAGGTTGGACGGGGCTCTGAGCAACCTGATCTAGCTGAAGATGTCCCTGCCCACGGCAGGGGGGTTGGACTAGATGACCTTTAGAGGTCCCTTCCAATCCAAACTATTCTATGATTCTATGATTCTATGATCTGCAGGGCTACAGAGAGCTTTGTAGGGAGTATGACAAATGGATGGTTACAGTCCTGATTAGCAGAGTCTAATCTAAATGCTATACATCCATACTTCTTACTATGATTTCATGAGAGCCTGATCTGAAGATCATTGTATTCAGTGGTAGAGTTTCCATTCATGTCAATGGGGTGGGATCCTGGCATTCAAGACTGAAATGGTAAATGGCACTCAGGAGGCTCTTAACTGCCTGCAAGACTGTAAAATGTTCAACACAAAGCTCACACAAGATAACTAACACAAAATTTTTGTGTATTTTGATCTTGGTCTTAGAACAACAGACTTGTAGACAAAGCACAAGTTTCTCACTATTGTCTGTTTATAGTGTACCTTCAGGTGGTGGGATTTCCTCTGGAATGGCAACAGATATTCTTTCTTCTGTAATAAGTACTCTTTCTTCAAAAGTGGCTTTCTTCTGCACTTCAGGCACTTTGAAAGATAATAATATTAAATGCATGCTTTTCTAATTCCATTGTGAAAGCAATGTTGCAAAATGCTAAATCTAAGTTTCCAAAGAATTGCTTAAGGGTAGTGAGCACATAACACATAAAAGAGATTCAATATTTAGAAATAGCATTTTTATAAGTATTGCACAACACATACAACATACTGTAATGATTCATTGTGACTAAACCAGAACAGCAGAATTCACAGGGGAAGCACAAATCAATGACGGATAACAATACAGAACATATAAACAGAAGCTGAGAAACAGCATATTCTCTCATTCTACTGGAAAGCATACCTTTAGCTGGAGGAGCCTCAACTTTTTTAGGAACAGCAGGAGATAATTTTTCTGTAGGGATAGGTTTCTTAGGAACTGCAGGCACTTAAAAAGAAGTATTTAGTTTTAGGACCTATAAAGTGCAAAACTGGCAAAAGCATCACGTAACAGAAATGTGTCATTTAAAAAGTTTACACATGGACATATTTTGCTTACAAAACACAACAGCTGAGCAAGCTGAGAAAAATGCAATGTTCTAAAGACTACAATAAATGATATTACAGTGAACAATATGGTACCTTTTGCAGGTGGAACTTCTACTTTAGGAACATGTGGTAATTTTTCTTCTGGAGCTGGTTTCTTAGGTACTTCTGGCACTTCAGAGATATGAATTATAATAATATTAAGTAACTAAAATTACAGGTGTTTTAAGACTGCATCTATCAGTTATCCACAAAACTGACACAAAAGATAGCTAGCTAATGTAACTGAAGTACAACTAAAACCAGATTCACTTAAAAATCAAAATCAAAATTGGACATAACCAAGATGCTTAAGATAACTAGATAAGAATGTTATTTATTTAAGTGTACCTTTAGGTGGTAGAGCTTCCTCTCTTTTTGGAACAGCAATTTTTTTCTCTGGGGGAGCTCTCTTAGTCACCTCTGGCACTTAAAAAAGATAAAATGTAAGATAACTGAATTCTATATCTCAAAGATTTATTGGAGTATTATAGAATTTCATTAATCCATTTATAAGATATCAAGACACACCACATAACACATTTATACACTTAACACAGAAAGGTATGAGACAAGAGCAACATATATTTGAAAAAAAAATAAAAATCAAACCAGTCTCTGGAAGCCTATCAAGTACTTTAAGACTGATTTCTCAACTGAAGAAAGAGCTGCTCAGGTATGTTACCTGGCCTTAAAAACTGATAAATATGCACAGAGAACTATACATAAAAAATCAATTTCTAACACAAACATGTTTATGTACAGGCTAACAACAACAAAAAAATATTAAAAAGATATTCAACAGGTACATGTAAACTCCATCACTAAGTATACCTTTAGCATGTGGAGGTTCTTCTTTGGGAACAGGAATGTGTACTTTTTCTTCAGGCACAGGTTTTTTAGGCACTTCAGGAACTTTAAAGGTATTAAAATTTGTTTAAGTAATCTTTCTAAGGCTTTTGAGTTTGTCTTAGATGAGAATAGACATACAACATAACATATTTATCACATGCTTATATTGAGAAGTGAATAGTAGTTGGGAAAACAGCACAATAGTACAGGACTGGTTAAAGCCCACATTCAAAAGATGCTGTACCTTTTGCTGGGGGAGCCACCTCCTTTTTAGCAACAGCAACTTTCTTTTCTGGAACAGATTTCTTAGGGACTTCAGGCACTTTGGAAAACATTGTCAAAGTGAGAGCTTTAGTTTTTGGACCACTTATCCAGATTTCAGTAATCCAAGATTGCTTTACAGAACATACTGTCTGGACTAGGAGCTGAGCACTGCAACACAATACAATGTACAACCTTTTGGACATACAGTGGACTATATGGGAAAGATACTATGATACAGTATAAAATTCCAATGTTAACATTTCTGCACTATCACCTTTCATGGAACTCTATTGAAAGTAAAAACACCCTACCCTTGTCTGCAAAAGCCACACAACCTAAATACAAACAACAAGCACAAGATTGTTAGGAAAGAGAAGGGCCAAAGCTGAGACAAATGCAAGCTGTAAGCTAAGTTATAGCACAAATGAAAAAGTGAAAGTATGGAGATAATGCAAAATCAAATAATGCACATGGAGATAATGCAAAACCAAAGCCACATAGAGAGTAAATTCATAAATATATTCAAGAAAACATGAAAAATTATATAATGGAAGACAGTTTGGGGGGTGTGTGTGTGTGTTTGTTTTTTACTAGGGCAGTAGAAATACCTTTAGCTGGTGGAGCTTCTTTTTTAGGGACAGGAACAGGCTTTCTTTCTTCTGGAACACGCCTCTTTGGTATCTCGGGCACTTTAAAGAGATAGGTGATGAACACTTAGGAGACAGTAAAAATATTTGGTGAACCACAGTAGGCTACTTTCATCATGCTGGATAAGCAAACACTATATGTCAAAAAAAAAATGCTGTTTTATCAAACAGCTACAATATGCTCATCTCAAAAAAAGTTATTCAAAGAATTATTTAAAGCAGTGATGAAGAAGAATTAGATTTAGAAATGCAGTAGGGCTTGACCTTTTGAGAGTAGAGCCATAGAGAGATGGAAAGATCTCAGTTCTGATATGCTATCCTTTGGTAAACAGTAGTACAGGCAGATAATGTGAAAGTTCAGAAAAATGGAGCGCATGATGATACAAAGATTTTATTCACCTTCAACGTGAGGGATCTCTAGTTCTGTAGAAATGACTTCTTCTTCCTCCTCCTCCTCTTCGACTTCCTTATGTGCTACAATAGGAATTTTAAAGATATTAAATTTGGAGATAGGAAATATCAATGTCTGTAGTAAATCTGAAAATCTTTTAAGAAGATACGATACGTGTCCAGTACACAAAGGTCACTGAAACACTTATGTTAATATGTAAAAAACTTTCATCCAGCAAACCAACAGCATGTGCAAATCTCACAATGAGTTTTGATTAACTACAGATTCAACTTGTTTTAAAAATCTTAAATATTGATTAGCCTCTCATTCTTAATCAATCTACCTTCAGTTGGGTAAACAGCTTCAAAGAATCTTTCTTCAACTGTTTTCGCATGCTCTGTTGGCTCTTCAAAGAAAAGCATTTAAACAATGTTAAGATAAAAGAGTTGAAATATTGACATCTATTAATCTAAAGAACACTGAGGCTACATAACACAATGAACAAAAGGAAGCAATGCATATTGAAAGACAAATATATGATGTGTCTAAATATGTAATTTACCATACATAAAAATAGATTAAAAGAAGATCTACTAGGATTGAAAGATTGTTTTGATTTGGGTGCACAGATTTTTGGTTTTGTACATACCTGTGACATATGAATACTCTTCTTCTCTGTGGACAGAAACCGACATCTTTTCTTCTGAAACAGTCCATGTTTCTACTGTCGGTACTTTAAAGACAGGATTTTGTTTTAGTATTTTATATTCTAGATCCACATTAGGGGTAGTCAGCATGTGAGTTCTTATAAAATCTATATCTGTTTTGCACATTTAAGTCTTAGACATATTTAGACAGTCAGTATTCATATTCTAAAATACTGAACACAAAACAAGCATACAAGTATAATATTTAGTATCTGTTAAAGACTAAAGACACAGACACTTTTGACCCAAAAATTTAAAATAAATGCATGCACAGGCTTTTGGAAATAGTATATCAGAAGAATTCCAAAGGCGGTTCTTCAAAGAAATTTTGGGGCACTGGGCCATTATTATGTAAGCATAGACCAGCAGGCAGAATAGATGAAGAAAAAGCTAAATCACACTGCAATATCCTGTAGAATGTTTAAACAAGAATCAAAAGGCTAGCCACAAACATGTTAAAAACAGACTTTATGAAAGATAAAGCATGGTACACATACTATTTAAACACTGAGAGTAGTCACAGCATGACTAGTACAATAGATCCAGGTACATACACACAGGCCCACATATTCACAAGAAACACAAGAACACACAAGGTGCTGGAAAAAATGTAAACTGTAATTGAAAGATGCTGATCTGTACCTTCCTTTTTCATAACTTTTTCCTCAATGATCACTGGTGTAGGTTTTGGTGGTGGAACTTTCTTGGTAACTGTTGGCATTAAAATTTTGTTACTCAGTCATATATTTAGCAAAGAGATCAAAGTAAGTCTACAGCTATCTAGCAATGATGTTGAAAAAACAAATATAATCTAACTCAGTGGCTAAGTCAGGCTCCTTGGAACCACGCAAAGCAACAGAAGGAATGTGTTTGCTTCTTTTTCTTGGTATCTTCTAAAGGGGCTGGCTAACTCAGGTCATATCCTGATATATATTGAATTGCAGCCAACAGACTCCTGCTGCAGAATGGGAAATGCTATACAAGAGGAGGTGGTTCGCAAGACAGTAAGGATGCATCTTTATTTCAGAACTGAACAATTAACCAAGACATTCTGGTAGACAGGTCAAGATGGAAATCTGAGGAAGATGGGGATTTCACATCTTCAGCTTAGAGTGAAACTTACCGTTTCACCCAGTGCAATTTTACACTCACTTCCTTTCTTAAAGCATTGGTAGTTAGCATCTGCATTTAGTATTTTCCCCTAAAAAGCTTTTCATCTTCCCTTTATAAAATTCAGCAGAAGCTTTTATTAGATGTTTGAAAGACTGAGAAATTGATCAGACCCATGTTAAATGAAGACACAGCATATGCAGATCAGCTAAGTAACAATAGCAACTACTTTCATATAAAGATGACATTAAGGTAATTAAACAGTAGTTACCCTCAGCCCGTTTGACCTTTTCTTCTGCAACCTTCTGAGTGGCTATCTCCACTTTTTCATCAACAGGTTTCTTGACAACTGTAAGTGATGATATATTTATATCATCATATATTTATATATTAAGATATATTTATTGTTTAAATCATCTTGCAAATTATTTTCTGGACACAAACCAGGTAGAACTGGCTATTTTCTTGTTTAGGATGTAATAACCCTTGCGCATCCTGTGCGCTGTTCAGCGCATTATTCTCTGGTGGTGAACAGTGGTGGTAACACTTGTGAAACAGGTGATCAGGCCCACCCTCCCCTGAGAGATACACAGTGATCTAAATGGAGGTTACTTCTCAGAAGTGCAGCGTTCACTGGTTCAAAAACATTACCCATTCCCAAGGCTGATACACAGTGAGAAGGAAAGATAACTGAAGCTCAGTTTGATTTTGCCAGCAATTCTTGGTTTGCTTCAACCACCATTGCCACTATTCTCTCTCTCCTTGAAAATATGAGGTGGGAGAAGAGGAAGGGTTGCCATGAGCCTTGCTCATGTCACTGTCCAACATGAAGAGAATTTTCTCTTTTTCAAGGAAATGTGAATAACCACCATAGTTCAGCTTGAAGGAGGTGCATGAGAGATCTTAATCTGCACGTTCCTGTTAGTTTTGCAGGAAAGTCATACCTTTACGAACTGTTACTTCTTTCTTTTCCTTCTTTTCAGCTGTAATCGCTGGTGGTTTTCGCTCAGGCACAGGCTTCTTAGGAACTTCAACCACTTTAAAAATAATAACATCGCTTACTGATGAAAAATGCATTGTCTAAAAGCTTGATACACAGAAAAGTTATTAGTTATACCATTGTAAGTTTATGAAGTTGAAAAACACACACAGAGTTTTGGAGATCCAATTGTTGCAGTAAAATTTTCTGCTTATTTCCAAGTTTGATGGTTTCTCATCAGAGCCAAATTCTGTTCCTAGAGGCATACAGGTTACTACTACCCAAGACAGTTAAAGCATGCAAGGAATTGCAAAACACAGCTATTAACATCAAGCAATTAATGTGTGAAACATTTAACCTAAATCAAGTTTATCTAGAATACATGAAAATGGTAGAAGAAATATCCAAAACAACTAAAATTGACACATATCCTTACAGACTACTAACTCGTATTAGGTTTTAAAGATGTCCCAATCTGCAAAGTCCATTGGCAACCACATTATAGTGTATCAATTTCTATCTGCATCTGTACCTCGCCATACTAGAGTCCTTGTCTTGTCGTCAAGTGCCAGTTAAAACTTGGCAGCATATCAAAGTTCAAGTTATTGTAACAAAAAAAAAAAAATCCGAAAAATGCTGCCTGGCTCAAAATTTTTGGACCTTAATAATAAATACGAGAAAAGAGAAGAAATAAAATGGTATGATAGTTAAAATACCTTCTTCATGAATGACTCGTTTTTCTTCATAAGTCACTTCTCTTTTCTCATAAGCTTCTTCCCATTCCTCTTCCCCTTCATCATAGCCTTCTTCCTTGACATAATAGTCATGGTCTTCTCCATAATCTTCTTCCCATTCTTCATAAATTTCTTTGGGCTCTTCATATATTTCCTTCTTTTCTTCATGAATCTCTTCTCTCCTTGCCATGGATGTTATTTTTATTTCTTTGGGCTTCTCTGGCAGTACCTCAGGAACTTAAAAAAAATTAATTAAATAGATTATTTATATCATAGCCTGGAATTTGCAAGGTGTATTGGATGTTCACCATTAATGAAATGATTTCACCTTCACAGACGGTTTAAAGAAGTGACTATTTTTTAAGAAGTCTTAATCAGCTTGGATTTAAAATGTGTGTTTTTAACATAAAGACAAAAATCAAACAGATTTGATTGATTCAAGGTAATTTGAAACAAATTGCCTTGTTTCCACAAGGTCATTTTACTGTTTTTAAAAAAGTTTAAAAAAAAAAAGGAAAAAAGTTACCTTTAGGTGGTGGGACTTCTTCAGGACCTTTTTTAACCACCTTTTTGGAGACTTTCTTTATTGGAACCTTTTTTTCTGCTTGAAAACAATATATTGTAAAATTTAAATTAAAAAAAAAACCCAGTCATAATGAAACATGTACACACTGTCCAAATACTTTATTCTTACCTGGCTTTTTCTCCTCTGGTGGCAGAATGAGAGGCAGAAGAATAGGAATAGGGGCAGCTTGTAGGAAAAATGAAATATTTAGAATAAAATGTGAGTATGATGTTCTCTTGTAAATGAAGAAAAATCCTAGTGCATTTGGAAAATAGATGATATTATTTTATTTCAGCTGCAGAATAAAAGCAAATATGGTGTTCATTTTCACAGTTTACTGTAGCTGGAAGAATATATTTTCAGTGGGAATTCCCAGTCTACCGTTATTTGAACCCTGACCCTTCTCAGCTTTATTTTCTTTACTGCCATCACTCTCCTATCTTTGCTGATAGTAATTAATCTAAATATCAGATCTTTCCCCTCCTGCTGCCACTGTAAGCATTTATCAAATTATCCTGGAAATGAAACCAAGACGACTGAACTTCTAAGGTTCATAGTAAAAGATTGAATGTAACAGAAATATACATAATGTTTGTAGTCTGTAGTCCAATACCAGAGCCTGGGAAAAGACCGTTTGCAATAAACATGCAATCCATTGTATGGCTTCAAAAGAATATTTATATTGATATTTTATTTTCCTTTTTTTTTTCCCTAAAGTATAGTAATTCAGACAGCTTGTTTAAAAGATATTTCTGTGTCGAAAAGAAGAAAAGGTGAAAATAAAGAATGATCAGAAGAGGAAAATGAAAATAAAAGGAAGATGGAATGAACAAGAGACTGAGAGGAAAACAAGATGGAAAGGACAAACTCTTTTTAAGAGAAAAGGCTTTGTCCCTACCAGTACCTGTGCATAGTTTTCACCTTCCACACAGGAAAACAAGCTTATGCAAGCCAAGCCTTGCTCATATCGTGTTTGTATAGAGACAATTAATTAGATCTTATCACTGAGCTGTCTAAGATTTTTCTCTGAGGTGCCCACTGGCCTGCTGCTTCAGTGCAGATATAAAACAGCACTATGGAACAAGTATGGTTTGTTACCCTACCTTCAGCTGGTTTTTGAGGTGGAACTGCAACCTTGGCATCAGGAACATCTAGAAAATCAAAATGTTTAATTGATTTAATAAAAAAAAAATAGATTTGAATATGCTGTCCCCAAGAATAGTAGTTCATGGTGCTTTAACCTTTCCGTTCTAGCATACAAGGATTGTAGCTTGCTCCTCAAGAATAAGCTAGCTGACCAATAGATAACTAATTGCATTAATCTTTCAGCATGGCCAGAATCTACACTGTTTCATTTTATTTCTAAATAATTCTTGCATCATTTTGGAGTAGGTTCTTAAGAACATTCAGAAAAGAAGAGTGTTATCTATCATAAGGAGATGATTGCTACCCATTTTGCCTCCTTGGTTATTTTTTTTTCAGTTGTGCAGAGGACATCGAATCTATTCATTGGTACCTCTTCATTGTTCTATTCCTCAGTCATTCAAACAAAAATAAACTTTTGTGTTTTAGAGAATGTGGCTTCCTATATTGTACAAAATAATAATAATAATAATAATAATAATAATAATAATAATAATAATAATAATAATAATAATAATAATTATTATTATTATTATTATTATTATTTATAATTAATTTACATTAATATCACTGATTTTGAAGTTATCACAGTATTCATTGCCACTATTTATGAGAATAAATAGTTCCTCGTATCTATGTATGAGGAATATTTTTTCAGGGTGTAGGTTTAACTTACTATAACCAGGAAAAAAGGATTTGAAAATAAAAAATAAAGCAGAGCAATGTACTAAATCTATGACAGAGTATAGACATGGTCTTGTGCCAGTCTTGCTCATGATCTTTACCTGGTGGCTTCAACTCCAGTTTGATTTCTGCAAAAGAATATTAGATTTCTTTTAGGACTACTTATTTTTCCAGAATCATGTTTCAAACTCACAAATTTGCAGATGGCTATGATCACAAATTTGTTTAGCAAATTTGCTAACCTTTGGTTACCAGATAGAGCTCTGCAGTGCTTCTTGCTTCTCCTCTTGGTTCAAGACGAGCAATTACAGAATATACACCTGCAATAGCGAAGAAGGTTGATATTTATATACCTTTATCATTAAAAAAAGGCAACAAAATCAGATAAAAGAATAGCATCATCACAAATATTCCATGCATTTTTACCTTCATCTTCTGCAGTAACATTGTGAATAGTCATATAATGACAGCGACCTTCACTTCTGAAGCTGTACTTGGGACTCTCTCTCAGTTCAGTGGGGCCTTTATACCATGTCACAACTGCATCATCAAAAGACACCTCGCACTCAAACGTTGCCGACTGGTGTTCACTCACTACAATGTTCTGTATGCTCTTTGTGAACTGAATTGGTTCCGCTGTTTTTAGAAACAAAAAATATATGAATTGTTATGCACCACCAGGCCATTTAGCTTATCTAATTCCTTCTCATTTTTTTCATAATAATGTTTTCAATATAAATATAATAAGAGATAATAACAATAGATCTTGAAAAAGTAGAGTAAGAAAAAGGGATTCCATCTTCTATGAAGTTCTCTATGTAAGAATGAAGATTAGAAGACATAAGAGTACAACTATAACAAGATTGCTGTGTAGATAAATTATACAAGAGAAACCATTAAGGAAATTAAAGATAAAGAATAATTAAGAAAAAAAGGAAATCCAAGGAAAATGTAAGAGTATTAGAGAAAAAGAAAATAAAAGTAAGTATGACTCAGATTGTTTGAGGGCCAGCGGACATTAGTAATGACGATTTAGTTAAAAATACTAACTTACACAAGTATGTCACATATTGTTCAAAAAGAAAGGACAGCAAAATTTCTTGTTTAGTCTGTTTCCAAGTTTGGGAATATCTCTTTAAGAAATTCCTTTTATTTTCATTTGTTTTGTTAGTGGAACATCCAGAAACTGTTTATCACTACTGTAATAAAGAGATTCTATATCTGTTTACAAACCTTCAATGGCCAGATCTGCAGTTGTTTCTAGATTGTCAAGCTTGCAGGTATACTGTCCCTGGTCTTCTGTTCTAACATCCTTGATGATGAGTTTGTGTACTTTGTCAGAGACTTGTGTTGAATATCTCCCTCCTATCTTAATGGGTCTCCCATTTCTATACCACTGAGACTTGGCATTTGGGATAGAGAACTGACAAGACAGCGTACATGTGTTTCCTTCCTTGAAAGTAGTATCATGAAGATGCCGTTCAACTGCAGGTTCTATTAGCATGTTAAAACACATTTTAGCAGACATCAGACAGTGGAATAATTAAAGTGTAAATCAATTCAAGTACATATTTCAAAAATACACTTACCGATCACAGTTAGCCTAGCACTGGCAATGTGTGGTCCACACACTATTCTGAAATTTCCCTGGTCTTCAAGTTGGCAGTTCCTGATTCTCAGTATGTGGCGATCACCTTCAATTCTAATTTCATATTTGTCATTGGAGTCCAGTTTCTGGGTTCCCTTGTACCATGAAAGTTTAATTTCTGGATAGTTAATTTTAATCTCACATTCAAAGATAGCATCCTCATCTGTTAAAACCATCTGATTTTCAATGTCTCTGATCAGAGTAATAGGCTGAAAAATATTAGTTTAAATTAATTTCAAGTTCCCTGTTATGGGTTTGAATATTTCACAAATCAGTCCAAAAATATGTTACCTCTGTTTGTGAGAGTCGTTGCTGAATAAAAGCTACAAGTTCATCAAACTCCTGATCTTCCCTTCGAGCTTTTTCTGTAAGCTCAATTTCCTGTAAAAAGGCGGAATATACTCAAAGATTAAAGGATACTAAATGTCAAGCTGTCATGTTTATCCAACATAGAATTAGTTCCTACATCAAATTTTCTGTAACTGTACTGTAACTAGTGTATCTTCCCATCTTAAAAATTGTAGCCAAGTTGTGAAGACAGAACAAACTTGGCCAGAAGGCCCATTCCTTCTTCTTGGGTTTGAGCATGCAAGAAATTGAGAATTGTCAATAAAAGATCTAAAGATGAACCAGAAATTCCTGCACACACAGTAACACCACAGCGTGGACACCAAGTCTGTTCAAAGGAACTGTGTTACTCCTAACAAAGCCAATGCTGCAGTCACGCTGTATCTTACCAATCTATGGCTTTCTTCTGCTTGGGTTTGCTTTAGTAACTCAAAGGCTTGCAGGAGACCACGGAAATCTGTAATTCCATACATGCGAGCATATTTCTCATATTCTTTGGGATCTACATTTTTGAGAAGTTCCAAGATATCAATGGGTTGCTCTTCCTCTTCTTCCTTCCTTTTTGTTGGAGTGCTATTCAAATCAATGACATAAGTTAAATATACAAAGCTTCATTCCTAGAAATTTGTTCACTGAAAAAATGAATCAGCTTAGAGCTGCCCTGTGCAGTGGAATCCTTTAGTTTAGTCTAGTCTGGTCAGGTGCTTCTATTTTTAGTACAGTTATTAATATTTAATGAATATTAAAAAATTATATCTGATCTGAGATATATAATAAAAAATGTTTCTTTTGTGTTGATGGAAAAATAATCTATAAAAATATTCCATATACCTTTTTAGTTTTGCCCTGAGATCCCCTTCAACAACTTCTTTCTTTCTTTCTTCAACTTGTAGGTTTACACTCCTCTCAATTTCACCATGTTGGTTAAAAGCTACACATTTGTACATCCCAGAATCAGTTTTTATTGCATCCTTTATTTCTAGTTTGGCTTCATCTCCTCTCTGCTGGATTATAATGCGACCTCCCTGGTTGAGTTGCCTCCATTTTCCCTTCATCCATTTAACATTTGGAATTGGGTCTCCTCCAACTTTTGCAATAAATGTTGCAATAGTCTCTGCAGAAAGATGCAAATGAGGAAGCTAAGTCTTTCCAGCTGTCTATGACAGCAGGACTTAATCTCAAACAAAAGGTATAGGCAAATAGAAGACAATGTACTTTTTCTGAAAAGAGTTCTTACTTTCCATGACTTTGATACTCTGAGGCTCTGACACAAAATAAAGTTTTCCTTCCACTTCTGCTTTCTTAGCTGCTGGTGCAGCTGCTGGTTTTTCTAAAAAACAGAGTCAATCAATTAAAACAGATGGTTTCATGTAATAGTTTATGTTCACACGTGATGATGCTTCTAAAGGAATTGTCAAAAAGGAATTAATTACAGAGATGGAACAAAATATTATGCAAGAAATAAAAAAGCAGAATACTTTCATATTGTTTTAATTAACTTGTATTTTACTTTCCAGATGAAACTGAACACTGTGGGCCATATTGTGCTGTTCATTAACTTCAGTCAGGTCATTTATATTCTGCATGGATGCAAATTCATAGATGGATATGCAAATAAGAAGTCCTTTTCTAAAATGGATAAGTTTTTAGTGAGGTATTCTCTTTTCTGTCTATTTCTGGAAATTTCACCCTCAGAGTTACTTGCATTTTTTTATCGGTGATCTGTTAAATTCTTTTTATTCTTCTGCGTAGTTCTTAGCCTTGTGGCTACCCATGTAGAGAAAAAGATACTATTTATACATATTACTGAACTCTTATGTCTTTTATGTAATGGTAAGACAAGACCTAAATGGAAGGACTCATGCTTATACAATATTTACTTTCAACTAAAAGGTCAAAATGTCTTAGTTGTAACAGTCCTGAAACAATTAGCCTCTAAGGCCACATGCTCAATCAAATTCCTTTCGTATTTTCCTTCAATAAACACCACTGTTCCCATCCTTTCCATAAAATATGCATGTCCAAGTAATTTCATTCACTTAGCTTGCAGTTTTCTTAAATTTCGTGTTTAGATTTAGAAACTAAATTCTTAATCTTTTTGGTAAGAATATACTATTGATTTGACACTGATCTCCCACGGTTTATGTCGCTATTTATGTAAATTATTGTTAAATATACTGTCTTCCCAGATTGCACAGTTTTGCAAAGAACTAAAAGATACTGATTGTTTGCTATTAGATTATTAACATTTTTGTTCCACAGAAAAAAAAGCAGGATGGAATTTTGTTTTAAATTTCCATCATATGCCTTGATTTTCTCTATGTTACTGTACCTTTAACTGTCACTTTAGATTTGCAAGTATCAGTGCCAGCTGCATTTGAAGCTTTGCATATGTATTCTCCTGAATCAGATTTGGTAACTGCAGCAAGTTCCAGAAGAGCTACTCCATTAGCAAAGCTGAAGTTGCATCTGTCTGAAGCTCGTATTTCTCTCCCTGCCTTCAGCCACTGAATCCGGATTGGCTGCGATCCTTGGACGTGGCAGCTGAGCTGTAGGGTATCACCTTCTTCTGCTGCTGCCGGTTGAAGAGGCTTGTCAAAAACTGGAGGCTTTTCAGGTTCTGGAATATGAAAATGCTTGAGTGAATACTCAAGGATGGAAAGTATGATTAAGAATGTAGGAAAAAAAGAGATACATGTGATTCTTAAGAAGGCAATGGCAAGGAATGAAGAAGGATAAACAGAAGTCTAAGAATGTCAACCATAGTTTTAGAAAATGGAATAAATATCAAGAGAGTACATTTTCTATGCAAACATGCAAGAAATCTTTTCTTCATGCAGCAGGACATTCACAGGAAAAAATAGTATAAGAACTAAAGCACTGCTTTAGTTTAAAGAAACAAATATGCAATCTCCTGCAAGAGTATTATGATGAAGTGCCATGCTGCCACAACACACTGTCAAGGCTGCCCAAGCTTAAACGTAATTGCACAGAAAAACTGTTATTCCATGAAAAGAGAATGATTCAAAATTCAACAGAAATGTCACATAAAGATTTCAGTGTTCACTTTAGGCAGTCATAGCAAATAGTGAAAAAGTAAAGAAGCCCCTCCCTGAAAAATATTGTTTTATTTTAATCACAAAATTAAAAGAATTCCTTGATTTAACTCAGTTTTATCTTCTCCATCTCAGGACAAATTACTGCTGTTAAGGTAAGTAAAACCAGCTCATAAGATAGAAGGTGTATATTTGCAGCTAACATACAACAAAGAAAACTAAGAAGCAAAGAAAAATAAGACTTCAACTAACCTCTGATAACAACAGAAGATGTACACAATATGCTTCCTGCTTCATTGGACACTTTACAGGTGTATAAACCAGCATCTGATTGCTCTATGCTCTTTATATGCAAAAGTAAAGTATTGTTTTTGAAAGATATTTCACAATGAGGGCTTGAATGAACTTCCTGATTGTTTTTATACCAAGCAACAGTCAAAGGCTGAGAGCCAGAAACATGACCCTCAAGTTTAAGTTCATTCCCTTCTGTTTCTTCTACTGCTTCAGACAGTTTCTTAGTAAAAGTAGGTGGAGTTTTTCGTTCTGTAAAAAAAAGAACATATTATTCAAATTCTATGAATCAAACCTGAAATGAAAAATTCTAAAGAAAATTTTTCAATAAAAATTTGAACATTTGGGAATTGATATTTGCTCTCCTTTAGTAGGATATATTTTTTTAAGTGAAAGTATGCCAAGATAAACAGCAGGTGTCTTGCTCTTGCTATCACTGTCATAGTTGATTTTCCTATTTGAAAAAAAAATCCTCTTACATTGATTTAAGTCAAAAGCCATTTAAAAAAACCCCAAGATTTTTGTCCAGTTCTCAAGAAAGAAACTAGGCCAAAGAAAATATTCTTTCATTTCTCCTTCCATTGTTGTTAGTGACCCTTCCTAATTCCCTTAAGAGAACCCATGGGTATCTCCAGACAGGTACTTTCAAGCTGTATCTCAAAAGATTTTCTCAAACTTATCTTGCAGCAATAAGGCTAACTTCCTTTATAATTAAAGGAAGAAAAATGTACACACAATGTATTATCTATTCAGTACCTTTAACAGTCATTTGAGCTGTGCAAGAGTCCTTTCCAACTTCATTGGTAGCATAGCATGTATATTTTCCAGAGTCTCCCCTGTCAACTCTCAAGATGGTCAAGTGGGCTGTGTTGTCTACATAACTGATCTGGTAGTTTCTTCCTGTTCTAATCTCTTGGTTATCTTTTGCCCAAGTGACTCTAATAGGCTGTGTTCCAGAAATGTGACACTCAAAGTCAGCAGTTTCTCCAATAATACCATCCACAGGTGTAAGTGGGATGTCAAAAAATGGAGGAGTCTTCCCTTCTGAAGAGTGACAGAAATAAAAAAGCATCACTTTAAAATCTCAATTTGCTTTAAACCTCTGTGAAATAAATATTATTTGTACAATATTAAATCCATATATAAAGCAAAAGTGAGTTTTAAGATACTTCTATTAAATATTTCACAGCCCACCGACCTGTAAGGACAAGCCTGCCACTAGAAGAAGCAGTCCCAATCGCATTAGTAGCTGTGCATGTATATTGCCCAATAAGGCTCCTATCTGTCTTCAAAATCCGGAGAGTTGCTACATTATCTATGAAGGATGTGTGAACATTGTAGTCCTCTTTTACATGTACACCGTCTTTAAACCAAGATACTTCAATAGGTTCTGAACCAGCAATGCCGCAATCAAATGTAACTGGTAAGCCAACAGTTTCATGAACATCTCTTAATCTTCGTGTAAAAGAAGGAGGAAGTTTACGCTCTGTAAGAAAACAGGTATTGTAAAGTGAGGGCTTTCAGAAGATATGCACCTATTGCTGTACTCACCAGTAATCACTACCTAATGTACTGTAGAGTATGCTGGATTTCTGCTCATAACTTCTGACTAAAAATGTTATTCAGCACATCATTTATTTGGAACCTGATGTGAAAAGAACACTGTGCATACGGTTGCAGGAAAATATATAACCATTCTGCCCTCAGTTACACCCAGTGAGCCTATTTAACCCTCAGGACTGCTAATGGTGGAAACAATCAAAACAACATCCTCAATGGGGGAGGAAGATGCAGAAGCTTGTATCCCTACAGAAGAGCTGTGGTCAGTAAGAGACATTTCTACTAGCTTTACTGGTAGACCTTTGTTAATAGTAGGCAGTGCCACAGGGTATCTTACATGTCAAGAAACAGTAAAGTGTTTAACAAGAAAAAGGTAATCTCTGTTATTCGAAATAGCAAAGCATAGTTAAGAAAAATAGGCCATTTTCCTTTTTTTTTTTAAATGAAATATTCACCTTGAACTGTCAGCAAAGATGATGAAGCAGCCTCCCCAACAGTATTTTCTACTTTGCAGATGTACTCCCCACTGTCATTACTGTCTACCTGGCTGAAAACCAGAGTGGCAACTTGGTTCTTAAAGTGCATTTTCACAGTAGCGGTTCCTCTCAGCTTTGTATCGCCTTTGTACCAAGATACAATCATTTCTGGTGTTCCAGCAACCTGGCACTGTAAGGATGCAGAATCCCCAACAGTCACCTGCACTGGCTCCAAGGGCGTAATGAAATAAGGTGGTTCTGAAGAACAAACACATGCCATTAGCATAAAAAGGTATTGCACAATGACCATTAATAGTTCAAATAACACTTGATGAAGTGATGGTGGCTTGGACGCACCTAGTATTGTGATTGCACCATGACAATTATCTTGTCCAGAGTCATTTTCAATATGACAAGAATATTGCCCCTGATCTTCTAGTTTGCTACCAGGGATTTCCAGTATGGCAGATGTTTCTGTAGTGGTGATGCTACACTTTTCAGAGTGCGTTACTTTTACTCCATTTTTCTTCCATGTCACTGAAATTGGTGGAGTACCCGTATATGTGCATTCCAAGATTAAATTTTTCCCTTTCTCTACACTTAAATCGTTCACCTTCTTCACAAATTTGGCTGGTTCTATAATGAACAATGGGAAGACAACAAATTAAATAAAGCCAAGAGATCATTTTTAGAAGCATAAGTGTAAGAAACAGTAGTCTGGACAAACCTTTGACAAAAAGATGTGTTGTGCAAGAAATCTTCCCTGCCTCATTAGAGACCTGGCAGGTGTAGTCTCCACTCTGAAGCGGATGTACATCAAACAGCTCCAGTTCTGCAATTGAATCTTGCAAGGTGATACTGCATTTGTGTCCTGGTACTAGCTCAACACTACCTCTAAACCATTTAACTTCCAATGGAGAGGAGCCTTTTATGATACTGGTAAAGGTTATGTTTGCCCCAGATAAAACATTCAGTGGTTCAGGTTTTTTCACAAAAGATGGTGGTTCTAAGCATGCAAATAAAACAGACAGAGAAGAAGTAAATTTGAATTTCTGATGAAGAGCATAGTAATCAGAAATACGTAACAAAGCAAAATATAAAGTCTTTTTGAAAATAAATTTGTGCCCTCTGACTCTGGCTTCTTATTGATACTGACCTCTAACACTCAAAAATGCACTGCATTCATCAGACCCAGCTACGTTAGTAGCTGTGCATAAATAAGTTCCCATATCAGATTCCTGAAGTCCATTCACTTTCAGAGAACAGGTATTGTCTGTAAGGGTAGCCTGATACTTGTCTCCACTGGTAATCTCCTGTCCATCATGAAACCAGGAAACCAGAATAGGTGGTGACCCATAAACTTTGCACTCCAGTACAGCAGAAGAACCCAGCTGACCATATGTTTCTTTCAGTTTTCTTGTGAAAGAAGGAGGTATAATACGATCTGCATTTGTTTAAAAAAAAGTAATAAAAGTTACCACACAGGAGCTTAAGATGCAAAAAGTTCCCCATGCATAATAAAATCAGTTAACTTTCTTTTGATATATCTGCTTTAGCAATCTGCTTTTACACACCTAAGTCATTGAAAAACAGATAGTTGAAGGCTAAGGATATACTGGAGCTTTCATTCACACCTTTTGAGGGACACCTTTTATTTTTGCGGTTCTTTTTCATAAGCAACGATATTGCACTAGCTGTCCAAGAAGACATGTAGATTAAAGCTGAAGAAATCAAGCCCTTACAACAACTCCTGCCCCTCAGAGATTAGGCAGGCATCTATTCTTGATGTCTGTCAAAGTGGCATGCCAAGTACTCCTAAGATTATACAAGCAATGAATCTCTCAGGCTGCTATTCATGAGAAACAGTCTGCTACCTGAAGGCTTTGTAAAGGAACTATAGGATCAGATGTGACTCAAAAAAGAGTAGTCAACTAACCTGAAACATGCAGTGAAGCTGTGCAGCTGCTTTTACCAACACTGTTTTTCACCTCAAAAGTATATTCTCCACTGTCTTCTAGTCCTGCATTGAGGATCTTAAGCCCAGATACTTTGTTGAAGAAACTGATTTTATATTTATGGTCAGTGGACAGTTCATTCCCATCCTTAAACCACCTAGCAGTAAGCTCTGGTGTGCCGTCTACTGTGCATTCCAGAGTACAAGAGTCTCCAGCTGTAACTTTGACTGGGCCTGGCTTCTCTACAATGACTGCAGGTTCTGCAATGAGATGCAAGTCATAACATTTTTAAAAACAACAATGCAACAGTTATTAGTATCATAAAAACTGAAATTTTAAAGCATCTTAAAACACATTGTCTTTTTTATCCCATGCTACCAACCTAGCACTTTCAGCGTGGCAAAGCATTCCTGAACTCCAGCATCATTTTTTATCTGACAAATGTATTTCCCAGCATTGGCTGGTTCTGCATTTCCAATCTGCATAGTTGCAATGTTTTCTGAATAGGAGATCCAAAGATTGTCACTTTCTCTAATGATTTCCCCTTTGTCTTTTAACCACAGAACAGAAATGGGTTGTGATCCTTCTACTGCAGCCTGCAGTTCAATCGATTCCCCAACTACGACAGTGAGATCACTCAGCTTCTTCACAAAGGTTGGTGGTGCTATTTAAAAGAAGATATTTAACAGTAAAAAAACACGCCAGGAGCGGAAAAGTAGGAGGAGAATGACAGGAATAATGACATGCCATGAAGGTGCCAATCTTTATACAAACCTCTTAGTGTTACAGAGCCAATACAGGAGTCACTTCCCACATCATTTACAGCTTTACAGTGATAATCACCAACATCTGCAATATCCACACTGAGAATGTGAATACTAGCTAGGTAGTTCTCGGACATGACTTTATACTTCTTGCTGCTCCGAATTTCTCGTTTGTCTTTATACCACGAAATCTGGAATGGAGGAGTGCCCTGAAGCTCACATTCCAGGTGAATATCAGACCCTTTCAAGGTCTGGACTGGATGGGGCTTCTTGGTAAAAACGGGGGGTGCTGAAAAAAAAAAGGGTTAAAGTTTGTGTTATTTGAGCAAAAGAGATTAAAGAGGACAGACTATTCAAGCAGCTGTTCTGATGCTGAACAGCAAAGACAAACCATAAATTAAGATCTCCCACAGCATAACAAACAGGTGAAAGATTTGCCCTCTATTCAGACAGGTTTTGGCCTCTCAGACTAAAGTGGGATTTAACAGCTTTTCCACAAAGGAGGACTCATACAGATAGAAAGGTAAGGAAAGAACTGGGATTCTGACCTTTTACTTTCAGTGAAGTACTGGTGCTTGCACTACCCGCCGGATTCTTAGCTTCACAAGTGTAATCACCACTGTCTTCAACACTGAGGTTGTGCATTTCAATGACTGCCACCGAATCCACAAAGGACATTCTATATTTTTCACTGGGATGGATCTCGGTTTCACCTTTGTACCAGGTGACTTTGATTTCTGGAGATCCACCTATTTTGCATTCATACTTAGTGGAATCATGCTGTTTCACAAGTCTTGAGGAGTCTAGTTTCTTAATAAACCTTGGTGGTTCTGGAAAGCCAAAAAGGGGAGACGATGCTTTAAACTGCACTGATTCTTTGAATAAGCAGGAAAATATGTAACAGAAAATGTAAACTTTGGGGACTTATGCAAACATTCTCATTTTGCAATTGCTATGAAATTTTTTTTAGATGATTTCAAGTTGGTCCAAAATCTAGATTAGGAAGCAAACAAGATCTCTGCATTTCAGTTAGTTTCTCCTTACTGTATTGTCCCACTCTACTCCTTCTATGTATTCAGTACAGATCAGCTGACGTGTGGTTTTCTTTAAGTAATATCCTCTTGCAATACATAAGTAATCAAAATGACTGATGGAAATGCAAGAATCCAAACTGTTCAGCCAAGAAATAATATTAAGAGCATTTATGCTGAGCATTATAGCAACTGCTTTATATCTTAATATGTCATTAACAATTGATATAGTCATTAAATGTATCTGCTTATAACCCTTCACACATTTATTGCAAAGCCAAATATAAAGGTGCATATAAGGAATAAAAGTCAAGGAGCTCAGGTAGCAAACAAAAGAGGTTCAAAATAGTCATGCTGGGAAGAATTATGAGATGGCTGGTATTACAGAAATTGGCGTTAAAGGTCCTGTGCCTGAAAAGTAAACTGGATGGTTACATTTTGTTCTGTAAGGAGAGAAAGGAGTGGAGGTTTGACACTTTTCATCAAAAATACCATACGGATGATTCAGAATCACAAGACTGAATGCTCATAGATCAAGGATATAACTAGTAAAACCAAGAGGTGGTAATGTGGGCACAACAAACAAATCTCTCTGCAAAACAGGATGAAGTGCCTCTTTGTGCATCTGTCTGTAAAGTGTAGGAAGAATATCTATTTTATTGTGGATTACTTCAACCTGTAGGTCATTTGCAGAACATCCTATGTTGTTAGTAACAAAACTTCCTTAGAGTATCTAAAAATAGAAATGATGGCTTGTAAACACAAGGGCTCTTGGAATCTTAGTGATTTACTATCAGATTTCACTTTGACAAAGAGTTGATTATCTGTCTGCATACTAACAGTTGCTGAGTAGTCACACTCTAATTCCATTCCTTTCCAAAAATGAGGATATACACGTTAGTAAGATATATATACTTAGAATGTAAAGCAGTTTCTAGAACCTAAAGCAATTGTTAAAAATACAGATTGGGAACATTACATGTTAAAGTGGGAAAGTTAACAAAAAACTGGGAGATTTTCAAGATAAATTGAACGAAAAATCTTAATTCTACAAACAAAAGGCTGTGTGTCATAGACGTGAGACAGCATCTGCTCAAATTAAACACATGCAAATCAATGCACACAAAGAGCTTGCCCTTCCAAGTTCTATAGAAACTGGCTGACAAACAATGGACATCATTAATTTTACAGCTCTGGGGAAACTGTACAAAATCTAAAGGATCAAAGTGAGTGCCGGTGTAAGTTCAGGATCAAAAAAGAAAATAATAATCCTGGGAAAAAAAAATAGTTTCAGGATTTTATGAATAAAGAGTTCAAGAGTAAGACAATAAATAAGGTCAGTTGGGATCATTTTATGAATGGTAACTCTGGTCAAATAAACCTATTAGTAATGTTATCATTAATAATAAACAGAATTGTGATTCTGGTGGAAACAAGCTTTAAATCTTTCAAAGAGGTTAGATTTCTTGCTACAATCTTTCAATGCTTTTTGTAAGTCAAGCTACATAATAACAGCATCCCTACTTGCCACTGAATCCACAGGTAATTCAGTCTACCACACTCTTCCCACCCCCACCAAGAAAAATCTTTATGGATGGAATATACTCTAGATACATAAAATTATTTTGACAAGCAATTATTACAAAATCTTGCTAGTGGTAGTTCAGCTTCTTGTGTTATTTGTCTTAGAGAGTAAAAGTCATAGTATTTACTCTTCAAATGTTTTTGGTTTTTTCCCCCAAATTAATACAGAGAGGAAAAAAAAGAAAGCACTAAACCAACAAGGATATTTGAACTCATGCATAATTTAGGTAGCGTATTTTACATTCGTTCTTTTATAAAATCAATAAGAATGGATTTATTTATATCTGTTCCGGATATCTCAATGTTCCCACCTACATTGAGGAAACTACACTAATATACAAGTGTCACTTGTACCAAGACAGCTTGATCCAGTCATAACTTTAGATCATTGAAATGTATAAGATCCACACACTATGTGGGGAAGCAAAGTGTTGGCGGAATGGATATTTATCACCAAGTCTGCCCTCAGATCCTCCAATTTTGCTGTCTAGAAAAGCAGTTTTCAATGTTTTCAATCTTTGAAAGAGTAAAACTATTTGCAGGAGCTGCACACTCAGTAAAAATACATTTAAGTCTCATAAGTGAACTGAATTTCTCTCAGTTACCTTTCCCTCCCCTGGACAACTTAGTGAATGTCACTGCTGGAGAAAGACTTCAAGGAAGACAGATTTTGCTGGCCAACAGGGCCATTCATAAAGGTGCAACAGGGTACTAAGTCAGAGTTAACATTTCAATGGAAGAATCCCTTTGATAAGAAAAATCATGCACTGTACCAGACCAAAAGAAAGATAAGTATTTAAGTATTACAATAATATTTAAATGAAATAAGACATCTCAGTGTAGCCTCTTGTAAAGGTTCTTAGTCTCAGACATGTCTGCATTCAGGGCTTTGTTTTCCAGGTGTCTGCCTTGCAAAGAAAAGCCTCATGAACACTAAAGCTCACAGCAATACCTTGTACAGCCAGCTGAGCTGCGCACGCGTCCTTTCCAACACTGTTGCTGGCAGTACATGTGTAGAGTCCAGCATCCCCTTTACCAACTTTTAGGACTGTCAAGCTGGCCGTGTTTTCCACCAGCGTCATCTTGTAGTTGCCACCTGGGCGGATTTCTCTGTTGTCTCTGGTCCAAGTAATCCTCATGGGAGCAGAGCCAGTCATGTGGCACTTAAAGTTTGCACTTTCCCCTAGCGCCACATCGATAGATACTGGCTTGATGTCAAAGAAGGGAGGTTGTAGATGTTCTGCAAAGAGGAAAACATGGCAGAGCTCACCACCAAGCTCTCCTCACCACAGACCTCACCATGCCGTGCCCATGCTCCCTGGCCACCATACAATGGGCAGAGTGGGAAAAAGGGTGAAGAAATAAAAGAGCAAAGACATACAAAAGGTCTTTGTTTAAGTGCGAACTACAAACCTGTGAGGAGAAGTTTGGCGCTGGAAGATGCAGTCCCCAGAGCATTTTGGGCTGAACAAGTATACTGGCCACAGTAAGCCATACTAGTTTGCAAGATCTGGAGAGTCGCAACGTTATTTAAGAAGGCTGATTGCATGTTATCACTGTCGGTTAAGAGAACCCCATCCTTGTACCAAGACACCTGGATAGGCTCTGAGCCATTTATGCGGCAATCAAATGTCACTGGGGCACCAACCACCTCCTGAATATCTTTCAGTTTTCTGGTGAATGTAGGGGGAAGTTGACGCTCTGCAAAACAATAATAATCACCACTATAAGTAGGAAGCCACCCTGTCAATCTAGAATTAATTAACTCTGAAATTAATAAGAACCCCTTTCTGTAGACAACAAAGAGTTCCTACAAACTACCCCAGGAAAGAGTGGCCCTTGGCCCATCACCTTTAACAACAAGCAAAGCTGTGGAGGTGGCGAAGCCAACACTGTTTTCTGCTTTGCAGATATATTCTCCAATGTCACTGTCCTCCACGGTGGAGAATGCCAGCGTTGCCACATTATTCTTGAAGTGCATTTTGTAAGCCTGTGTTGATCTGAGTTTGGTGTCATCTTTGTACCAGGACACCTTGATTTCTGGCGCACCACCAATCTGGCATTTTAAGATCAAGGGCTCGCCAACCTTCACCTCCACACGGTCCAGGTGCGTGACAAAATAGGGTGGTTCTAGGGAAGAAGAGCATGGTGAGCAGAGGCAGAGCATCACTGGGGTGCCTTAGGGGGACCAGGGGTGGTGCGTACCTAAGATGGATACAAGGCTGTGGCAAACATCCCCACCCGCCTCATTTGCCACCTCACAGGTGTATTCGCCTTCATCACTCTTGGTGCTGTTGAAGATTTCAAGAATGCCAGATTTGTCAGTAGTTGTAACACTGCAGCGTGGAGACTGAGCGATAGGCATGCCATTTCTTCTCCAGGTGACAGAGAGGGGAGGGGTGCCTATGTAGCTGCTTTCCAGCACAATGGACTTCCCCTGCTCCACACTGAAATCACTTAATTTCTTCACAAAGACTGCAGGCTCTGTGGGGAGGCATAGATCAATAGTGAGAGGGATAGATGTGGCAGGGCTGCAGGCAGAGCATGAAGGGAGATACATGTGCGTACACGCAGACACACAAACACACCTTTCACAAAGAGTTGGGTTGTGCATGAGGCACTGCCAGCATCATTTGTGACCACACAGGCATAGTCCCCGCTGTGGCCTGGCTCCACGTTGTACAGCTGCAGCTGTGCCACAGATTCGTCCAGAGAGATGAAGCAGTTGCTGTCCGGCACCAGCTCCCTGATGCCTCGGAACCAGGTCACTTTGAAGGGAGTACTGCCCTTGATGTAGCTGGTAAATGTCACACTTGATCCTGGCAAAACTTCCTGGGGATCAGGTGTCTTCGCAAAAGAAGGTGGTTCTAAGGATCATGCAAAGAAGTGAAGAGGGAGAAAGATGTTAATAGGAGAGTCTCTGGGGGGGAGGAAAACTGAAGCAGGTTTGAGTCAAAAAAAGGGAGAGAAAGAGGGAGAAAACAGAAAAATAAAAAAAAAAAAAAAAGAAAAAGAAACCATGGGAAACCAGAGGGAAGGAAGAGAAGAGAGCAGAAGAATTTTGTTGAAGGGGCTGTAGTATTCTTCCACTGACCTTGTACAGTCAAGAAGGTGCTGCATTCATCAGATCCAGCCACATTGGCTGCCACACAGGTATATGGCCCTGTATCTGTGACATCAAGGGCATTCAGCTTCAAAGCACAAACATTATCCAAGAATGAGATTTCATATTTTTCTCCACTAACAATCTCATTCCCATCCTGAAACCAGGCCACAGATATAGGGGATGTGCCAGACACTTTGCACTCCAGAAGCACTGAGGACCCCAGCACCCCATTTGTTTCCTTTAGTTTTCTTGAGAATGAAGGAGGAACAAGACGATCTAAGTAGGACAGGGCAGAAGAATAGGAAGAAACATGTTGGGTTTTTTTCAGGGGAAAGGAAAGAGGGAAGAAAAAATCTTCCTTTAAAGATAAGTGTGAACAACAAAGACATAGAGCTGACCTGAAACATCAACTGAAGAAGTGCAGCTGCTGTCCCCCACCTCATTGTGCACCTCAAAAGTATACAAGCCCCTGTCTCCCCTGTCTGCAGAAAAGACTTTCAAAGTGGATATATTGTTGAAAAAGGTAATTTGGTATTTGCGGTCGCTCCTTAGCTCTCTGCCGTCTTTGTACCACTTGGTGATAAGTTCAGGTGTTCCTCCTACTTTGCACTCCAAGGTAAAAGGATTGCCAGCCATTACTGTGATTGGCTCGGTCTTCTCTAAGATGACTGCTGGTTCTGAAATAGGAAGGGAGGGGTCAGTGCATCACCACAAAATCTACCCACAAACCAGTGAGCACAGGATATAAACAGAAAAAAAAGGCTGGTAGAGGCAATTGTGCAAGCTGTAAGATACAGTACCTGTGAAGCAGGCTATACCCACCTAGGACTTGTAAAAAGGCAGAGCACTCCCGCACGCCAGCATCATTTTTGATCTGGCAGATGTACTTCCCAACATCAGCTCCCTCCGCACTGGCAATCTCAAGAGTTGCAATGTTGTCCATAAACCACATTTGGACATTTTCACTCTCCCTAATAACTTCACCCTTGTCCTTGAGCCAGACAACCGAAATTGGTGGGGATCCTTCCACCACTGCCTGCAGGGCTGTTGACTCCCCAACAAAGATTGCAGTGTCACTCAGCTTCTTGGCAAAGCGTGGGGGTTCTGATGGCAAAAACAAGGAGGCAGAGGAGGGTTAATCATGCATGCCTGCTTGGAAGAGGGACAGCCAGGAGATCAAGAAAAGAGGGCAGTGATGCTGTTGATCCTCTAGCATACAAACCTTTGAATTTCACTGGGCAGGTGCAAGTGTCGCTTCCCACCTCATTCATAGCTTTGCATTGATATTCTCCAGTATCTTGAGATTCCAGATTGAGAATATGAAGACTGGCAACGGAGTGCTTTGCTGTCACCTTGAACTTCTTGCTGCTCCTGACCTGCCTCCGGTCCTTGAACCAAGCCACCTCAAAGGGTGGAGTCCCTGCTATCTCACACTGGAGGATAACATCTGAGCCTTTAAGAGTGTCCACAGGGCTCGGCACCTTGCTAAAAACAGGTGGTTCTATAAAAAAAAGAATCACATCATAATGTGTGAGCCTGCTTCCCTGGGTGGTTTTCTGGATAGTAGCAGGAGGCAACATGTTCAGGAAGGGGGCCTACACTTATTCTTGTAAACCCATATTTAGCTTCCAAATATGTGGCCTCACCTCTAAAAAATGCTGAGCCCCCAGCATCTCCCAGCAAGCCATCCTAGCACTCAGAGTCCCAAGGGCAGAAAATGTGACAGTTCTGCACCTGTTTGGAGTCAGTGCTCAGTGCCCTTCCCCAAAAGCCACTCTCCCCTCTCTCCAGGACCACATTCCAGCCTTCCCCACCTCTTTCCGGCCATGAAAGCTACCATCAGTGAGGCTCAGCAACACAGCCTCCTCTTCCGTCTTAAATTTCATTCCTGCCAGGATCACTGTGTATAAAGAGGAGGCAGAGGGATGGCTGCAAAGCATGCTTAGCTCCCTCACCATGACTGGTGCTCCATCTAGTCCATGCTTCCCTTGTGACATGACAAGCTTGCTTTATTCACCTTGCAATTGACTTAAATGGGGAGACAAGGGAATGGCTGCACAGTGCTGAACACCCACCACTATTTCCTGCCTGGTCTCCACTGCTGAAACACAGCAGCTTTTGAATGTGAGACCAGCTGGAGAGACACTGCCCCAGCAGCCACCAACTGCCATAGCAGCAGCTCCCTGTCCAGGGGGATGTGCAGCTGGGAACGGGCCTGGAAGCCAGGGATTCTGGTGGTGTGTGGAGTCATGCTGCTAACCTTTCACTGCGACTGAAGTGCTGCAGCTGGCTGTGCCAGCAGAGTTATGGGCTTCACATATGTAATCACCGGTATCTTCAGTGTTGGCACCCAAGATGGTTAGCATCGCCACAGAGCCTACAAAGGACATGTGGAGCTTGTCGCTCGCCTGGAGTGCCTGATCATTTTTGTACCACATGGTTCTGATCTCTGCTGTGCCACTGATTTTACATTCAAGTTGAACTGTGTCCCCCTGCTTCACGAATCGCAAAGCTTCAGGCTTCTTGATGAACTTGGGAGGTTCTGCAGAACAGAATAAGTATGTAGAGTGTGACAGTATACCTGTTCGCCATGTGAAATCTACAGTGCTGAGCAAGAGTTATGGGGAGCACAAGAGCATTGGGGCACAACAAAGTAAGCTTGTTACAGCAGCTGGCTGTGTCCCCAACCAGAGCTTCCTTTCAAGGAAAGACGCAAGATGGAGAAAAGAAGGCAAAGACAACTAAAACTATGTTCTGCTAACTCTGGAGCCTGCTGCGTCAGACAGCTGGAGCCGTAAAAAGCACACGAAGGATGATTGTTCCACCGAAGGGAAATTTTGCTGTTACCTTTGGGGGGCGGAAATATCCCCAGGCCAGCATGAAAGATTTGACAAGCCCTTCACCCCCAGGAGCAGCAGAAACACGGTAGGCATAGTTTCACTCACTTACGTACACATCTTTAAAACATATTTCTGCATTAAGAACTTAAGTGATTCATAGTCTAGATTTAATCAGCAATTCAGAACTCCAATTGAAATCTTTAGCAAATTTGAAAGTCACCAATGCTGGCCTAGAAATGCAAGGTAGTTGTATTTACCACATCACTGTTTTCCATATAGTAATTGCTATGTGTGAATACCACTGTGACTGTAGTGTAATCACTAATGACAAAGTAAAAAGCAGGGTGAGTGCAACTCTCCATACAAACAGCTCCACAAGGGGACCTTTCCCCTTGGAGATTTTGCAGGCACACAAGGCTTCTACTGTCATGCAGTATGATAGGTGAAGGTCTCCACATTGTATATGTCTGCTTTCTGGAAAGCTACTTTCTGTATATTTCCAAACTGGAAAGGGTGCAAGATAAGACTCAGTAACAAAGCGGTCTCTTTGCCCAAGAAAAAGAAAACACACAAATGAAGGTGACTTAATCTTAATACCTTTGACACTGAGTTGGGCTGAGCAAAAGTCTTTCCCAGCTTCGTTACTAGCTTGACAAGTATATTGGCCAGAGTCTCCTTTACCCACTCTGAGCACTCGAAGGTGAGCTGTGTTGGCTACAAATGTAATATTGAAGTTTCCTCCAGTTCTGATTTCCCGACCATCCTTGGACCAGGTGATGTGTATTGGCTGGGCTCCGGTAACATGGCATTCAAAGTCAGCACTTTCTCCAAAAGGCACATCAATAGATTCTGGTTTGGTGTCAAAGACAGGTGCTTGCTTGGGTTCTAGAAACACAAGAAAACAGTGTAATACTCATACCTCATGAAAAAAATAATCCAACACACAGATACCATTGCATGCATGAAATGGGAAGGGGGATCCTGTGATCCAGGCAAAAATTTTGTAAGCCAACACACCTGCCACTGTGAGCCTAGCACTTGAGGTGGCAGTGCCCACAGCATTGGTGGCTGTGCAGGAGTACTGCCCGGTATGATTCATCTCAGTTCGCACCAGTTGCAGCACTGCAACATTATCTGCAAAGGATGTGTGCACATTGTGGTCATCGCTTAGCAGCACACCATCCTTATGCCAAGTCACAGTGATGGGTTCTGAGCCATTGAGCCGACACATAAATTTAAGGGGTAAACCAACAGGGTGCTCGATGTCCTTTAATTTTCTTGCAAAGGAAGGTGGTCGTATGCGCTCTAGAAGAAAGCAAGTAAAGGATAAATATGCCCCAGTAAGAAATTTTTTTATAGTTTTGCAAGAGCAAAAGAATTTGTAGCAAGCTAATATAAAAATCATCACCTTGAACTGTTAAGAGAGCCTTTGTAGATGCAGTTCCTACACTGTTTTCTGCCTTGCAGATATATTCTCCACTGTCGTTGCTACCCGCTTTGTTGAAAATAAGTGTAGCAATGTTGTCTTTAAAGAACACTTTGTACTCAGGAGTAGACCTGAGTTTTGTATCACCTTTGTACCAAGACACCGTGATTTCTGGTGTTCCAGCAACGCGGCATTGCAACGTTGTATAATCCCCAACTGACACCGCAAGAGGTTCCAAGTGTGTAACAAAATAGGGAGGTTCTAAAAAAGAGAAGCAATTAGATAGGCTCATTATAGTGCCAGGCCTTGGAAAGCATACACCAGAAAGAACAGGCAAGAAAAAGAAGCAAAGGGAGCACACACCTAGGGTAGAAACTACAGCCTCACAAACATCTCTTCCTGCCTCATTTTCAACATGGCAAGTGTATTGTCCTGCATCTTCTTTGGTGCTGTCAAGTATTTCCAGGATGCAGGATTTCTCCGTGGTGGTGATGCTACACTTCTGAGATTGAGTGATGGTGTGGCCGTTCTTCTTCCATATCACAGAGATGGGCAGGCTGCCTGTGTAAGTGCCCTCCAGGATGATGGGCTTGCCAGGCTCCACATACTGGTCGCTCAGTTTCTTCACAAAGACAGCCGGCTCTAATGAAGGGTAAGAAGTCACAAATGTTGAGCACAGCAGGACAAATGGAGGGGAGGAAACAATATTTTAAGATAAATAGAGAGATGGAATCTTTACAAACCTTTTACTGTAAGGTGTGTTGTACAATTTGCCCTGCCAGCATCATTAGTCACTAGACAAGTGTACTCTCCGCTTTGAAGAGGAGTTACATCAAATAACTCAAGCTCCACAATGGAGTCCTCCAAGTAGATATTGCATTTGTCCCCTGGCACAAGCTCATTGGCCCCTCTAAACCAGTTCACCTTAAAAGGAGGGGTTCCTCTGATAACACAGGTAAAAGTGATGCTTGTGCCTGGCAAGACATCCAGAGGCTCTGGTGTCCTCTCAAAAGAAGGCGGTTCTAAACACACAAGAGAAAAAGAGAGATAAGACAGGTTGCTACAGCATAACCCTGGCATTTCCACACACCTACTGAAGATAAAGAACAAAATCTTTATTTTCCAGTCAATAATTTTCCTCGAGTATATTTACAAAAGACCATAGGCAATTTCAAGAGAGAAAGAGAAAAGAATAGCTCAGAGAGCTTCCTGACCATTATATACTGACCTTGTACAGTCAATACAGCACTGCATTCATCTGAACCAGCTATGTTGGTAGCTTTGCAGGTGTAAGTTCCAGTATCTGAGTCACTCAGTGAATTCACTTCTAAAATACATAGGTTATCTGAAAAGGAGATTTGATGTTTTTCCCCATTGACTAACTTAAGTCCATTTCGGAACCAGGCAACAGAAATAGGAGGTGAACCCGACACTTTGCATTCCAGCAATGCTGAGGAACCCAGGACACAAGGGGTTTCCTTTAGTTTTCTTGTGAAAGAAGGAGGAATGATTCGATCTGCATAAAAAAACATAATGAATCCCTGGTTAGAGAGAAAAGGAGGGAAGGAATGGAAGAAAGGAAAGAGAACATGACCAAAAGAAAGATTTTGTAAAAGATAGAAGACAAGCAACCCAACCAACCTAAAACATCAACCGATGCTGTGCAACTGCTTTTCCCCACGTCGTTCTGCACTGCAAAAGTGTACAATCCACCATCTTCCTTTTCTGCATCCATAATTTTAAGTGTAGATACTTTATTGAGGAAAGTAATTCTGTATTTTTGGCTGCTGGTCAGCTCTTTGCCATCCTTGAACCACCCAGTGGAAAGCTCTGGTGTGCCTGCCACTTTGCACTCCAAAGTACAGGCATCTCCTATAGTAACTCTCATTGGCTCTGCTTTCTCTACAATGACTGCAGGCTCTGGAAGGAGAGACAGGTAACATGTATGGTGAAAACAGGATTTGATTAATACTAGCTATGAGTATTATAGCACTATAAGAATAGGCTTACACATTTGATACTAAGGATATCTCAGTTTGTTGGTCTGGGGAATTTTTTCAGCTCTGTTTTTTCCACGCTTTATTCTACTCTAAACTGGAGATTTCAGATGCTCTCCATAATGAAGTAAAAATGTTTTTAAACTCCTAGGAGAGAAATGCAACTGTCTGTCCCTCTCCAAGCAGGCATGAGCAGAAGGCATGACTTAGAAATCCAGTCAACTGGATCCCATCACAGTGTAGAGGCCTGTGGTTCCTTTCACCCCTATCCCTGGACAACTGGAAATAAGGAACCTGACTACTGCTTGTTGGGGACACAAGGATTCTCTGTCTTGATTGTTTTGAACTCAGCAGCATAAGCAAAGCATACAGCTGACATTAAATAGCCAAGTTCCTAACTTTAAAAAAAATTTTTTATGAACTTGTGCGTTTCACCAACCTAGAATAGTTAAGGTAGCCATGCACTCGCGACTTCCAGCATCGTTTCTGATCTGACAGATGTATTTTCCAGCATTGCTTGTCTCTGTGCGCACAAGTTGTAAAGTTGCGACATTTTCCATAAATGTGATCTTCGTGTTTTCACTTTCTCTAATAATTTCCTCTTTGTCTTTAAGCCACTGCACAGAAATTGGCTGGGAGCCCTCCACTCTTGCTTGTAACTCTACTGGTTCACCAACCACAACAGTCATGCTGTTTATTTTAGTCAAGAATTTTGGTGGTTCTGAAGAAGAAATATGCAGTTACAGTAAATACTCACAGTGCCTACGTAAAGAAGAGCAATGCAGTGCCATTGGGAGCACTGCAGAAGGCATATGTGCCAATACTTTACCTTTCAGCTTCACAGTGCAAAAACAAGTGTCACTTCCCACATTGTTCTGTGCTTTGCACTGATATTCACCAACATCTGCAGCTTCAACATTAAGGATGCGAACGCTTGTATGGTAGTTCTTAGATGTAACCTTATACTTCTTACTACTGCGGATTTGTCTCCTGTCTTTGTACCAGGTAACGTCAAACGGTGGTGTTCCTGAAATCTCACATTCCAGGTTAACCTCAGTTCCTTTGAGCATGTCTACGGGAGAGGGCTTCCTGCTAAAGACAGGAGGTTCTAACAAGGGAAGAAAGGAACATTTTTAGAAAGGAGTCTGGAGCTCTTTGACCAGCAAACAGTTTACTGATACCAGCTTCTACACAACGAGACTGCTGAGAAAATCATCAGAATGGGCAAGGACTTTCCTCATTTTCTGGGCATATTATGAAATGATCTTGCAGGGAAGTGAGCATTCAGAACTCTTAGCTCCTCTGTAGAAAAGGTAAACAGAGGGGTGACCCTTGGCAGAGAGGGTACAGGTCTCATTTAACTGGTAGTAGTCTCAAATACAGGGTGTAAAACTGACACTGATCAGTTTGGGTCTGTTCTTTTTCTTCACATTTCAGCTCTTTGATATAACAATTCCCACTATAGTCTGTCTTGGATGTTGACAATCATAGAACTGGGGAACACCTAGCTTAGGACTCATCTGCATTAAGAACAACTTGTCTCTTGTTCAGGCCCTGGCAGAGGGGGTGAGGGGGCATCAAGAAACAAACATGACATAAAGAAAAAGGCAGTCCTGAAATAAGAAATTAATCTCATGTTCCTGTGGATTTCCGAGGGAAAAAACCACGAGGGAAAAACAGGACGTAGTCAGAGAACAAGAGGACAGCTAACCTTTCACTGTGACTTTGGTGCTACAGCTGGCCTTGCCGGCAGGGTTGTGAGCTTCACAGATGTAGTCACCACTCTCATCAGTACTGAGATGATTCATTTCAAGCACAGCCACAGAGTCGATGAATGATGTCCGGAATTTTTCACTGGCAACAATTTCATGGTCATTTCTGAACCACACTACTTTAATCTCTGGAGATCCACTTACTTTGCACTCAAGCCGGGCTGAGTCACCCTGTTTGACTACTTTTGCCGCCTCTGGCTTCTTAGCAAACTTGGGTGGTTCTAAAAAACCAGAAAAGTGGGGTCAGGAAGGTCTGAATTAATACTGGAAAAAAAAAGAGGAGAGAAAAGAGCCAAACAACTGTGGGTTCCAAACACAGGGTAGGAAATTCACTTGGCAGGGTATCAAAGACCACTGAGGTGGGCTTGGCAAAAAGGAAAGAAAAGAAATAGAAGAAAAGACTGCAACACAACAAGAAAGAGTGCACACCTGTTACCATCAATGTTGTAGTGCAAGAGTCACTGCCAACGTCATTTGAAACGTGGCAAGTGTAGTGCCCACTCCTAGAAGTATCCACCGAATAGAGGGTTAAGAACCCAGTTGACCCTTCAATCCCAATGAAACAAGTTGGACCAGATACAAGTTCTAAGTCTTCTTTGAACCACTTTACTGTAAAGGGTGGTGTTCCTTTTAGTGTGGCCTTAAACTCCACTGTGGAATCTGGAATAGCTTGCTGGCTTTCAGGTTTTACTAAGAAGCTTGGTGGCTCTGCAGTTTTTAAGAAAAAGAAATATTCAGTTACATCAAAGATGTCTAAGAATGAAGAAAATTAGTGAGGTTAGCATGGAGACCAAGTTTTCAGCATTAATATTAAGAGGTATGGGAGTGTTATGTTAGCATAAGATTTAAGGTATTTTCCCAGCATCTATCACAAATAAGAAGTAGTAAAAGATTTTCAAACCTTTCACAGTCAGAACAGCACTGCAAGAATCGTTCCCGGCAACATTAGAGACACTGCATGTGTAATTTGCACTGTCTTCCAGCTCTAGATTAGCAATCTCGAGTGACACAGTGTTCTCATGGCACAGGCTTCTATATTTTGCACTGTCAGTTATCTCTTTCCCATCCTTAAACCATTTTGCAGTAATGGGGAGTGACCCAGAAACTTTGCACTCCATTTGGATAGAAGATCCCAGAACGGTATCCTTTTTGGTTAGCTTTTTGATAAATGCAGGAGGAATTGATTGATCTGCCCAACACAAAAAATGGCAAAAACACGCTGGTTACCTTCTTGCCTCTCTCTCACAAACAGATTTTTTTTTTTTTTATTCCTTCCCTGCTGGATTGGCGAATTTGCCAAATGACAATACAAACCTAGCACAGTCAGAACAGCTTCACAGGTGCTACTTCCAAAGTCATTTTCAACCTTAAAACTGTATGTACCACTATCCTCCTTTGATACAGGTTCAATCCTGAAACTGGCCACATTGTTTTCAAAGCTCATTGTGTAGTATCTACTGGGCAGGAGCTGTTTGCCGTCTTTGTACCATCTTATTCGGAGCTCTGGTGTCCCAGCCACAGTACACTCCAAAGTCACAGGGTCTCTTTCAGTGACTTTAAATGATTTAGCCTTTTCTATGATCCGTGCAGGCTCTGAGGTATAAAGTGTATAAAAATGGCAGTTAGTTACACAGATAGGGGACTGACTTTCCAAGTACTCATCAAGGATGAGCTTGAAGGGTTACATCTTGTACACACCTTGTACAAAAAGCAAAGCAAAGCACTTCTCCAAGCCAGACTCATTCTTTGCCTGGCAAGTGTATCTCCCTCTGTGGCTGAGATCAACATTGGTAAGTTCCAGTGTGGCCACGCTGTTCTCAAAGGTAACATGGTGGTGCTCATCGTCTTCTAGTATTTTCTCATCTTTTATCCATGACACAGATAAGGGTTGAGCGCCTGCTATGACGCACTGGAAGAATGCAGTACCTTTCAAAATGCTAGTGACGTTCTCCAGCTTCTTGACAAAGGATGGCGGTTCTGTGGTGTGAGGTTTTGTTTGTTGTTTGGAAGAGAAGTCATGGAAAGGGAATAGGGGAAAGAGAGATCATATAAAGTCATTCTGGTCACTACAGTTTAGCTAGGGAATGTAATGTTTGGGGTATGCTTCCTAGAGGACTGACCTTTCAAGCTGAGCCTTGTGCTGCAAGAACAGCTCCCACCTTCATTTGATATAATACACTGATATTCACCAACATCTGAGACATCACAGTTAGTCACATTAAGAGTAAATATTGATTCTTTGGTGGAGATGGCATATTTCTTGCTGCTGAACATCTCTTTATTGTTCTTCAGCCACTTCACCTCAAATGGAGGAGTACCAATCACCTCACACTCGAGTGTGGCCTCCAAACCCTTCACTACCTCGGTGGGTCTCAACTCCCGAACAAATGTTGGAGGCTCTACAAAGAGAATGAGGGGAAAGTAGATAGTAACCTTGAATGGTTTTGAGGGGAGAATTAGTCTCCCCTACTCCATCACCCCAGCTATGTGGCATAGCTGGATGATGACAAGATGTTCAAAACCAACCTTTTACTTTCAGCTCGACGCTGCAGCTTTCACTACCTGCATCATTGTGGGCTTCACAAACATAAATCCCACTATCTGACACTCTGGCTTGGGTGACTTTCAAAGTGGCTAAACCATCTATGAAGGTGATGCTGTACTTAGCTTGGTCAGTCACTTCGTTCCCGTCCAGGTACCATGTGACGTGGATCTCTGGCGTGCCTACTACCTGGCACTCGAAAGTGGTGGACTGTCCTTCACGCAAAGCTACTACAGAAGTTGGCATCTGAATAAATCTGGGGGGCTCTAGAAGATGGACAGAAAAGGTGAGACTTTATAATATTCAAGGTGGTTTAAAGAAATACAAAGGTTTCCTACCCCCTCCCCCCCAAATTGCACAGAAAAAACAGAACCACAAAGATGAGAAGAACATGGGGTTGCACACCTTTTACAAACAGAGCTGCTTTGCAAGTTGCAGTCCCCACATCATTGCTTATCTGACAAGTGTAGTTCCCGGTGTCAGATGTCCTAGCTAAGAAGAGCTCCAGTACACTAGATGTGTCATCCTTCCAGACAGATCGATTGGCTCCAGAGAGGAGCTCCTGGCTGTCTTTAAACCACTTTATCTGCAGAGGAGTAGAGCCTTTCACCAGTGCTTTGAACTGAACCCTAGCATTGGGCACAACCTCTTGGGACTGGGGTTTTTCCACAAAATATGGTGGTTCTATAACATGTAAAAAGGAAGAAAGAGGATTACTCTGAGACAGGGGAATTCCAAAATTATGAATGAGAGACTTAACACAAGACAAAGAAGGAGCTCAAACCTTTGACTGTTAAGAACCCACTGCATTGGTTGCTTCCTGCCTTATTTGTTGCTTCACAGGTGTAAGAGCCACTGTCTGTGCCTTCCAGTTTATTGATTTCTAGAAATGCAGTATTATCATGGAAAGAGTATTTGTGCTTTTCACTTGCTGTTATTTCTTGGCCGTCCTTGTACCACTGGATACTTATAGGATGTGAACCAGACACTATGCACTCCAGGTGGACAAAAGACCCCTTAATGCTGTCCATTTTCTTGAGCTTTTTGGTGAATTTAGGTGGTATAATGAGATCTATCCAAGACAGAGTAAAAAGACAAAGTATGACATTTAACCTTGATTGTGGCAGATGTCAGCTCAGGAGAAAAGATTTTGTATGTAAAAACAATGATAAAAGAGAGCCCATACACACCTAGGACGTTAATGCTGGCAGAACAGCTGCTGCTCCCAACGTCATTGTGAACCTCAAAAATGTATTCCCCACTATCTTTCTTTTCTGCATGAAGCACCTTTAGGACTGAGACAGTATCTGTAACACTGATCTTATATTTTGGGCCTAGCATCAGTTCCTTGCCACCTTTGAACCATTTGGCTGTAATATCTTTTGTTCCCGAAAATTTACACTGCAAAGTTGCTGGGTCTCCCTCTGTCACATCTATTGACACAGCCTTGTCCACAATTGTAGCAGGTTCTGTTGTAAACAAGGAGATAGAGTGTTAAGGGCATCTGTAAAAAATCACAAGGGAACCGTCAGAGATCACTGCAAGCCCTCAGGGTAGGACCAACCTTTGACAGTCAGCAGAGCAGAACATCTCTGAATTCCCGCCTCATTTTTAGCCTGACAGAAATATTTCCCATCATGTTTCAGTTCAATAGACCTCACCAGAAGAGTGGCAACATTGTTCACAAAGGTCATTTTGATATTGTTGTCTTCAATCACTTCATCATTGTCTTTCAGCCAGGACACAGTGATGGGCAAGGAGCCTTTAATAGCAGCCTGAAACACGACCGTGCCCCCTCGAAGGGAACTAATGTTTTCTATCCTCTTCAAGAACTGTGGGGGCTCTGGCAGGAAGAAAGTGGCTATGTAAGTATGGGTCTGGTGCATGACAGTGTGGCATGGAAACCACACTGGGATAAGAGCATGCTAGTGGCATTCTGCACCTTGCACTAACCTTTCAGTGTGACCTCCGAACTGCAGAGGCAGCTCCCGACATCGTTTGTTACTCTACACTGATACTCGCCAACATCAGAAGCATCAAACCTGAAAACGTGGAGGCTAATCAAAGATTTCTCAATGCTTATTCTGTGCTTCTTACTGCTCCGCACGGGTTTATCATCTTTCACCCAAAACACTTCAAAGGGAGGTGTGCCAAGCACCTCACACTCCAAAACCACATCAGAATCCTTCAAGACTTCCATGGATTGAAACTCCTTGCTAAAAGAAGGTGACTCTACAGTGCAAAAGAGAGAGTGCAGTTTGTATTAATCATACTTTGGAAGCCTGTAAAACTGCACTGAGTTTAAAGAGACTAGCTGGGTGGCTGGATGTTACACACACCTTTGATTGTAACAACACTACTGCAAATATCTTTTCCAGCATCATTTTTGGCCTCGCAAATGTATTCCCCACTGTCTTCAGTCTCAACCTCTGTAAGATGGAGTATTGCCAAGGATTTTGCAAAAGACATCCTGTATTTGTTACTCTCTTTTAGCTCTCTATCATCCTTGAACCACGTGATTTTGATCTCAGGAGTACCAGTGACTTCACAGGTCAGCTCAGCGTATCCACCTTTCTTTACCAGATGTGTTGGCTCTAGCTTCTCCTTGAAGGCAGCAGGTTCTGTGGATTTAAGAAGAGTGTTCAGGACAAAGAAGGCAAGAAAGAGTGCCACTGGGTCAATCCAGCAGCTGAAAGTTTAAAAGAGAGTAAGAATGCAAACCTTTTACAAACAAATTTGCGCTGCATGTTACTGAACCAGCTATATTGGAAACTTTGCAGGTGTATTTTCCTGAGTCTGTTGGTTTGACTGCGTAAAGCTCCAAGTAGCTAGCTAATGCTTCTGTCATAATGTAGCAGGCTCCTCCTGTCACCAGCTCAGTATCATCTTTAAACCATTTCACTGTCAGTGGTGTTGTGCCTTTAAATGTGCCTTTGAAACGTACAGTTGATGCAGGCAGTACATCTTGGGATTCTGGTTCTACAGTGAAGCTGGGTGGCTCTAGATTGTGTTTAAAGGAAAAAATTGTCAAGAGTAAGACACATGGCCTGCACTTTGGGGAAGAAAAGTATTATCACATGAAAAGTAAAACTCCAAGAAATGTGAAACAAATTGCCAAACCTTTTATAAACAAAGTGCTACTGCTGTCTTTGCTACCAGCAGAGTTTGTGGCTCTGCAAATGTAGACCCCAGCGTCACTTGCATCTAAGTGTTTTATTTCCAGAGATGCAGAGCCTTCTGTGAAGTGTACTGTGTATTTGGCACTTGAAGTGATCTCAGTGTCCTGCTTAAACCAAGAGACAGTCATTGGAAGAGAGCCTGAAATTTTGCAGTCTAGGCGGCACGAGGTGCTAATGATGCTGTCAATATTCTTCAGTGGTTTAGTAAAGAATGGAGGGAGAGTGCGATCTGTTGAGAGTAAAAAGGATGAAAGAAATTAACACATAAGCAAAACAGGCATGCAGTTCTGCTTCTGGCTCTGTTGGGCTCAGAGCAGAGTAGCAGGGCTCTTTGCAAAGAGTCAGTACCAACCTAGCACAGTGAAGCTGGTAGTACAAGAGCTGATGCCCACATCGTTGGATATCTCAAAGGTGTACTCGCCACTGTCCTGCATTTCAGTGGCATAAAACTTGAGCTGGGCAATGTTATTTTTAAAGCTGATCCTATATTTTTTGCTGGCAGGTAGTGGCCTTCCATCTTTGAACCATTTGGTTTTTAGTTCTGGAGTGCCTGTGACAGTGTACTCCAAAATGGCTGGTTCCCCTGCTGTTACCTGGATCATTTCGGATTTTTCAATGATTTTGGCAGGTTCTACAACAGAATTAAACAATTGGTGTTAAGGACAAAAGGAAATTGCTCTTCCTCTCAGGTGGGAGACAATGCAGGGATCACAGTACTACTCCACTGACCTTTCACTGCTAGTTCACCAAAGCAGGACTGACTTCCTGCATCATTCTCAGCCACACAGGTGTACTTGCCACCAGAGCTCAGCTGGACACCAGTAATTTGCAGCGTTGCTAGACCGTGTTCAAATGTCACTCTCACTTTGTTATCATCTTGAATAATGTCTTTGCCCTTCATCCACATCACAGAAATAGGCTCTGACCCTTTCACCACAGCCTGTAATGTAATACTATCTCCAGCCAGAGCTGTCACATTTTCGATTTTCTTAACAAAAGATGGTGGTTCTAGTTCAAAGAAAAGGGACAAGAAGAAATACTTATTTCCCATTTCACATCATCCCATGAAATCTACTGCTTAAAGACAGTTTTATGAGACAGTATGTGCAGTACATGGCGCAATTCAGCGAAAGAGCAGGCAAGGAGAAGAGCTGCATTCCCCAGCTGGGAGCTAATGCATGGCCCTTTAAGCTCAACGTCCTTCAAATTCTCAGGTTTGACGCCAGATAAGAGTTAAGATATACACAGAATTTTAAGAGAAGAAGAAGACAACACTCTCCCTCCCCACCCTCGCTAGCCACCCACAAATCCAAAGAAAAGATATTTTAAGAAATGAGAGGTTCTTGCCAATCCCTTCAGGAAGTGGAGTTTTCTCTCTCACTAACCTTTCAAGATGTATGTTGCACTGCATATGCACTTCCCGACTTCGTTAGCTATCACACATTCGTATTCACCGACATCCGCACTATTAAATGAGGACACCTCCAGAGAAATAACAGCTTTCTGAGAGGTCAACCTGTATTTTTTACTACTGCGAATCTGTTTCTTGTCTTTGTACCAGCTAATCTCAAACGGTCCAGTGCCAGCAACCTCACACTGAAGAACGGTATTTGTTCCCTTTACTACCTCTGCTGGTTCAAGTGTTCGGATGAAAGATGGAGGCTCTATAAAAGCAGCAAGAAATAATTAGTCACCCATGCAAAAAAAAAAGGAAGCGAAGATTTTTCTCCAGAATGGACTGGCAGCAGCAAGAAGAACAGACCTTTGACGACTACTTCGGTGGTGCAGCTGTCACTTCCAACCTCGTTTACAGCTTCACATGAGTAGCTCCCACTGTCATCAACTTTCATCTCCAAAATATCTAACACAGCCACAGAATTGACAAAGGACATCCTGTGTGTGTTGCTTTGATGGATTTCCTTATTGTTCTTGAACCAAGTAACCTGGATTTCAGGAGACCCTTTGATTTTGCATTGAAGGCGTGCAGAGTCACCTGGGGTCAGTAAATAAGACGGATCGACCTTCTTCACAAAGGATGGTGGTTCTAAAAATGGGAAGAAAAGAAAAGGGAAGAAAGGGGACAAAGGGGAAGAAAGGGGAAGAAAGTGGAAAAGGAAAAGAGGAAAAGGAAAGAAGGGTGAAATACAAAGCTTTGAAAGATTGGTTCCTAGCGCAAGAACAAAACATGACTTCAGAAAAGATCAGCATAATCTTTGCTGAGCTGCAGTTCTTGTGGTTTCTCTTGTCCTCTCCGTCCACCTCTCCCCTGCATGCAGGAGCAATTCTTGGATCTGGCTGGTGAAAAAAATATTGAAGCAACACACAGAGCACTGGAAGGCAGCAGGGGAAAGGAGCAAGAGGTGAATGGACCTGATGGCAGATCTGAGAAGAGTTCACAGCGTGATTTTAGCCCAAAGAAGTCTTTTGCCTGCAAAAGAAGAAATGGGGAACCAAAGAAGAGCAAAGGTAAAGGGGGCATAGGACTATCTTACCTCTGACTGTGACACTGGCAGAAGAGGAGCTGCTTCCTGCCTCGTTTGAGGCGATGCACACATAATGGCCTGAATCCTTGAGCTTAGCCAGAGGAATCTCAAGTGAGGCTATTTTGTCTTCAAAGTAAATCTTATAATCTTTGCCTGGAGGGATTTTGTTTCCATCCTTTGTCCACCCTACTGTTACTTTCCTGTCTTCATCTACCTGACATTCAAGACGTATTTTTTTATTGACTGCTGACTGCACTGACTGCAAAACTTTAATAAAGTGGGGCTTGTCTATAATGACCATTTCAGCCTGGCAAATGTCAGCCCCAAACTTGTTGGAAGCTTTGCAAGTGTAAATCCCTCTGTCACTGGTGGTGAGAAGGGAAATTTCTAACACATGTTTATTTTCCACTTTGGAGATCTTGTGGTGGTCCGAAGGTGAAATGGTCATGCCATCTTTCTGCCAGGCGACGTCGATGACTGGAGTGCCCGAAACAGTACACAGGAACTTGGCACTTTTGCCCACAAAAGTAGTGATAGATTCAGGTCTGGTAAGAAATGTTGGTGGAAATGCTTCTGCAAAACAAAGGGGTTCAATGTTATCCAGAGGTGAGGACCAGAGCTTATGTTTTTTCTCCACATTTGCCACTGACAGAGAGCAAGAGGGGTCAGTTTGTCACTGAACACCCTTAAGCAAAAGAAGCCAGCAGTGAAGGAGATAAGAGGTGTTAAAAATGATGAATTTTTGGCTTTTGGTTTTGTACTTGAGTCTGTATATTGCTCCAGAGCTTGAAGACATTTTGAATCTCCGGAGCAATGTGCAAACTAAAGGAAAATAAACCAAAAGCCAAAACTTCCTCCCCGAAGACTGACATGTTTGCGCACCATTCCCTCAAGATGGACAAGTTTGCATGCATTTCACAGTTTGTGCATCTTTCTTCAGTCTCTAGCATCTGGCGTTTAGCAAAGACCACATAAAGACTCCTCCCACAAAGAAAAAAGGATAAAAAAATCACCATATACTAAAAGTAAAAAAAATGGTGTTTGTTTGTTTGTTTTTAAGAAAAAAAAAAGATAATTGTATAGCTCTCAATAGACAAAAAAGTTTGCACATTGGAACAGCTTTAAATGCTCTTTTGTTTGTTTAAGAAGATCTATTTCCCCAATCACACAGAGTTCCCCTCTGGCCATGGCACACAGATGTTCAGGTACTCATAGCTTCATAGCCTGCCTCACAAGTATAGCTGCAGGATGAACATAGGGTGGTAGGAAAATCACACAGTGATTATTACACCAAAGAAATCAGATTTAAAAGTGTATGTTTTCTTGTTGTCTGGAAGTTAAATGAACCTTCTTCAAGAATGTATTCACAAACCAATGCCATTCTGTTGACTACCTAGTTCCTCCCGCTCTCTTTTTCCCCATTCTTTTTTCCCTTCTGAAACTTTTTACACTGATTCCCTTTTCTAGGTACAGAAAGCACCTAAAAGCAGCATTCACAAAAATTATTCCTTCTCTATGCTTGTGCCTGCCAAAATTAGGTATGGATTATGTATAACAATGGCAATCAAGAGCCCTACCATAAGCATTTGTAAGTATAGCAGTGAAAGCATTACAATATACCAAGATATTTTATGGAGAAGTGGTGCTTGGAAGTCTGTACTTACCAGTTACTGTTAAAAGGGCTGTAGAGCTTACACTGCCATGCTGGTTGGAAGCCTTACAGCTATACTCTCCATAGTCAACAACCTGAGGCCTTGGGATCTCCAGTGTCGAGAGGTAGTTGGAGGTGCGAATGGAGTATTTGTCCCCATCATATATCTCTCTGCCAGCTTTGTACCACTGGAACCTGACATTGGGAGCAGTCTCTACCTCACAGGTAAACTTGGCCACGTGATTTACAGCCACCTCCAGAGATTCAAGCCTTCTCCTCAGGATCGGTGCAACTGAAATCAGAAGCAGAGAGTAAGTCAAAGCCTTGCCTGCTGACGTTCTGGAAAGTAACAATGAAGGGACTGACTGAAAAAAAAAAAAAAAAGTGATTTACTTGCAATCCACATAAAGTGACTGTAAAAGAAAAGAATATCTGTAAGAAATGAAAGCAGTTCCAGGCTCAGTGGACAGACAGCGTTACGGTGCATAATGACATCAGGAAACACAGTGGTGATACTGGAAAAACAATGTGCAATAGCAATGCACAATAACAATGTGATACAAACATATACCACACTATTCTGGAGCTGTGAGAAATTATGGTGTGAATGAAAAATTGTGCTAAAACTGTGCAATGACTCTAAAGAGTGAAAGAGGGTGCAGCAGTGAGAAAAGTGGGAAGAGCAGGTCCACCTCATAGGCAACAATGGGAAGAAGTGGTCGGGACTGAGATACAGCATGTCCTGACTGTGCTTGTGTGATGGGAACGGGAAGCAATGAAGTTTGTGATCAAAGACTGGGGTGAGGGAAGTGAGAGACTTTGCAATGTGGTAAAAGGAGGCCATAAATCCAAAGAGAAAGGGGGCCCTCTGATTAGTGACATGATGGTATTAATATTGTATCATCTGTATCCAAAGATACAGACACATAGTACGGCAGTTTCATTAGTAGAGCAGTGTATTAGAAGGCAGTATTTTATCTCCATAATCCAACCTCTTTTAAGAACTGTGAGTTTTGCTGCTGTTGCTCTTTTTCCACCTTGATTCAGCGCCTCACAGGTGTACTCTCCTTGGTGAATCTCCCCACGCACTTCGCTTATTACTAGTGTGTACGTGTCCTGATCTCGCAAACACTTGAATTTGTTGCCTGAAGACACCAGTTTACCCTCAAAGTACCAGTTCACCTCTCTGACATTTGTTATGACAGACACCAGACTGACACTCTCCCCTTCCTCCACAACAGTGTCGACCAGTTTGCTGTGTATGATGGGATAACTCTCTTTGCCCAGCTCATCCTCTAGCTTCCTAGCTCTAGTTTCCAGACCCTCTCTGCCCTCTTCCTCACGTATTTCTTCCCTTTTCTCCTTCCTTTTCAGTATTTCTGTGGGTGTCTCAATGGGAACACCTGTGGAGGCTACATCAGCAGTGGCTGCAGCTGTGCCCACATCCTTGATTTGACCATGCTCAGTCATAGCATTGATTACTTGTGCAGACAAAGGCTGCTCCAGGGGTATTTCTGTCTCCGTAGTCCTCTCAGCCTGCTGGGGCTTGAGCTCAGAGGTATCATCACAGGATTTTCCTGAGAGAAGTGGACTGGGATGGACTGGCAATGCTTTGGATTTTTCATCTGTCAAGAGATGTTTTTCTTCACAAATAAGAGAATAGAAAGCCTCCTTCAAGACCGTTTTCTGGTCAGCTGCCTGAATGCTGATTTCTCCCAAGGTGACTGGGATTTCTATGGGACAGAGTCCTCCTGTCGTCACAACATAGGTGCATAGGGTGTGTTTATGTTCCTTGGTGATGTTTATTGTCTGTACTTCAATGTTTTCTTTATCAGCCAACCATTCTGAAAACAAGAGGTTTTGCTCACTTACCACTGCAGCTTTCAGTGCATTTCTAATTTGAGACTTTATGTCTAAGCTGCAGCTCTTGGGAACCTGAGCAGTGAGCTGGCTCTCTTTGTTGAGTACTTGGCTTGGCTGGAGCTGGTGAGTGTACATTGTTTCATGGGGTTGTCTCCCTGCCCTTGGACACTGCCTAAGTGGGCTGGCAAGATCAATGACATGTTCCTCCTCCAGGGGCTGATTTTCTTCTAGCAGCAAGGGAAATCTCACAGCCTGTCCCTCATGGATTCTTGCAGCAAAATCTTCCTCTGCTGCTTCCAGGGAAGAAATGTTCTCCAGGGGGACAGCTTGGCCCCCAGTAAAGGCCAATTCAAAGGGAAATCTGGGTTCAGCCTTCAGCTCACTTTGCATTGCCTGGAAGCCCTCAAGGACCTGGATGTGGTCAGCATCTATGGCATGGCTCTCAGTGGTGCCTGACACCTGTAGAAGGGCTTGGGAAGCCTCTGTCTTCAGAGCAGCCATTTGCTCTGCTGCCTTGGAGATGACTTGCTCTTTGGGCAAGAGTATCTGTGCAGCTACAGTCCCAAGGCAGCCCGGCAGCTGTATCTCCATTGCTGCTACAGGCACAACACCCTGGGGGCCAGCAGGGAGGGTTTGCAGTGGGTCTGCCAGAAGCCTGCTGCTCTTCTGTGTTGTGGCCACCTGGGTGAGCATCTCTTCAACACTCTGTGCAGCCAGGCAGGCCGGTGGCAGGCTAGGCAAGATGTCCTCCCTGGGCAGCACATGCTCTACCTGGCTCATCTGGAGCTGAAGAATGGCCAGGGGCTCCCTAACGGCCTCAAGGCTGAGTGCTTCTTCCATGGCAGGAAGCTCGCCAGCCTCCTCGTAGGACAGGGGGCTTTGGTCCTCTGCCACCGCAGAGTGCTGCAAGGCCGGGCTCTGCCTGCACACAGCATGCTCCTCAGGCAGCACAAGGAGCTCAGCAGAGCATGTGGCTTTGCCCAGGGTGCTCACTGCCCTGCACGTGTAGAGCCCAGTGTCCTCCTCCATGCACTCCCGCACTGTCAGGGAGCCCGAGCCGTCAGGGTGGTGAGCAACAGAGTGACGCGCATCGGAGAAGAGCTGCTCACACCCCTTGAACCACTGCACATCGGGGCTTGGCTCCCCAGCCACGGTGTACTCAAAGGTTGCGGTGAAGCCTGGTGCACACTGCACACTGTCTGGCTCCCTGGCAAAGCAAGGGACCCCTGGTATCTGCTGCCGCACGTGGAGGTGGGCGCTACATGTGGTCTCACCGTGTACATTGCTGGCCACACACGTGTATTCACCCTCATCCTGCACACCCACATATGGGAGGATGAGGCTGTGGTCATTTCCAGCAAAAACTAACTTACAGTCCATGGATGGGGTTAGCTTCATACTGTTGAAAAACCACTGGATTTTGGGTGTGGGGCTGCCAGTAACAGTAACAGAGAGCCTAGCTACATCTCCCTGCCAGACTTCAACATTTGAGACCTGTTTGAGGAAAACAGGGGCTTTGCCCCCCTCCTCCGTTTTCATCTTTGCTTTGCTGGAATAAACTGGTTTTTCAGGGTCAAATGCAAGTGTTTTCTCTCTATCAGGCAACTGAAGGCCGCTGCTGTAGCCTTCACTTCTTTCTTCCTCAGAAGACACAATAAGAGAGCTAGCGATGTCTGTATAGAAAAAAATTGTTTAGTTTTACTAGAATGTTTAAGAGAACACTTGTAGATAGCAATAAATAGTGTTAGTGCAACTATTTTTGTATATCTGGAGGCTTTCTCAATACTGTACAGCAGTTAACAATGAACATGAGGTGCTCTTGCTGTCAAATACACACCTGCCAAAAACAGCAAGACATGCTGTGCTGTCAGGTTACATATGAACTTCCCATCTGGATTAGCATGGGTGTCTCTTTAAACCTGACATCACAGTATGGGTTAGGCATACCCCCAGGGTGTACAGTGCAAGTAACAGTCAAGCAACATTGGTGCATTTCACAAATATAATTAAAGTGGTATATGCCATACATATTTGTATGTAGACTCATACAAACAAGTACAGCAGAGCAGTGCTAAGACCCTGGTTTAACTCAAAACACCAAGAAAAAGCAGAATGCCAGAATTAGGATTGGAAAAATAACACAAACTTTTCAGCACACAACCTTTCTTTTGCTGCAGTTAGTTCACCTCTTTCAACTCTGTCTTTTGTCTAACACACTAAGATATTACCTCTCCCTTACCAGCTTTTGTCATTAGACCCTTATGCTTACAACACCATTATTACTAAAATCACGAGTTTGCACCCTTGATTTAATGTCATTGATTTAAATCTCTGCTTTTAAACTCCTCCCTTTCACAATGTTGCATATTAAACCTCCCACAATACCAGAAAAAAAGAGGACAGAGCACTTCAAGGTTTTTCTTTTTCTTGCCTTTGTGAATTTAGACATTTATGTATTGGACCACTTTGTTCTAATGGTGGTTTAAAAATGAGAGCAAGCAGATGTCAAGAACATGTCATTCTCTGCAGACGCTTTACACTAGAAACATCAGTGAAATCTGAGACTTCCAGGAACAGAACAAGCCATCCATGAAAAGCACGGCGCAAAGAAAACTTTTGGAAATCAAATCCTGTTGTCCTCACTGAGTCAAGTTTGCTCAGTTAAGGCCCACAGTATTTGATGCTCGAAAGATATGAGAGTTGTTACAAAAGAACAAAAGAAGTGTGAGTGGATAAATGTCTCCAGGCACTCTAATGGAGAACCTTGATAAGTCTTTCAATTACAGTGTCTTAAATTCCAAAGCTTATTGTGAGATAATAATTTTTGCTGCACTCCAATAACAACTATGAAGAAGAACAGAATATGCCATACCCAATTCTTTCTCATTGGTTTTAGCAATTATTAATCTTGCCACAAATACTGTAATATACATGACGTAGCACAATGCATACAGTGATTAACTGCAGAGAAGAGATGCTTAGGTAAAACAAAAATTACATCAGTCCTTCAGTATTACCTACCAGCCTTGTTAAAACAGTAGGGCCGTTTCCCCAGAAATACAATGTGCTAGTGAATTTGAGAATAGGTGGCAGAATTGGGCCCATAATAAAGTATAAAAATTACAGAATGGAACCTATGCTAACACACATGAGAATGCTCTATATACAGGAGTGTAGCAAAAATTAATGCACTTTTGTGTGTGTTCCTGGATATTTATGACAGAAAAACTATTCAGAAACTTTTTCATATTTTAACTATGTCTGTGAAATGAATAAAGTACAAGAAGCGACGGACTTAAATCATTTGCATATTTATTTCACAAATTAACCATACATGTTAACATTCGATACACATTGATGACAAAAATGATTCATCTTTTTTTTTAGGATGTTTGATTTGTAGAAATGAAGATGACATTAAACCTGACAATGAAAATGTTAATTTTGTAATTCCTATGAAAGCACAAAATTTTGAAGAGAGATGGTCAATCATGGCTCTAACCTATACCAGTTGCCTCAGAGTAAGTTTATTCAAAACTAGAATTACTCCAGATTTATACCATTGTAGCTTAGGTGAGACCTTGTCTCTCCATAAGCACATGATAGTGCTCCTGTCTAATGTATGAAACTTAAAACAAGACTTTGAAACTTACACAAACCACAAACACTACTACACAGGTAGAGATAAAGATGCTTGGCCATATATTTCAGATGTGAACAGGAACTTGGACCTGTTTGGCTTATGGCTTCAAAAACAAGTTATGGGCCTGTTTCTACTAAAAAATTCATTTACGTGCAAATTAAACACATCATAATTGCTTAGGACTTAACCAAAGGGCCTCTGACCTCTTTGGCTTTGGACCTAAAAGTCCCCTCATGTCACAGCTGACATATAACATCAGAGAATTCATGCCAACTTCCCTAGGGACCTCTGCTGTCTAATAAATCAGCTAGTGCTACACATCTACACCAGGAATGGATTAAGGACACATCATGAAGCAATTCTTTCCCAGCACAACGTTGGGTCAGATGCTCATGCTTCTCTTTCCTACCACCATTACCTATGAGAAATCACAATTATCTCTGCCTTTTAGCAATGTACAAATCTTAAATATTTATCATGGGGTCATGACTGGGAAGAAACTGAAGTGACACATTGCTATTAGCCTAACCATTCCAGTCATTTTCCCCATGTACTGGGGGTCATTAGAACTTGCCACTCCTGACTTTAAGTTTGTATCAGGCAACACAATTGAGCACAGTGAATGTTTTGGTCAAAAATTACTATCCCAGGTGAGTGATGGGATAGTCTTAAAGGTTATTGAGTTTTTGAGGCATGCTGACCTCAGTGTGAGGACACATCAAACTCAGAAATAAGAACATGCATGAACATAACTGAATGTACTATAGGAATAGTTCTTTTATGCTTAAAATCACCATTGCTCCTTAAAGCAGTTTGCAAGGCAACTGACAGCAATTTGTAAATAACTGGAAGAACCTCATGAACAGGTGATCACAGTAAAAATAATTTTTGCTTAGGGTTGTTGAACTCAAGGTTTCACTTTGGCATATAGATAACTGGAAAGCTGGCACATGCTTTAGAGAGTTATTTAGCTTCTGATAAACATTAATTAATGATTTGCATACTTTTAACATACTTTCTTAATCAATTTATCATTGTTTATGTAAGATAGATTTAGAGTTGATTTAATTATGTCAGCTACTGCTGATTCCTCCTCCTAAATATTAGCATTATTTTAAATACAAAAATATATACTCACATAGAGAACATTAATGTAAAAATCTCTTCTGCTGAGAAAATGCCACAGATAACAATTGAATGTATTCTACTTATTTCTGGTCATCTTGACACATAGCACACTTAACTGTTACTAATAAAAAAAAAGAAAAAAGGAATACGTAGAGATTTAATTCTAATGTGAAACAAGAACTCTGCATAAAAATCTCTTACTTTGTTACTACTATGGGTTTTTTATGAATGACACTGGAATACAGGGACAAGCAAAATTATTTTAATGAATTTACAGTTACATCTTTGATTTATTATGCTCCCTCTCCTTTCCCTTTAACTTCTAAAGATACAGTACAAAATATGTTTTCATGTTTATTACTTGGTAATAGAGAAAAAAAATCCTGTCCAGTCTCTACTAATGCAAAACTTTCATTTTCTTCCCAGTGTGCTGCTTTTCTTTGCAACAGCATAATTCCATTGACTTAAAAAAAAAGTCATTTAATTCCATGAGTCAGTAGAATGAGGCCCACGGATGTAAGAATTTTGCAGTGATAGAAACTGTAAACACAGGATTTGAATCAGTGAGACTCACATGTTCTGACACAACGTTGTGAGAAGGGGGAATATCAATTTAAGGAGTTCTTTCACAGAACTATATCCAAACTAAACAACAAGCGTAAGTTAGTATTCCATACCTTTAGGTTACAAGAAAAAAAGTGTTTTTTACATTTTCAGGTGATTTCTAGCCTACATAAAACAATAATGATTGCACCGTGTGCAATAATACAATTTAGTACAAACAATAATGATTACACTGTCTGTAGACACACAGGAATATGTACACTATATGAAAAAATTAGTCCTACATAAATAAGCGTCAATTAAAATATCTTTACAAGAATGAGTAAGGAGCTTGGAAGGAGCCTGAAATATACCTCAGTGCAGAAAGTGTGCAGAAGACCTGTGCACAAGACCTATGCACAGATTAAATTTCACTTAAATTCCCCAACGAAGGCAAGTTTAAGTGAGACAGAAATATGCCCATATAGAATGGTTTTCATCCCTAAGGAGATGAAAAACAATGCCCCTAAAATGAGTGCTGCATTTTTACCTGCAGTGACCAGCATAAAAACATTTAGTGTTTCAAAAGAGACTCTGAAATAAATTATAGAAATTTAGTATAATGTTAACACGGCACAAGACTCAGCAGTTCCTGCCCTGTTAGTAGCTATACATTTGTACTGCCCACTGTCACTTTGCATCAAGTTTTCAATAGTAAGGCTATAACCCCCCCTCTGCTCTTCCTGCACACAGTACCTGTCCCCTTCCAACAACACCCCATCCTTGTACCAGCAGACACTTGGGTGGGGGGAACCAGTCACGAGACACTGGAAGCATGCTGAGGCACCTACAAATGTACTGTAGTCAGAAATGAGCCTCAGAAATTTGGGAGGGGTGTCTGTGACCTGGAACTCAAAGCTGCAGCTCTCCGAGTCCTCTGCCCTAAACTCAACCCGTTCCTCTTGGGACGGCTCTGCAAACACATCAAAACTAATGTTGACACACTTCTCCCCTTCCACTTCCTGCTCTTGTTGATTCACTGCAAGCAGTCGGATCGCTTTCTCTGAGTTGTCTATGTGCGGCTCGAACTCAAACTCCAGCTCTAGTTCTGACTGGTCACCCGGGCTCACAGTCTTACCCAAAAGCAAGTCACATTTCTGGTGCCTGTGTGGTTCACTGCCCATGGCTGTCTCACTGCTCACCTTAGCACTTGCTCCCTGCTGAGCCATGACTACGAGGGAGCCTTTGCACACTGCTTCTCCCAGCTTATTCATTGCCCGACAGTGATACCAGCCACCATCAGAAGGATCTACATTTTGGACCTTCAGACTGTGAAGTCCCTCCTTCTGACTCACAACGTACTTCCCTGTGGCAGGTGTCACACAGATGTTGCCTCTGAACCACTGCACTACTGGGACAGGAGTACCTGTTACCACACACTCAAACACTGCTTCCAAGCCTTCTGTCACCTTGACATCTGCAAAGGGCACGGCAAAGCGGGGAGGCATTTCAGTTACTTGGAAATCGATTTTTACATCCTCATTCTCTGTGGCCAAGCCTGCAGCTTGCTCCAACAAGGCAAGTGGAAGGACATCCAGGGAAACTACCATGCTCTTCTTATCTGGGCTAAACTCAGGACTGGTTATGATTTTGACCTGTTTCTCAAACTCCTTCACCTCATTTTCATCCAACTCCACTTCCAGGAGGATTTCCTGTGGAGAAGGTGATCTTGAAGATGTGTTTTGGTCCAGGTCAAAGTGTATAACATGCTGGTGGGTGACAGGGGGTGGCAGTGCTAGTGACCGCCCATCTTCAGACAAAACTTCCACCTGCGCCATACTTTTAGCTTCCCCGACAATGTTCACTGCGTGGCACAGATACTGTCCTCCATCAGCTTTCTGGACGTTAGTGATCTCCAGCACGCATTTGTCCCCATGCTTCTCTATCTGCACTCTCTCATCCAGCTCCAACAGAGATTTATTATGATACCACTTCACCCCTGGCTTCGGCACACCCACCACCTCGGCCACAAAGCTCAGCGTGCTGCCCTCATACAGCCTCCTCCTGCTCAATGCCTTGAGGAATGCAGGTGGCATCTCCCTGCCTGATGGCTCCAGGGCTTCACAAGGGGTCCTAAACACCTCAGCCTGTGGCTGGTCTGGAGGCTGCTGCCTTCTCTCACAGAGAGGAAGCATGGCCAGGGCATCCATATACTCCCCAGTGGGTGTCCGGTAGCGCTCTGGTGGTGTGCTGTCCCCTGATGCAGAGCAGGGTCCCTCAAAGGGTGTGAAGTAGTGCTCCAAGGGTGTGTTGCATTTTGAACCCTCAGAGGGTGTGGAGTAGTGCTCAAGTGGTGTGCTGTACACTGAGCCTTCAGATGGTGTGGAGTAGCACTCAGGTGGTGTGCTGTACCCTGAGCCCTCGGGCGGTGTGGAGTAGTGCTCGGGCGGCGTACTGTACCCTGAGCCTTCAGACAGTGTGGAGTAGCGCTCAGGTGGTGTGCTGTATCCTGAGCCCTCAGATGGTGTGGAGTAGCACTCAGGCGTGCTGAGCGGTGTGTGGTAGGATGCTGATGAAGCAGTTTCAAAGATCTCCACTGAGGAGGGAGGTGTGTAGAAGCGGTCTGAATCAGGTGACTCCTCTCCGCTCCCGCTCTCCAGCTCTATAGACATTTCCGACTCAGGAGAGAAGGGCCGGGCGACTTCCTGCTGGTTGTTGTAATAGTTGTAAACCATGCTGAAGGTAACCTCCTCCACTTCCAGTGAAGTGATGGTCTCTCGCTGTTCCTTCTGAACTGTCCCTTTGAGATCTGGAGTTTTCTGCATCCCAGTTGACCTTAAATACTCGGCCAGGGACAAGTCAGGCTCCAGCTCTGAGGCTTGAACAGCACTGGGCTCTTGACCTGCAGGAACATCCTCCCACAGCCTTTCTCCATCCAGGCTATTCTCAGAGGCTTCTTCAGTGGGAGTCCTCTTCTTGCCCCAAGACTCCTTCTTTTGCTCCTTCTGTGCCACAGGATCATCCATTATGAAACCAAGTAAGAGTTGCCCAAAAGAGAAGCCTTTGGTTGTGTTTGGTTCCTGTTGGGTGTCCCTGAGCACCTCCTCAGGGGAATCTGTGCTTTCTGTCTCACAGGTGGAGCTGCTCATTCCTCTCTCAAAGACCTTTTCTATCCCAGAACCTTCTTCCTCCTCAGCCTGATGTCCAGCCTGGGGTTTCTTTTCACGTGCAGCTTTTTTCAAGTCGATGATGAAGCTGTCACTCTGGGAGTCTGTGGTCTCCAGACTTTCCCCACTCTCCCACACATGTGTTTCTGGCACTTCTCTTTGGAAATCTGCTGTGGACTCCACCAGAAAACTATGAATTTGTCCCTCAGGTGAATCCTCCCCACAGACACTCACTTCTGACTCATGAATTTCTTCAGCAGAAGATCCCTCTTCGGCAGATATCATGATGCTGCCAAGGTCCCCATTAGGGATTTGCAAATCAGCACTTCTGATTTCTCTTGGCTGTGCCTCTTCTTGGGCACTGACCTCCTCCTGCTGCATCCTGTAGCTCTGACGTAGCTCCTCACTCAGAGACACTTCTTCCACAAGCACATCAAGTTGGTGCACAGCGGGGATGAGCCCGGTCACTCCTACCTCCACACTCTCCAGAGCTGTGGAGGTTTGTGCCTGTTCTGTGTCCACAGTCTCTGCAGCTGGGAAAGGCTCCACAAACTTCTTCAGATCAAATGTGATATTGGTCTTATCAGTCTCAGATGGCAACAGCTGCTCTTTGAAATACACTTCTTTTAGGTGAACCTCAACTTCCTCAGTGAAATCCTGACCTGAGTTTTCTATGCCAGGAGGAGTGAAGATTAGATCCAAAGAAGAGTTGCCTGCATCAGACTCCGTTTCTTGCAGCATTTGTCCATCATTGTGCATTTCCCAGTGTATAGCATCCCCAGCATCAATCATTTCTTCTTTACAAAGATGATCATCAACCTCAATGTCCTGTTCAACATCAGCTGATCTCTCTTGCTCCTTGGCCTGTTCCTCCTGCTGCTCTTCTGTACAGAAGTCATAAAAGCCAAATTGCTCCTTTGTGGGTGTGCTTGCAATGTTGTCCTGCAGGTGGGGCACACTTGGCTCTTCTACAAGAGAGACATCAGGATATGTTGCCTCCCAGGCAGGGGCATCGCTCTCCTCCATGTAAACATCATTCCCCTCTTGCACCACAGGTGATATAGGAATGAAAAATTGTGAATCCTCACACTCCCTTGCCAGAGCAGACTGCTCAGAGGCATGTGTTTGCCCTTTCACTTCCATAAATGGTGACTTCAAGACATCCCAGGACAGAGTATCTTTATGTGGTACCACCGTGTCTCCTTCAGCCTCCAGCTCCTCTGAAAAGTGACCTGAGTCCTTGGCCACCAGTTCATGCTCTTCCCTGGACATGCTGGGGTGCAGCTCAGTGGCATCAATTCCAAAGCTATGTTCCTCGGAGACAGCTTTTCCCCTGTGCTGCCTCATCTCAGAAATACCATCTGTATCACTCACACTTTCTTCTGTATAACCCGCTTCTTGCCTTGCATAAACTTCCATGATATCCAGCACCATTGTTTCCTCCACCTCACTTTCCCTAAAGTGAGGAGTTTTCTCACACTCCTCTTCCAACTGCTCATCAGGAGACGGAGACAGCCTCAGGGACCAGGGTAGGTGGGCTTCCTCCTCCTTAGAGCATGTGATCTGTTCCTCTTCGTCCTTCCCAAGTGTGCTGAGGCCTTGGAGGTGCAGAAAATGGTCCATAGCAGGCAGTTCCTCAGTGCCTCCATCCTTGCTATACAACCTAGGTGCACTGGGCTGCACTGTCAGCTCAGAGGCAGTCTGCGCTGTTCCAGCCACATTCTTGGCCACACAACAATACAGCCCAGCATCTGCAACAGAGACCCCTTGGATGTGTAGGCAGTACCTGCCATTCTTGCCTTCCTCAAAACTCAGCCTCTCACTGGCAGAGAGGCTCTGGCCATTCAGGGACCAGGCCACAGCTGGTGGGGGCTGCCCAGACACAGCACACTCCAACACCACTGCCTCCCCTTCATGGCAATGAATGTGTGCTGGGGCTTCTGCCACAATTTGGGGTGGCTCATTTCCCATGTCAAATGAAAACTTGAACTTGTGCTTTATGGTGGGAGCAGCCTGGTCTGGAAAGGGCCGCATGGTCTCCCTCATCTCTGTGTCTTGCTCTGGCGTTGGCGTGGGGGCAGTGATTTTGATTTCCACAGGCAGTGACAGCAAGTCTGCGTCTGGAACTGCACTTGGCAGTCCCTGCTCTGCTGCGAAGGCCAGGCCGACTTCTTCTTCTACCTCCTCCTCCACCTTCTCCTCCTCCACCTTCTCCTTCTCCACCTTGTCTTCCTCCTCCTCCTCCTCCTCCTCCTCCTCCTCCTCCTCCTCCTCCTCCTCCTCCTCCTCCTTCTTTTCTTTCTCCCCCCCTTCTTCCTCCTTCACCTTCTCCTTCTCCTCCTCCTCTTTCTTCCCTTCCTCTTCCTCCTCCTTCTTCATGGCCTCATAGACTGGCATCCTCCGCCTCACATGGAGTGCAGCTGAGGTGCTGACTGTGCCCAGCGGGTTGAAGATCACGCAGGTAACAGTGCCACCATGCTGTGGGAGCAGGGATGGGAAGGTCAGTGTAGAGTGGCACTCTGTGGTATGAACAGCGGTGCCCCGGATGCGCCCCACGGGCTTGGTGTTGTTGTACCAAGTGACTGTGGGCTGTGGGCGTCCATGGAAGAGGCAGGAGAAGGTGCATCTGTGCCCCTCAACAGCCTCCTGGGGCTTGACCTCCTGGACAAAGAGGGGTGGGCAGGGGTCCAGGAGCCCACCTGGCATCTGCCATCTCTCCCCTGCAGCCTTGGGCCTGTGGTACCCCGTCACTACCTGCACCGCGAGGGGCGCCGAGCCATCTGTCGTGGCAGCCACCTCAGGTGGGCTGGGCTTCCCAGGAGGGTCCCCCTGGGGCATGGACATGAGGGATTCTTGCTTCTTTTTCAGAGCTGCCCTCTTTGCCTCCCGCAGCCGCCGCAGCTTCCAACGGATCTCCTCATCCAGCAGCTCCTCAGCATCCACCACTGTGCCACTGTGCTCCCTACCACATGCCAGCCCGGGACGGTGAGGCCCCACCAGTGGCAGCCTCTGGAAACGGATGGTTCGTACCATGCCCCGCGCTGGGGACTGGTCCCCGAGCAACTGCTCAGCCTCCTGTCCCTTGTCAAAGGGCGAGCCAGTACAACGGAGCACCACCCGCAGCCTGTCCTCCCGCCGCTGCTGCAGCAGGCACTCCCAGCTCTCCCGCATCCACTCTGCTTTCCCTGCGAAACCCAAGCCCTGCTGCTCCCCACTGCGTGCCACTAGCAGCGAGGCAGTGGACTCAGCTGAGCCCTCACTGTTAATGGCAAATACCCTGTAGCTGCCAGCATCGTGCTCCCGCACATCCCACACCTCCAGGCTGGCGTGGTGCATGTGCTCCTCACTCTCAGTGCGGATCACCTTGCGGCAGTCCTGGTGGACCGGCCGGTTATTGTGAAACCAGGCCATGTGGGGCGCCGGGCATGCCACCAGCTTGCACTGGAAGAGTGCAGGGTCCCCCTCCAAGACAGACCTACACTTGAGGCCCTGTGTAAAGGTGGGTTTACGGTTCTGGGTGCAAGCCAGCACCGCCGCTGTCTCAGGTCCCTCGCGGTTTGCCTTGCTGTGCTGCTCTGCAAGAGAAGGAGATTGGGTTACAACATGCCACACTCTGCCTGCCATCTGACTGAAAAAAAATGAAATAGCAATATATTGAAATAAAAAATGGGCATGCAACAGTTTTCATCACACACCCAGGAAAAAAAAGTAATTCACTCACCATATTTGTTCGAATAAACGCAATGCCTTGCTCTGTTTTAAAGATTGACACGAAAATCGTTCGTTGTCTGTTCTTTCTTCAGACTGTGGAAATTTCTTCTTGAACAAGCAAAAATTAATTTCAAAATAACACGTTCTTCTGCGTGTATGTTTTTGCTGCCTGGAAAAGCTGTATGTCTTTGGGTGGCAAAGAAGAAAATCTTACCTGACTTGCAGACAGTAGAATAAACGCCCTTTCTGACCCTTCTGTTTGTAGATTAGATGTTCAAACAATTGAGAAAAAATATTTTGAAAGATATTAAAAAAAAGTAAGTAATTAGCTAACATGAAATGAGAAGGCGTTTATTCGAACTAATACAGCCACTAACTTCACAGTGTTATGCACAGGGAAAAAAGCAAGCAACATGAACCACGTATGCTATCTGCAAGCCAGGGTAAGAAATGTATAAAGATGAATTAATGTATGTAAAAGAAGTGCAAGGAGTCAATGTGTAGCTTTCACATATCCTAAACAACAAATGCTTTCTAGTATACTTCATCCATCCATCCAATAGTGTCCATTGAACTGATTAATGTTAGGTTGCTAACTTGTTTAAAAACAATATGATTAAGATTTGTATAACTTCCTTCTGAAGTAAACTATTCCATGCATTCAAAAGGAAATTGAACAAATAAAAGCTCTGTGAACAGCTGCAAAGCATGAAGGAAAAGTTAAGAATATGGCTGCAAAATTATAAATTTGAAGTTTTAAACATATTTTAAAACTTAAATAACCTTATAATGCAGGTAACCCTTTGCATATCAAAACAAACATGCAACATGTTCCAATATGCTTTAAAGTGTGTCTTTCTTTCCCCATCAGACACTACATGTAAGCAGATAAAAGCTTTTCACAATGTTACTAATTACTGGTACTAATTATTCAGTGTAACATCATTGATGACTGTACCTTTCACTTCCATTTCAATCTCTTCCTCTAGCTTCTCATGAATAATTTTTTCAGGAGCTAGAATAAAAAGACAAAGATTTTTGAGCTATAGTTGCTAAATATGCCAATCAACACTTTATGTAGTTAAAACATCCAATCTCTCTTGCAAATATACAGAAATTCACACATATATACACATAAATGCATGCCAAACAACTCAAACACTTGATAAATAGAACAGAGCAACCAAATGCTTTCAAACTTGTTTGCAATGTACACTTTTCTATAAGATTTGCTTTCTTTTTTGCAGGGTGGGGGAAAGTTTCTAAGGTAACATGCCTTTATCATGCCTTAAATCCCTGAAGAAAACATTCAACAATCCACAGACTAATGAGATGCTTCTCATTCTTTATCATCTCCCAGAGAATGAATGTACTAGAATGCAATGATTCTATGCATGAGGAATTGATACTTGGAAGGAACATGCAGTTGCCAACCTGTCACTCTCAGATGGGTGCTGCACTCGGCTTGTCCTGCAGGATTAACTATTCTGCACTTGTATATACCCTTGTGGTTCTGACCAACTTTCAACAATCTTAAACTGCACAGTGGCCCATCATGTTTTAAGGAACACAGTGCAGACTCCTCAACTATTAGCTGATTGCACAGCCAGACCACGCAAGGTGTAGGCACACCCTTCATTATACAAAAGAGTAACACATCATCTCCTTCTTTTACAGTGGTTTCTGAGGGCAGAGTTTCAAGAAACTCTGGTGCTTCAGCATCAGTTTCTGTAATGTCTTCACATGGCACAACATCAGGATAGTAGACTTTGTTTCTTTGCTTCTCGGTTTCATGTGGTCTTTGGGATGTAGATATAAACAAGCTTGATGTTTTCTTGCAAGATTCTTGCTTAACTTCAGGTGCTTTAAACTGACAATCTTTGGCTGCTTTAAAGCTTTTAGTATCTGATTCAAGGGTAATTTTTGTTATTGCTTTGGCTTGTGCTTCTTTTGCTAGGTAAGAATAAAGTTAGGAAAATGATTAGGTCAGATGTTTTGCAGGAATAAAAAATATCCTTATACTTAGGGGGAAAAAACCCAATAATTAAATGTATTGAAAGAATGTCCAGCATATTAGTGCTACAACAATGCTATTAAACATGAGTGATTACACATTTAAGAGCTCTATTCCTGCTGGGCTAATTCTAGGTACCAGTTAAGCCTATGGGACTTTCATGGGATGAAGAGTTGGTCTGTAATGCCTAATACAAGCACATCTTTACTTTTAATTGAGAGCCTCAATTTAGAAAGTAGCAGCAGAAGATTATGTAAAGCGCTTTGCGCAGCTCAAGAGTGAAGAAAGAGACTTCAATATGTAAGAGCCAAATCAATAGGGTCAATGGCTTCCTCATTATCCATCTTAGTTTTCTGCTCTTGATTCCTTTGAGCTCAGCCGAAATACTATCACTTGTCCCGTGTGGTGATAATACATTTTTGGGTCTTTACTAGTGGTAACACTACTAACATTTTAATACGCTGATGTCAGGAAGAAGTGGAAGGAGTCTTAGCAAAAATAAATACTTATACCTCAGGGAGAGTGAAGGGTGGAAGAAAATTCATTAGTGCAGTAATACAATACTTGCACCCATTAACCCTTTCAAGTACATTGACCTATATTGCCAACCTTGGAATTGGAACCTTGGATTTATTGGAAACAAGTTAGACCCATAGAGTTTGAAATGACCAGGTATCTAGTTCAACACTGCTTACCTGACATTCTTATCTTCCTTAAACTCCAGCTTCAGGAATTCTCAAAACATAAAAATTCCTACCAGCCTGTTTTGCTTTACATCTCACTGCATATCATGAAGGATATGAGGAATAAAAAGCCTCAGACATCTGTGACTTACTGGGAAGAGGCATGAAGTTACAATACCAACTTCCCAGTACAGCACCTATCACTTATGAATAGAGCTGTAAATGTGGAGGAAAAACCCCAAAGCATTATTACTAGAGCTTTCTCAATTAAATACTGATAATAAAGGAAATATGAGTGAGCTGTAGGCAGTGATAATGAAGTTGCAAAAGGTAAGTCATAATGTTAAAAGTCAGATAACCACCTTTGACTGTTAGTATTGCAGCAGTTGTTGTCCCTCCGTAGTCATTATATACAGTACAACTGTACAGTCCTTGATCTGTCAGCTGGGCATTTAGGATTGTGAGCAGTAGGACACTTCCATTTTGTGATACCTTCAATTTTTCAGACAATTCTATCCTTTCACCTTCGTGGGCCCAAAGAAACTCAGAGAAGAATTCATTTTCTAAGCCACATATGAACTGAGCAGTGTCACCACATTTCACAGTTAGGTCTCTGAGCTGCAAGAGAATCTTTGGAGGGACATCTTTCATTTTCCGAGCAGTGGCCATAGAGATCCTGATGCTCTGAGATGTTTGGGAAAGGATTGTTGTGTGCATGGCTTCCATTTCTTCAACTGATGTAGCCTTCATGGTCAAACTTTCCGATACGCTTTCAAAAACCTGTACACCCAATTCCTGTGATGGTTGTTGCACTGATTTAAATTCTTTTTGATAGGTTTTAATGTTCTTCTTTGGGAGAGGAGCAACATGAAGTTCTGATATAGCCTGTGACTGGATAGACTCTTTTACATCTTTCCCAGAACTTTGCCTATCTAGGGCTTGCACTGTGTAATCAAGTAACAAAAATAACAGTATTAGTATCTAAAGAACTTTACTGGGCCATGCTCTGAACAAAATCGAACAGCATGGAGGATGAAAATGAATGATCTTCATTTGAAAACTCAACATGCCAGGTGCACTACGCTCTTGACACAAAAATTATCCATTCACATATATGAATAACAAGTGATGTCTAGCTAGACATGCAGTTGATACACAGTTGATGTTTGTCTCTTCTTTCGCTGAAGTTGTCCATTTTAGTATTGGAAACTTATTATGGAACTTTTTAGGGAGGTATTTTCTTCTTTTTATTTCCTACAGGATAGCGCAAAATACCTCAGTCAATGCTATAAAGATCACTTAATTACTTGTTTTAAAAATCTGAATGTCTTCAGTAAAATGATTCTATTCTTTGACCTATATCAAGATATGAATTTGCAAATTTTCAAATGTTACAGCTTAAAGAGAAGAAATGAGAGTGTCTGGGTTACAGAGGGTAGGTACTACTAACATTAGCTGGTAAAGAAAAGGTGTGAAACAAGGAAAGAATAACATTAGTAACAGCGTAAAAGTGTGGTATACAACAAACTGAATCCCTTTGAAGTAAAAATGGGGCTTTACCTTCTGCAGTCACTGTAAGTGTAGCTGTACAAGTTGTTTCTCCAGCACTATTTCTTGCCTTGCAAGAGTATTGGCCAGCATGCTCTAAGAAAGCATCTACTATTATCAGTATGGCTGTGCCTGTAGACTCATCAAAGTGGAAAACTAAGTCTTTTGTTGGCAACATGAGTTGTTGATTATGAAACCACTGGATTTTTGGTTTGGGCATGCCAGAGACTCTAGCTTGAAATCTGACTGATTCCCCGCTGCATACCCTGCAGCTTGAAATAGGCTGGATAAAGGTGGGCCTTTGGCCAATAGACTCCTCCTTAAGTGAAACAGATGAAGAAACATGCCAATGGGACTCTGATGTAACTTCTTCAACCTTTTTAAATCCTGAAAAGAAGCATGCCAACTTTTAATTTCTTACCCTACACTACAATAAATTTTCTCTCTCATTCAAGATTTTTTTTCTAACTTGCAACTTAACAGCATGAATTATCCTAATTCATCATTTATAAAATCTGTTGCAAAAAGAAAACAAAATATTTATGGTTAAATAATATCAAGGACAATATAGAACTTAAATAGCAAATTCTCCAGACAAGATTTCTGCTCTAAAACTTTGGTCAATGTTTCATCTATTCATATGAATGTAAACTGTTTATTTTCAGCTGCCCAAGTACCTAGTACACACCTCTAACATGTTTTCCAACACTTTCAAAGTAATTTATTTTATACAAAACCCCTTACTAGATTCTCCTCACAGTCAAACCAAAGAATGTGTAGGCAAAGCACTTCCATTAGAAAGAAGGTTTCTACCATGTTTGGTGCATGACAGATTCTAATACTGGGGAGAATGAAAAGGTGAGGTGCATGGAACACTGAAAAATTGTGAAATAAGTTTTCCTGTGCACGACCTGTATTTTGGAGACATAGATGTATGCTGTGGACGTTGTAAATGGTAGCAATTAATTGAGTTAAAAGACAACATGACAGACAATGACTCACGTATAATCATCAGTTTATAATAAGATTAGTATTGGAACATGACCTAAACAAGACATCTTCTTTAATTGCACACTGTACCTTCTAACTTCAAGGTAGCAGTGCTTGTCACTTGGCCTACAGAATTACTAGCCACAAAGGTATAGGTTCCTTCATCCTCTGGATAAGCTTCAGCAATCTCCAGCTGGTAAGTGTCTTCAAACTGAGTCATTCTAAAAAACCGTGACGGCTTGATCTCTCTCTCTTTGCTGTACCAAGAGACTTTCAGATCTGCTCAAGCAACAGAAAGAAGAAAAAATGTGTAAGTTATGATATTAGACTAGTAAGTAAACACTATTTTTATATTTATATCTGTCAGAAATCTTAATCTCAAGTATCTTTTTTAAGTTTAAATGTACCTTGTATTACTTTGGTAATGTATGATCAGTGGAAAGTGGCCTACTTGTTGCTTTAAGTTTTGATTTTCTGCATTGAAAATATTTGTATGGGAAAATGATTCTGGCGCTGCTATATTCCTGAGTAAAAATAATTTTTCCTTTCCCCTCTTAATGTATAAATTTGAAAATATTTTGCTACTACTAAAATCAGAGAAAGTCTCATATTTAAAAAGGGATTCTGCTACAATTGCCTGATTAAACAGGCTATAAAATCACTAGGTTGAGCTGAAGAGGTTAAAGAAATTAAAATGGAATATCCTTTTGCTTGCCTCTTTTTGTTGCAAATATTATGTTTTACACCTCATATTTCTCAAGAAAGATGCTGTCTTTGTACCTTTGCAAAATTCCTATATAAAATGTTGTGTTACTTGTCTTGTATAGATTCTTGTAGACTTGGGAAAGAAGAGGATTGAAGCAGACTTTAACCTTGCCTCTCCACCTGGCACTGTATTACATCATGAATCAAATGTTTTCACACAAATAGTGTACTATTACTGTCATCAGAAGAAAGAGAGTTTTCAATAGCCAGCTGCATAGTGTGTACCATTAGACAACTGTATTTGCAATCATGTATTACCTAACCTACTATAAAAGGTTTTCACAACACAAGTAAGAAGTATGCAAATCCATTTGGATACAGTATTCAATAAAGGAAATTTTCAATAGGAAAAATTTCTTCACCAGAAGGGTTGTCAAGCATTGGAACAGGCTGCCCAGGGAAGTGGTTGAGTCACCATCCCTGGAGGTATTTAAAAGACGTGTAGACGTGGCACTTAGGGACATGGTTTAGTGGTGGACTTGGCAGTGTTAGGTTTATGGCTGGACTCGATGATCTTAAAGGTCTTTTGCAACCTAAACCATTCTATGATTCTATGAAAGGGGACCTAATGAAAGGATCCTTATTCTCTGTGCTGTAAATGCACCTTCCACATTCACATAAATACAGTTCTTGTAAAAAAAGTTACACTAGCATGCTTTGCACAGAGGGCAGGCAAGTCTTTCCAACATATATTTTCTGAATTTTAGCACCACTTCTAAAGCAGAATCAGATTTGTTGTAAAGATTTTTTAAAAAAATTTGGAGTTTGATTTCAAGTGATGGAAATGCAAATTATATATATTTGTATATATATGTATATTACCAGTTTTATGTGGACTTTTACACAGCTATCACTCAGGATTGTTTTTAAATTTGGAGTTTTATTTATCTTTAAATATTTGTAAGTTCTTTGGGATTGGAACTGGATCTTATTCTGTAGTTTGCCATGTAAATATTTTATTACTAGTCATACACAAGGCCATTCAATGAAGTGAAAAAAGGTAGTTTTATTTGGTTTTGTGTTAACTTGGAAAGAATTATTTTAATTGTAGAATGATATTCTATGTAACTAAAACTAATAAACTTATTTAAGGAAAATCTACACTTAAAAAGACAACAAGCCAACACCTTTTTATGCTAGGAAAAAGAACGCAATTGCAGTTTACTGTTTGCAGAGTGATACGAGATACTTTGGGATATTAGGATAAAGGTTGAGACAGAGTTTCAATCTGTTTGTTTAGTTAATTGACATGACACTGTGTGTCATCAGAAACTTCGTCATGTTCATTTAACGTGATAATGCTTTTCCACCATGATACTCAGTGTTTTGAAACTCTGCATTTTACTCACTGACAGTTTTCCAACATCAGTTAGCATTTGAAATGCTGAGAAGTTTCCAAAGACAAATTTTTGAAACAGACCTTCTTTTTAGAAATGCTTAATGTTTATGACGGTTTATAACTTCCATGCTTGATGCCATCTTTGACGTATTACTTGCTTAACTGATAATTGTCAGTGAGTAACACTTTGCTGTGTGCGTATATCCAATAACTGTACTTCTAGAGAAAGACTGATCCCACCATATACACCACTGCATTTTTTCTGAGTTCAAGATGAAAAATTCTGAGAGATGAAAAGATGTACAGGATTTCATTAAACCCACCTGTCCCTGTAGCTCTGCACTGAAAACGAGCAGACTGTCCCTCGGACGTAACAGCATCACGTAGTGGTATTATGACAGCAGGTGGATACACCGGCACTTCTAGCTCAGGAGAAACAACTTCTGGGACTAAAGGATAAGAAAAAGAAATAATTTTTAAAGATTAAGAAGATCACACACATGTTGACAATCTCATTTCACAGACATTGTTATGAGCACAGGAAACTCACTTTCCACTGAAAGCGAAGCTGAAGTTGTAGCAACTCCGTAGTCATTTTTTGCTTCACAGGTGTACACTGCTGCATCTTCAGGGAAAGTTTCAATCAGCAATAGAGTATATTCTTGCGCATCATGAAGAAATTTGCACTTGAAACCTGGAGAAAGCTGTTGATCATCCTTGTACCAGGAAATTTTGGGCTGGGGTTTGCCTGATATCGTAGCACAGAAGCGGGCAGGTTTGCCAGACTCCACAGTGTTTGGCTCTAGCTCCTGAATAATCTGAGGTGGCTCTGGAGCTGCAAATTGGGGGGGGGGGGGGGGGGGGGGCGGGAGGGGAGAAAGAAGGAGAGGGAGGGAGAGAGAAATCTCATTACTGATATTTATCAAGGCTTCAAAAAGATTAGCAATTAATTTATTTCTTTTTTTTTAATCTTATTATTCCCAATCTTGCATGCCCATAAAAATCTGCCCTTTTCCTTGATACAGGGGAAATGATCTAGCAGCAAGTGCCTTAACATAATTAGCTGTGTTGACGTAAGTGTTTCCTGGCAAAATGTGTCCAAGAATTGTTAGGTTGATCCCTCTGGCAAGGCATATTTGTCCATATGAACAAATTAGTTTTATTTGGACTTGAGAATTTCCTGGTCTAAATAAATACAGTGGGGAAAAGAACTGCTATAACATTTTCATCAGATAGCCAGCTATTTCAGTAGAGCAAGAAACATCCTTGTACAAATCAGAAAAACACAGGGTAATAAATACAGTCAAAGCATTGTTTGCGGGGACACATACCATTCACATAGAGAACAACAGAACTCCTATTGCGTCCTGCAACAAAAGTATATTCTCCAGCATCAGAGTAAGTGGTTTCAAAGATGCTCATTCGATGAATTCTCCTTTCCACCACATAACTGTATCTTTCCTCATATTGGAAGTTGATCTCAATACCGTCCTTGTACCACTGTGGTTCAATGTCATCTTCATTGACTTCAAATTCAATTTCGGCTCTTTGTCTCTGAATGACCTTTGAAAAAATAGAATAAATATTAGAAATAGCATTTGTTTTGACAGATGGTCCCACATTCCAGTTTCCTAGAAGGAGGCCTTGACCTTATTACAGATTTTTGTGTTAGGACTCTTGCTAGTTAGATATTGTTGCTCTTCCTTTGCATTATTCTTTGAGTGACAAACTTATGAAATATTTATTCTTCTGCATAGGCCATACCTGAATATCTTTACGGACGCTTCTGATACGAATGTCACGACCTTCTACTGTCAAATTGGCACTGGATGTGTTTCCACCTGCTACTACAGTATACTGACCAGCATCAGACATTCTTGTGGAAGGAATGATAAGACGATGGACATATTTCTCTCTCTGAATTTTCATCCTAAGGACATCAGAAAAGAAAATGAGCAAGTTATTTCCTGGGGGAAAATACATAACAAAAGTCAATATGGTGTAGAAGCAACCATTTACCTGTCACCAATCTGGAGTTCTTGTCCATCCTTCATCCACTGGACCTGAATGTCAGGTTCTGAAATTTCACATTCAAAAATAGCCCTCTTCTTCTCCACAACCTTGATGTCTTTAATATGCTTCCTAAACTCAATGTGACGAGCTAGGGCAGAAAAAAAGCAGAATGAGTGCCATGATGCTATTTAAGCCACTAGAAGTCACTAAGTATACAAATCAAGAGGGCAAATACCTTCCACATATAAAGTGGCTGATGAAGCTGCTTTTCCAGCAACAAAAGCGTATTCTGCAGCATCACCAAAATGCACATTCCTTATGGAGAGGGAGTGTGTGAGCTTCTTTGTTCGTATCTGGCATTTATCAGTTGATTTTATTTCTACCCCATTCTTTAGCCATTTATATGAGATACCTTCATAGTTAACAGTGACTTCAAATGTTATTGTATCTTTCTCTTCAGCATTGATGTCTTTCAGCATGGAGGTAATTAGGATGGCTAAAAGAAAAGAAATGGACATGGTTTGGGTTTTTTGTTCTGTTTTGCTTTATTTTAAACACATATTAACCGGATCAGAGATGTTTAAAATTCTTTAAGACAGATTCTGATTTTTGGTAATATTAAAAGGAAGGCTCTGTGTCTAGAATCAATACTACAATTAAATTTCCCAAAAATTCTGAATGACATCATAGGAATCCAAATTCTGTTTCCTATGGTGACTTGGCATTTAGGCATGTTGGCCTAAAGAGAAGAATCCAGGATCTGACTTTCAAGTTCACAGCTTCTAGACCTCTTTTAAAAATGTAATTGAGGCTGTTTAGGGTTATTTGAAAATACCTCTACAACAGTGCTGGTTTTGTCTGAATTGGACCAAGTGCATGTATTAACACAAACTCTATTAAACAGTCCAGAGAAGTTCCCACTGACTGGAAAAGGGGAAACAGAACCCTCATTTTTAAAAAGGGGAAAAAAGGAAGACCCGGGGAACTACAGGCCAGTCAGTCGCACCTCTGTGCCTGGGAAGATCATGGAACAGATCCTCCTGGAAGCTATGCTAAGGCACATGGAGGACAGGGAGGCGATTCGAGACAGCCAGCATGGCTTCACCAAGGGCAAGTCCTGCCTGACTAACCTAGTGGCCTTCTATGATGGAGTGACTACATCAGTGGACATGGGAAGGGCTACAGGTGTCATCTATCTGGACCTCTGTAAGGCCTTTGACACGGTCCCCCACAACATCCTTCTCTCTAAACTGCAGAGGTATGGATTTGATGGGTGGACTGTCTGGTGGGTGAGGAATTGGTTAGATGGTCACATCCAGAGGGTAGTGGTCAACGGCTCAATGTCCAGATGGAGGTTGGTGACGAGTGGCATCCTGCAGGGGTCCGTATTGGGACCAGTACTGTTTAATATCTTCATCAATGACATAGACAGTGGGATCGAGTGCACCCTCAGCAAGTTTGCAGACGACACAAGCTGAGTGGCGTGGTCGACACGCCAGAGGGATGGGAAGCCATCCAGAGGGACCTGGACAAGCTCGAGAAGTGGGCCTGTGTGAACCTCATGAGGTTTAACAAGGCCAAGTGCATGGCCAAGGTCCTGCACCTGGGTCGGGGCAACCCCCGGTATCAATACAGGCTGGGGGATGAAGGGATTGAGAGCAGCCCTGCCAAGAAGGGCTTGGGGGTACTGGTGGATGAAAAGCTGGACATGAGCCAGCAATGTGCACTCGCAGCCCAGAAGGCCAAGTGTATCCTGGGCTGCATCACAAGAAGCGTGGCCAGCAGGTCGAGGGAGGTGATTCTGCCCCTCTACTCTGCTCTGGTGAGACCCCACGTGGAGTACTGCGTCCAGCTCTGGAGCCCTCAGCATAAGAAAGACACGGACCTGTTGGAGTAGGTCCTGAAGAGGGATACAAAAATGATCAGGGGGATGGAACACCTCTCCTGTGAAGAAAGGCTGAGAGAGTTGGGTTTGTTCAGCCTGGAGAAGAGAAGGCTTTGGGGAGACCTTCTTGCAGCCTATCAGTACTTAAAGGGGGCTTATAAAAAGGATGGGGACAGACTTTTTAGGAGGGCCTGTTGCGACAGGACAAGGGGGAATGGCTTTAAACTAAAGGGGGGTAGATTGAGACTAGATATAAGGAAGAGATTTTTTATGCTGAGGGTGGTGAGGCACTGGAAGAGGTTGCCCAGAGAGGTGGTGGATGCCCCATCCCTGGAAACATTCCAGGTCAGGTTGGACGGGGCTTTGAGCAACCTGATCTAGTTGAAGATGTCCCTGCCCATGGCAGAGAGGTTGGACTAGATGACCTTTAGAGGTCCCTTCCAACCCAAACTATTCTATGATTCTATGATTATTGGTATCTGTAAAATATTCTGATTAATTTCATTTTTACATACGTTTTACTGTCAGAGTTGCACTGACTCTGTCATTTCCACAGACAAATGTGTATTCTGCAGAATCTTCACTGCTTGTGTTCATGATATTGAGCTGATGAAGTTTCCCCTGGACCACTATTTTGAACTTTTCACTCATTTCAATCTCCACGCCATTTTTCAACCAGACAGCAGGCACATTGAAGTGAGAAACTTCACATTGAAAAGAGGCGGTTTTGGTCTCAGGGATCTCAATATTTTTCATGGTCTTTGTGATGTGTATGGCTAAAAGGGGAAAAAAAAAAGACAAAAGAAAATAATAAAAGTCAGTATGTGTGGAAGACTGCAAAAAACCAAGGGTAACAGCCTATGAAGTGTCAGGTCAAGTTGTTCAATACGAGTTGGTGTAGCAATTCATATAATTACTTTCTTACAAACTTACTTACAATACTTACTTTCCACAAACAGTTTTGCTTTACACTCAATTTGCCCAACAAGAGCTGTGTATTCCCCAGCATCAGCAGGAGATATGTTATGCAGCATAAGCTTGTGAACTTTCCTTTGAGAGATCATCTTGTATTTATCACTTTGTTTAAGCTCAACATTTTTGTGGAACCATCGGACTGGTACAGTATCATGGGATATACTCAGTTCAAAGGAGACAACAGCATTTTCCAAAGCAGTCACATCCTTTGGTTTTTTGATGATCTTGACAGCTTGAGGAAAAAAGTTAGCAAGATTCAGGAGTGTGTTTGATTTGAATTTCAAACCACACATTAAAACAAATATTCAAACCAGATTTACTTACTTTCCACATGAAGTCTGGCATTTGCTCCTATCTTTCCAAGCTTAAAACTATAAACAGACTCATCAGTGACAACACAGTGTTTGATTTTCAGTGTGTGAAAAGTTCCTTTCACTGAAATTTCATATTTGTCATTTGATTCAAGTTCAACACCATTTTTAATCCACAGAGCTCCTTTCACATTAGGATGGGTCAGTTCTACACTGAAAACTGCCTCTTGTGTTTCTGTCACAGTCAAGTTCTTTAGTGTCTTCTTTATCTTAACAGCTAGGAAAAAAAAAAAAACACCAAACAAACTTGACAAAACAGACCAAAATTAAAAATTATAGTAAATATAATAATCTTAACAAAACTGAATCATGGTGCTTCATTTTAAAATCTAGTATGTATGTATTGATTTATACAGTTTCCACTGAAGTGCTGTGCTTGGAACACAAAAAGGAACATTTACTTGTAGTATCCATGAGAAACAGTTTTTTTTATTTCATATGTTTACTACAAAACTAGCAAAGAGTGAATTTCTACCTGCTAGCCAGTACCTTGAATAAAATGTGTTTTTATTAAAATACCATGCTAAATTCCAAATATGAAGACTCCAAAATACAGTAAGTTTGCTACCTCAGAAAGTGCATCATAATATAAAAATATTTTCAAAAAATGAAGCAAAATATCCTTGTATCTTAGGGCCTGATCCAAGGCACAGTGAGTGCCTCAGTGCTGGACCGAGTCTTAACGACATCAGTTAGTTATAAAAAATACTGACCTTCGACCTTCAGTTTGGCAGATGTCTTTGAACTTGCTATTTCATAGCTGTATTCACCCATATCATCCAGTTTCGTGACAGGGATATTGAGCCTTCTCTTTACACCATCAGATTCAGCACGATACTGGTCTGTTGTAGGTAATGGTCTACCATTTTTCAGCCACTGGCCATCTGATTCAGGATTTGCCACCTCACACTCAAAAACAGCTGTCTGGGACTCAGCCACAGTCAGGTCAGTGAGAGGCTTTGAAATGGCACCACCTGTCGGGAAGCAAAAGCACATGTTTTTGTTGTGTTGCTGTTCAACTTTCCCCCATACAGAAATGCAACAATGTGAAAAGTTGATGCTGGAATTCTTTGCCCTAATTTGCAGCATGCCCATAGACATTCTGAGTTCTGTGAAAAATCAATAATAGAATGTCCCCTGAACATCACAAAAAGATGTTTCTTTCTTCTATCCTAGTTGTTCTCATTTATTATTTTATTATCAGCACAGGTATACTGAACATTCAAGACAAAAACCTTCTTTTTTACATTAATTGCATCAAAAACATACTACAGCATTCCATACTATGGCTCTGATTTAGCAAAACATTTAAGCACTTACTTAAAAGCTTTGTTGAATTTAAATTATACCAATCAGAAAAGCTAAGGCGAAGAGCAAGGAGAACATAGAAAAAAAGATAAATTAAAGACAAAAAAAGTACAGAAACAGCACAATTGCTACAGTTACAAAACACAGTACATTGAGCATTGTTTTAAAATCTTCAACCTTAACCCTACTAACCTGCTACTATAAGCTTTCCAGATGTTTTCTTCTCTCCAGCATAAAATACATATTCTCCTTCATCATCTTTCATCATCTTCACCACTGTCAATTTATATATTTTGCCACGTGCTTCAATTTTATATTTAAGACCAGCCTTGATCTCTTGGCCTTTGAAATGCCAAATTACATCAATCCCTGAATGGGAGAGCTCGACCTCAAAGGATACATTCTGTGTTTCAGTGCAGGTGATGTCATGAAGACCTCTAATAATCTGAATTTCTATAAAAATAATACATTACAAATATATTAGTTGCTCCCACAGTTTTGTATTTAAAGAAATAATTTCACAAAGAATTGTGCATCTTAAAGGAAACCTACTTTCAACTGTGACGTTGCAACTTGTTTCAACTTTGCCAACCATTAGCTTATAATGTCCTTCATCTGATGCATGGGTTCTGGTAAGCACTAGTCTCTGTTTAGTGCCTTTACATACAGCTTGTACACGTTCATCAGGCTGTATCTGATGATCATTTAGGTACCACTTGGAGGAAGACACATCAGGTGCTGAAACTTTGCATTCAAGGATAGCTTTTGTTCCTTCAACTACGTGAACATCTTTTAGAGGCACCACTATTTCCACACCTGTCAAGTTACAAAAATATTCATCATGAAAAAAACTATGCCTTTAAGGAGTAATCCTAAAGGACCCCAAAATCAAACACGCCTTGAAAATCATGATAATGACTTACTGTACACTGTGATCCGTCCAGTGGTTGACAGTCCAAGACCAGGAACACTAAAAGAGTAAGCTCCACTATCTTCCTTCGTTGCATCCTCTATAAGCAACATGTGTGACTGTTTATCCAATACAATGTGAATACGATCACTTGACTGAATTTCATGACCATCTTTCATCCAGACACCTTCCACATTTTCTAGGGAGACTTTAACTTCAAGTTGTACAATATCTCCCTCACAGACTTTTTGATCAGTAAGTTCTTGAAGAATAACCATGGGACGAGCTGTGGAATGAAATGAAGTTAATTAATCCTCATAACAGATAAGCAGAATATTTAATATTAAGGCAGTTTGGGATATAACTATAATATATGCTATAATATAGAAAATCTATAATATATAGACAATGTAAGTATTAGAAATGCTTACGCTTCATCTTCAGTTTGCAGCGAGTCCTTTTTCCATCAACAACAAAGCTATACTCTCCTTGATCATCTTTATTAACATCTTTAATAGTGAGGATTTGGCGACCACGGCGGGATGTAATCACGTATTTATGATTAGAAGTGAGTTCAACATCGCCATGATACCATTTCCCCTCCATGTCTTCTGGGGAAACCTCGCATTCAAGTTCACCTGAGAAGGATTCTGGTACTTCAACGTCCTCAAGTTCTTTAATAAACTCAACCACAGCACCTACAGGCAAAAATAATTACATTCATGAATAAGCTTGATTAGATACCCCTGATGAAAACATTTCTTATTAAATGAATCTAAGGAAATTAGTATATAAACGGTGTAACCATTTTACATAAATGTATCTCCAAACTTTCATACTGGATTCTGGGAATATGAAAGCAGCTTGAACATTTCTTAGTGCGTTAGACATCAGTTTAATTTGTGTTATTTCTTCCTGAAGCTGATTTCACCTTAACAGAACTGCATGGTACTGAGCTGTGTGCTTCTTACCTTCAACAGTAAGCTTTGCAGTAGTTTTTATGGATTCGTCTTCTACCAGTGCACAGCTGTAGTCATCAGCATCAGACATTTCAATTGCTAGTACAGAAAGAAAATGAGCCTTTCTGTCTGAGTGCATCCTGTATTTGTCTCCAGAATGAATCTCAATTCCATCCTTAAACCATTTCACTTTGACAAAGGGTTCTGATGTCTCACATTCAAACGTTGCCATGGAGTCTCTCTCTTTAGCAACAATACCTTGTAACTTCTGGGTGAAGCTGATTAACTGCTTGGCTGCAAAACAATATGCAATGAATCAACAGTGCACTGGCCATGTAGACTTAACACACTATAATAAGCAGTAGGATAAAAGTAAGAGAATTTAAATTACCTTGTACTAACAGGAAAGCATGGCTAGAAGTTTCACCAGCTATATTGACTGCTTTCACCATGATGCTGGCAGAATCATCAGACGTCACATCTCTGATGACTAATTCGCAAACATTATCTTCAGGCCAGTACCAATACACACGATCAGTCCTTTCAATCTGCACACCATTTTTGAACCACTGACACTCAGGGTCTGGTTTTCCCACTACTCTCACACGGAAGTGTGCATCTGTCCCCTGGGCTACAGTCTGGCTTTGAATTCGTTCAAATATCTTGGGAGCCTCCATGCTTGGACTAAGCTCAACCTTCTCTGGTTTGAATGTTGGAATGGTGATTTTGCCTTCAGGAGGAAGTGCTTTCTTCTCTTCCTCTGGGATCTCTTTGGTCCAGTGAAGAAGTTCTTCTTTTGTCTTTTTTAACATTTCTTCATATGATTCATCTTTTTTGCGAGACTTAAGTTCCACAGCAGTGATGGCTTCATAATAGCCCTCTTCTGTCCTACGCTTGAATTTACTACGCAGCTCTTCAGATTCCTCTGAAAGCTTCTCATGAGTGATTCTTTCAGCCCTTTTCAGTTTCACCACTTCTTTGGTTGTTGCCTCTGCAGGTTTGTCTACCTTCTGTACCTCGAAGAGAAGTTTTCCAGGCTCTGTCACTACAGGCTCATGTTTGGGTTCAGGAGCACGACGAAGAACAGACCTAAAGTCTTCCCTCTGCTGGATCTCAAGTCTCACCTTATGTTCAATAAAACCTTCTGGATTCTCTGCAGTGACTTTCACCTCTCCTGTGTCATACGATTTGCAGTCCACAATATCCAGGTAGTAGATTCCATCGTAACGGAGTCTAAACCTTTTGCTCTTACGGATAAGCTGCCCATTGAGGTACCAGTTGACCTTGGGCAAAGGATAGCCAGTCACACGGCAACGGAATCGTGCTGTTTCACCTTCCAGGACTCTTGCAGGTTCAGGAACCAAAACAATTTCTGGTTTTTGTTTTTCCTTTTGGTCCACTGCAACTGCAGGAAGAGCACCCTCATGGGCCATTCTTTCTAATTCTTCAATTCGCTGCAGTCCTCTTCTGCCTTCTGGCAGCTGGGATTCTTCCACAAGGCTTTTCTCATCCTTCACGATCAGAGTAGCGGATGTATGGTCTGTACCATATTTGTTAGTTGCCCTGCAAGTGATCACTCCACTATCTCTGGAATAGGCTACTCCATAGTCCAGGCTACAATACCCAAACTCATTGATCATGCGGAGTCTGTTAGCTGCTTCCAAGGGTTTGCCATCATGCAACCACTCCACCACCATTGTTGGGTCACCAATTGGTGTAAGCCTGCACTCAAAGTGTGCTGGTCCAAATTGCTTGAGCCTTAAAGATGTGAGCTTCTTCTTAAAAAATGGTTTCTGTTGCTTTTCTTTGTCATAGAGATCTCCTTCCTCCCATTGCTCTTGACCATAACGCAAATGGAGAGGCTCTAACTCTGGTGCTGCAATTTCCTTGGCTTTGTAAGTTCCTTTTGGAATGATTAATCTCCTTTCTGGTTCAGGTTCTGCATGTTCAACTTCAACATTTACTTTGCACCGAGTAGTGTCTCGCCCAGCTTTATTGATAGCAGTAGCAGTATACCATGCAGCATCTTGCCTGGCAGTAGATTCAATTTTAAGGGCAGCTGCCCCTTTGGTTCCCTCAATCCTGAAATATTAAAACATTTTTTTTTTACTTTTTTGCACTTCTTTGTTATTAATTTTTGCCCTTCTCCAAAATTAGGTCAAAGCCTCCAAAGGTAAATCTCTGGAGGAATTAGACATGTTGTTTATGTTTATTCATGTTTATGAGTGCAGTGTCTAAGAATCAAACAGATAAGGATAGTAAAAAACAGTCTTGAATTCAATGGCAGTTTTGCCTGCAGAGGACAGATAAAGGTTCCCTAAATCTCTGTTGTAAAAGCATTGGCTTTGCAGAATACAAAATACACAAATACACAAGCTGGAAAAAATGGAGTGAGTCCTACAAGATATTTTATATCTCTTAGCCTTGCTGCAATGCAAAAGCTGTTAATAGCTTCAGTAGCCATTGGACTAAGTCCTTAGTGAATCCCTTCTATGGAAGCAAGGGTATTCAGTACACTGTAGGAGGCACTTTGCAGGATGGTGATTATTAACTCCTTTACTATTTAAACAAAATAAAAATGCTTACTTTATTTTGGGGTATTTATGAGGTACAATGATGTCACTGTTCTTCAGCCATACAATGTCAGGATTAGGGTTACCAGTAGCTTTCACTGCCATCTCCAGTCTAGAGCCCTCCTTTACGCTAACGTTCTTCAGCCTTTGCACAAAGTGTGGTCTGACTAGGTCTTCCTTAGCTGAAAGAGCAAGGGTAAGTTATCACGAGAGGAAATGACATAACCATGGTTTTTAATAAGAAACACTCCTCAGCCTCCTAAAAATAGCATGCACAGTAGATACCTTCCACAGTCAGTGTCATTGAGACTGAAGCTTTGCCTGCCCTATTCTGAGCAATTACAGCCCATTCTCCGGAGTCATCAGGCATAGCAGGAACAATGATTAATGATTGGGTGCCATCTTCTTTAATCACTATTTTATGGGTGTAGTCATTAACCACTTGTTGACCTGCAGATACACATGAAAAAAAAAAGTTGCACTCAAAACAGTGTCTCAACAAGATGTAAAATGCATATAAGATTGTTTTTTAAGATTATTTGTTGATGAAAATGAGGCTGATGTACCATTATGGAACCAGTATGTCTCTGGCATAGGCCTGCCAACAACCTTTAAGTCAAATCTTGCTGTCTGCCCCTGTGAACATTTAAATGATGTAGGTTTCAGCACAAAAACTGGCTTATATAGTCTTTCTAGTTGTCCTTCATCAGTTTCTTCTAATCTGCGGGCAGGAGAACGAGAAGGAGAACTGCGGGCAGGAGACCGGCTTGGAGAGCGTGGAGAAATAGACCTGGAAGGAAACGATAAGACAGATGTGTATGACAATGTCATATAGCTGGGGGCTGACATGATAAACAGAGTTCAACTCTTGCCTTTATCATAATTTATTTTAAAGAGGTTAACCAATTTATCTATGTGAGAAATTATGACAAAATTAATTTTTATTTGTAGTCAATTTTCTTCTTAGGTATTTGACAGCAATTTGTATAGCTGAATAGTATTAGGATACACCACAGCCAGGGAAATTTTTGGGTTTTGGATACTGTACAGATGTGGATGTAATCCTGTGTACGTTTGTGCATGTGTGTGTATGTATATGGAGACAGAACACAGTACATGGCAACATTGGATTTTTTCTGTCATAGAAATACAACTATTTCAAGGGTGGGAAGTAAGAGCTGCACATGGCACTAAAACTCCAAGTGCGGAAGAATTTTTTTTCCAAAACATGAGTACTTTAAGAAATAAATATGGAGTACTTTAAGAAATAAATATGGTTGCTGAGGTTGTAAATCTGATACTGTGGCTGGATATGCATGTGAATGATGGTACTCTGGGAACTGCACTGCTCATTAAGAAGGCAAATCAGACAAAGAGTTGGCACATAAATCAATATAAGCCATGAAAACAGCATTTAGAACTGCTCTAGAGGTATGCAAACTCCAATAACTTAAGCTGTTTAGCTGCTGTGTAATGTGTTTTTGGACTGTCTATCACAGCAGACTGAGGTCTCATGAAATTTATACTTTGCTGTGTACCTACCTATATCTTCTCATAACTTCCGGTCCTGGCATATAACCTGGAGTTGCTGTGGGTGCAACTGGCTCAACGTAGAGTTTTGCTGAGCAAATGGCATTTCCTTTCATATTACTGGCAAAGACAGTATAAATTCCTTCATCTTCAGGTAAAACAACAGGCAAACGCAGACTAGCACTGCCGTCTTGCAGAACTTCCATGTGGTAGCGGTCTCCATGCCTTATGCGCTTACCATCTTTGTACCACGCAATCTGCATGGAAAGAAACAGTGGAATGCTAAGTGAGCACTCCTAAAGACAAAGATCCAGTAATGACCCATGCATACAACATATTACAACTTCCTATTTTCAGCTGATGCATCATCACAGCCCATGTATATGTGTCAACATTAACATTTTTACTTGAAATAAGTAAGACTAAAGTAACTTGCTTTCATGGTAGCCTGAAACACAAGTTTTGGAGCTAGAAACAGTTATAAAGCCCATTTTGACAAAGAGCAAAGTGACCCAGACTGGACTTGCTACTGTGTTCCCCACTTGTGTGGGCTAACTCGGAGATACTCAGAAGACCAACTTAACTGGTAAACCCAATCTACCTCTGAACTGGCTAACCAACCTAACGCTTAATTCTATTAAGGGACAAAAGGAAAACTCAGCTTGACATCACAACAAAAGACTAGATTTCCTTTGAGACTTGCTGTTTTCTATGCAGAATGTAGAATGACTGACAATGAGATGTTAAGGGATTTTTCAAGTAGAGCACCAGATGGTTTTTTGAACAGATTAATGTCATACAGGTTTGGGGTACCTTTGGCAATGGATATCCAGTTGTCTTGCAATGGAAAGTAACTCCTGTCCCTTCAAAGGTTCTGTAATTCTTTAATCTTAAATCAAATCCTGCTTCTATAGCTTCAGATTCAGAAATATCAACCATCATCTCCTCTCCGTCTTCTTCGAGAAGTTCATCTAAGGTGGTCTTAATAATTCTGAGTTCAATTTCTTTGATAAGTCTTTCTTCGAAAGAAGAAATATGGAATTCCTATACAGAAAAGCAAGGCCATTAGTTCTGTGTGTTAGATAACGATCTTGTGAAGAAGTGATTTGCACTGGTAAAATATCAGTATACAAAATGAGTATGGAGCGGTAGACATACCTCATCTTCTACAAAAGTTCTGACCATCACTGTATCTTTCGCCATTTTCTTCCTAATTAGGGCTTGCTCTTTTTCATATTCTTTTTCAAAGTCACCATATGAAATAGCTGGGGCTACCTCAGCCACTTTAGGTTCCTGTACATATGTAGTCATCTGAGTTTGGTACATCATTTCTTGTTGCGATTTTATGTAGGCTTCATAATCAGCTAAGAATTAAGAACATATTAATTTTCGTAAGTTTTTGTGGTTTTCATGGGATTGAATAGAGAAAACAAGTACAAACTTATTTTACTGCTTTTGGTGATTCAAGCAGAGTTTCTGTCTGTTTAGCTAACAAAATACATATTGCATTTTAGCAATAAAATGCAAAGACTGATGCCCTCAGATAAGCTTTGTAAACAGGTGAAAGTTTTACTGTGCTATTTAGGTATTCTAGTTCTCAAAGTGGAAGCACCTGTAGAGACTATTTTACAATTTCTTCACCATAGCTCTGTCTCCTGCAAACTTTCATGCATTTTTACAAGGACAATTGAAAAAAATATTGTTAGCTTCTTTCCCTGTAATAGAACAACCTATTACTTGATTAGCCTCCTTTCCCCACATCACTCTCTGAATGTCTTATGTTATGTAGACTGTTATGGACATCAACAGAAGAAGGTTCCCATAGCTACACATTCTAGCAAAGAATGTAAGTCCTTCAAGAACCTGATGTCAAATACTCTGTCTTGCAGAAACAGAGCCACCAGATCTCCCTTTATGTTTCTTGAATTGACCAAACTAAGCTGCAAAGAATTTGCAGCACAATTTAAAATCTTTTTCCCATTTTAAAGTTAATTTTAAGAAATATTTTTTCCATTTCTTTAATCTACAATGTACCTTCTTCTAGTAAGGAGACCGTTGCAGAAGCTTCTCCGTGTTTATTACGAACAACAATAGTGTATTCTCCGGCATCGTCGGCAAAAGTCATGGAAATTTCAAGTTTGCATTCCCCAGTTTCTCTTTTGTAACTCACTTTGTATCTATAGAAAACATAAAAGTACAAGCTCTCTATAATTCTGATGAACAGACTTTTTAGTGAATTTGCTTTTAATTATACAATTAATCAGAATCACTCCTAACTTGTACAAGACAAAAAAAGAGAAACTTTTGCAGGCAATTCTCACTCAATGAATATGCAGACCAGCGTAGGAAAAATAACCATGCTGAAACTAGAGTACAGGTCTACTTTCCTTCTGTTGTCACTAAAATAAATGGGATGCAAACAGCAGTACTGAAATATCAGAGATCTAGTTATCAGACATAGTAAAATGGTATGTGCTGTGAGCACAGAGTTTGTCCTAATATGGGTCATTATGGCATGATATATTTCAAGAATGCTGCAAATGTATTTTTTTTTCCCTGCTAGAAAGTGTGTTGCTTTCTATAGACAACATTTGCATAGACAGAATGCAAACATTGCATAGACAGAATAAAACAAACTCCAAACTTCTTCCTGATTTGTTTTTAAGGATATGTAGCATTTCTAATTTTATGGTCTTCTGAACATTTATATTTTAAAACTTAGCAGCCTTCTAAAGTCTCACATTAAGACATGATCCTATCATTTTTTCATTTCAAAAATAAAATTTCACAGAAATCAGTGATGTTATTTGGCTCAGCATCAAAATTATGGTACTGTCAATTAAATATTCTTAAAAATTATGTTTAAATAGTTTTTGTGCATTGTATTCGAAGTACCTGTAGCCAGTCGTTAGAGGAACTCCACCTTTTTTCCAGTAGACATGTGGCTTTGGGTTGCCCCCTACTTGGCATTCAAAAATAATGCTCCCACCTTCAATTAGTTTATGTACTATGGGTTTTCTTATGAAGAAAGGAGGTATGGGTTCTCCCGATACTTCCTCTGCTGCAGCAGAGACATCTTCCATTACGATGTCCTTTGTCTCCACATAGCTGAAATAAGATTCCAGTGCAGGTAAGTGAGCTGATGTCTGAAGCTCTCATAAACAGAGAGCCAGAAACTAATGACCACAGTAGGAGCAGTCTGTTTAGGAAAGTAACTTTACCGTTTCTCTTCTGTAACAGCCTTCTCAGAAATGGTTTCTCGAGTCTCAATTTCTTCTGAAACTGCAAGGTAAATATGATATAGTGGATTTTAAAATACTTCAATAATGCTTAAGCAGTGAGTTTAGTTGACACAAAGAGAGAGAAGGTTAAGTAGTTAGCTGCCTCAGAGGGCCAGGTACTTCCACTGAGGAAGCAAGTTAAGAGTCTCCATCGGCCCGTAATTGACCTTTTCCTCATATTCTTACAGCCCTGTTACCTAACAGCCCTGGAATACAATTCAAGGCATATGTTCTACTTGGGAGCTGACAAAATATCAGTAATATGCAGTTAACAAAATTATAATCTTCCTACAGTGATAAATATATTTACCTTTCACGTATAAGTGGCAAGATGTGCTGACGCTCCCAGCCCTATTGGTAGCAGTGCAGGTAAATCTTCCACTGTCTTCTGCAAAGGCTTCACGAATCACGAGGCGAGCAAGCCCTGCTTTGAAAGTGATCTGGAAGTCCATTGAGCTCTCAATCTTGTAGTCTTCCCTGTACCAAGTCACAGTAGGCTGAGGATGACCAGAGATATGGCACTCCAGAGTGACAGACTCACCTTCAGTCACAGTCTTATTTTTGAGGCCCTGTATGACAAAAAATAAGTATCACAGTCAGTATATATTTTCACAACTAAACAGACATTTAAATAACTAAAACTCACTTGAATGTAAAATTTAATGTCTACTTCAAAACAGTGTTCTGTTAAGCAGTGTATCCAGGAAAAAAGAGGCATTTTCCAAAGGGAAGTATTTGAACCTGGATTTGGGATCTCTGAACATTACTGTTATTAACAAGAAAATGAAAAGATAGGTTGATATTTATGCAGATCATGGTGAGAAATTGTTTCACTGCAGCAAAGGTCAACCTACTATGTGACATAATTGTGAAGAATCACCCCCATAACAGACATTCAGAGTAGTTTGTGTCGGAGATAAATTGAATGGCTGAGTAAGTCTAATACGGAGTTAAAAAGATTAAATAAAGCCAAATTTTCATGGTCAGGTTTTCAAAGACAAAGGTTAGAATACCAAACGGGTGAAAACATTGCGTAACTTCCCTAGTCTACATACAAATTACTTACTGAGACTAAGGTGGGTGGAGTAGCAGGGATTTCTGCAGGCACAGGAACTCTGGCAGTTTCTGTCACCTAGGTTGTTTAAAGCACAGTTAATAAACAGCTAACAAAGCCAAGGACTTAAACAGCAGAATTTAGGTAAGAAAAGAAATTAGGTAAAGAGAACTCTTTGCTTGTCATAGGTAAATATTAGTTCCTTAGAAGGGTTTGTGTAAAACAACAAAGATAAAAGTCAGCAGAATACTGTAAAAGTGGAAAATTGCAATGAGGAGACAGCAAATAAGAGAGGCTATGCTAAGTTTTTAAGATGAAAGTCAGTCAAATTGATGGAAATTTGCTAAATAACGTACCTTTGCTTCACCTTCTTTCCGCAACACCAAGTGTTCTTCCCGCACTGCTTCACCTTTAATGCTTACACCTGTCTCTTTTTTAGTCTCAACATCATAGCGACTTTTATAGGTCTCGGCAGCCTCTCCGAAGGGAAACTGTGGAGGGGCAACTGGCTCTGCTTTTATCCTGACTTCATGTGGCTTTAGCTGAGGTGGTTTCACGGGCTTGGTGATCTTTTGCACAGCAGAAGTAGCTGATAACTCTTTTTCCAGAGTAGCCATGGCAGATCCAGCTATTGAAACCTAGGGAACAGAAGAGAAAGAGTTAAAGCTTTGTTGTTCTCTTGTTTTCAAAGAAGACAGTATATTTCTTGAGCAGATTGCATATGCACCGATTGCTTCCTTAGTTACTTATTTGTTGACACTGCAAAAGCTATATATACAAAAATGACTTCTAGTTTTAGATTGCAGTAGTAGAATACTGGAGATACAATATCCTTGTATTTTTTTGATGTGTCTAACATTCAAATATTTCCTCTTTTTTTTACTTTAGAATTTGATCTTTAAATGGTCAAGAAGCTCTTAAGTGCGACATGAGAAATGTCCTCTAAATTAATTCACCTGAGGCCTTAGCTTTCCATTTAATCAGTCTGATACTGCAATTAACAATACTACTAATTACATAACTGTCAGTGATTAAAATAACTGAAGAGATTTCAAAATGTTATTGTAGGTGTAATAACTTTGGAAAACATACACAAATCTTTAAAGAGAATAATATTTTAGGTAATTTTTATAGTGTTTAATTATGTTTGAGGAAAACCCGGTTCATTTTTAAAGTCCGGGTGAAGAGAGAAAGTATGCTTGAATGAGAAAATTAATTAAATGGGAACTTTTCATATTATGTGAAGGAGTCGAACAGAAGAATGGAAAAAATAACATCAAAAAAGGATGGTATCATGTTATGCAGTCTGGATTTTTTCTATTTCAAAAATTAGCTTAGTGTGTAGTAATCTGCAAGGACGAAAGAAGAACTGTTTCCAATGTGCTAGTGAACGGATGCACATAATAAGATTGAAGGGGGATACTTCTGCTCTTTAAAAAACATAAGTTGCATGACAAATGTTTATGATTTCACTGTATGACATGAAGTATTGAAGCTGCATCCTTAAACAGATGAAAAGCTTGTTTAAATAACTAATAATTACAAATCACATTTTAGCAGTTCATGTGTCTGTTTACAGCCCTGCTCTTTATTAGTCAAACAAACCAACAAAAACAGCGGTAAGGAGCATACAGCTATTCTTCTTCTTGGGAAAGCACCGTACTGGAGTGGGAGGAAAAGCCAAACGGAATGGGTGACCTACTGGTTGTTATAAATGAGCATGCTGTTCTTCTTGGATGCAGTTTTCACTTCTTACCTCATATGTATGATCTGGTTTAGGAACAGCAATTTTGGAGACTGTGAAGTGAGGACTTGCTGTGCGGGGTCGCGGGTGTTCAACATGAATTGTTTTCTCAGTCTTAGTTTCTGTTGCTCTTTTTATCTACACAAAGCAATGAAAAAATTTGTTGAGAACGTGATGCTGTTCTCCAAACTGAAACAGATTTCACTGGGACATAGTTTTTGGAAAAGAATGCGATAAAAGCTGAGTCTAACCTCTGTTGATATATGAAATTCCTTCTTTTCAGCAGCTGAGACAGGTTTTTCAGGAGGAACATAGACAGTTTTAACTTCTTTAGTGACAACATGATGTTCTGCCGGGGCCTCAGCAACATGGTCTGTTACAGCGTGCTCTTCATAGCCATATTCCAAAGTTTTCTGCTTTACATAAGCTTCATCTGCTTGTTCTGGTTCCCAGGGTGATCGAACACGTGCCTGATCAACTGCTGCAACAACTGTAGCTACAGCTTCAGCCCTTTTTCCAGCTTCAGTCTACAGATAACATTGGCAGAATTTGTACAAATATTCATCATTATATTACAGGCTTGCATATCTGGTAAATACTTATAAATATAATGCTCAGTAAAGTATATTCCAGACAAAGAGAGCGTGCATAGATACGCAAAAGTAATAATGTAAACATCGTGTTCACCCATAAATACACTTCAGTCAGTAGATTCAAATATAGACATATTTTTTCTAAGCTCCATGTATGCATGTTCGGAACATATCTATGCTTGTGTGCTTTATACATTAATACTTTATAGTCACGTTTATGGCTACTTGTCTAAGAGTACTGCAGGTATGTAAATGTGCACATAATCTTAAAGTCAGTATGCTCATCAGCTCCATATAACTGTTAGATGCTACTAAAAATGTAGAGAATGTGTCTAGCATCTGATGTGAATGTATTTACTAAAGAACATACCCATAAAAATTTTTACCACAGGTATATCTATTAATTCAGTGCTAATCTATTTTAAATGATTTTACAAAAGAAGGAAATCTGAGCTTTCTGAGAAATAGGAAATAATGCATTTGTATCAGGACTTTTATTTGTTTCTAATAACTGATAAATATTGTCAACTTCTATGTTATCAGGGTCCAAATTTCTGCCCAGTCAGCCAACAGTAGGTAATAGGATGATTACTACTAGTGTTTATTACTACTGTCATAACTGATCTGGATGTAGCATCAGAGCATAAGGAACGTATGCCTTGTAGATGGGAAAAAACCTAATAGATAATTTCATGCTGATTTTAAACTCATTATCACCTTAAACTAAAATAACTTAAGCGAGGCCAAAATGTGATTGTTTACAAAGATTTTGTTTTATTATTAAAATAGTGTTCAGGTAACAGGGACCTCTTATTCAGTATTGTTGCCGATTTCAAAATCATTGTTTATACCAACTTGAATTTCACCCTAAATTTACATCACCTAACAAGTAACTGTAATCTCTTAGCAGTCTGACTCCTCTGAGTGAGTTTTATATGCTATGCTCTTTTAATTATATTTTATAAAAGTATTTTATGAATGTACCATACTTTTTCTAACAAAGTGGATAGACTTTAAATAAAAGCTCTTGGCAACTGTGCTATTCTTCCACATATGAGAGTTCCTGGCTATATTATAATAGAAAAGCTTTTCTACTGTGGGAGTCCTACTGGAACAAAACAGTGTCAACAAGTGCCTGATTGTCAGAAGTAATAAACTGGACAGTCTTGAATGGATGTTAAAGTTTGTATTGTACAAAGAACAATACAATTCAAACCTTAAGAGAAGAAGGTTGTTTCATCTGACAACCATAAAATTGCAAGGAATCATCTCGTAGAAAAAAAGATTGCAGAGTCAGAAGTTTGAACAAGTAAACATTTCTTGAAAGTCATTGGTAGGGAGTAGGCTTTTACAGAGAAATCCAACTTTAGTCGCAAAAGTGGCATTTCCTAACAGGGTGAGACATAAACCTCTTTATCACTACAAACTTAATCACACTGACTCTGTTACTTGACAATCATCCTGCTTAATGGGTGTGTTATCAGGAATTAATTTGAGGTTATTCTATTGTACCCACGTAGCTCTTAAAAGGTGAGGTTTGCAGATAAAACAAATTGTAACAGTACATTTCACATCTACAACAGCTATATTCACCTGATCATAAGCTAGATGAATTTGTTCTTGCTTGGCTGTAATTTCTTCTCTAGTTCTGGACACCATGACTGGTGCTTTGGTTTTATCAGTGGCAATTATTTTCGGAACTACAGTAGTTTTCTTAGCTTCCTTTTTAATCTAATTGTTAAAGCAGAAATAAAAGTTTCAGTTACATATGATCTTGAAAGATATTTGAACAATGGGAAAGCATTTTGGAATGGGAACAGGGAAGGAGAATTAAGGGGTTAGATCCTTGTGCGCTGCACACAGCTCTGTATTATATGTATACTGATAAGTATTGTTACACCCTGACACCTATTTAAATAAAAGTAATGATTTAAAAAAAAAAAAAGTTAAAATGCATTTCAGGAGTCAGTCAGTCTATTCCAAAGGTCAGTCAGAAGAGAATTATGGGCATCCTATTAATGAAAACAGTTAGGAGAGAAAGCTATAGGTGGAATAATATAGTCTAATTAGCAGTAGTTCTGAAAGTTTGTAAGTGGAATAAATCTTAGAAAAAATGAGCTGGAAATGTATAGTTAGTATTTTTTGAGGGACACATAAGGTTTGTAAAGAAGAGAGGATAAAAACACAAATACGGTTCTAATAGAGCTATTCACCTTTTCATGGGTTATGCTCACTTGTTCTTGTTCGGTAGCAATTCCTTCTTTAGTTTTCGATATTATGACCGGTGGTTTAGGTTTATCAGTGGTAATTACTACCTTAGGTACAGAAGGTTTCATATCTTCCTTTCTTATCTAGTTTTTACGGTAAAGAAAAATAATAGTAATCAATTATTCCTGTTGTCAAAATTACACAGCTTTTCAGGAAAGCGGGATAAGGTTTCAGAATGTGTATCAATAAGAGAAAAACATCACCTGAGAAATGAAATAATTCCTTTGTACAGACCAAGTTATAGGCTATCTTGTATGCTAGCTGAACGAAGTGCATTCAAAGTTACTAACATATTGCGTTAATCTGTGTGTGAATTAGAGAGGAATATTCCCACTTCCTAGTTAATTGTGATATATCATTGTTCTGTTTTGTAGAAACTGCATAAAAATGAGTGTTACTGACTTAATATTTACTCGCATCAGTAGATGGAACTATTTCATCGGTTACTCCAACAAACAATGGTTCCACAATATGGTCTAGCAGATGCGTTCAGTCCTCACACAAATATGAACTTCATTAAATCAAACTCCACACGTAAATATCATATCATGAGAGATAACCTTTACAATTTATCGTCAGAAATTTACCATCAGACAAAAAGCAAAGGTCATTAAGCATCAGATGAAATTCTGAGTACCCTGGCAATAAAAGCCATAATGGTCAAAGGACCTGTAGGAAGGGCAGCTGCAGTCTTCCTCTGTAGACAGAGCTGCTATGAACTCAATAGAACTGGACCTGCAATGCTGGGCCTATATCTGGAATACCTTGCTTTATAAATTTTCATTTTGTAATCTTCTCTTCATAAAGAAGCAGAGCAAAAATATGTAGAACATTTGATGAAGAATGAGGTTTTATAAACTTATTAGAGTATAACAATGAGCTAAACATCTGTAATATTTATTTACCTTTTCATGAGCAATGTGCACTTGCTCGTGTCTGGTAGATATTTCTTCTCTAGCTCTTGATATTCTTTCTTGTTCTTTGGCTTTGTCTGTGGCAATTATTACTGTGGGTACTGGAGTTTTCTCTGGTTCTTTTCTTACCTGAATGTTTACAAATAAATTTTAAATTATATATTAATTAAAAATATAAGGTATGTGATTTTCGATACATTTGGAAAAGAGGATACAAACGAAAGGGAGAAAAAATGTCAAACTCTGGATTTCAGAATCACCTAGTCTGGAAACGACAATAGCAACATAAACAGACTTTTTATAAAACATATATACATTTAGCATAAAAATAATAAAACATTCTACAAATGCTTGCTTTGCTACTGAAAGCAGCAATAAAAAAAATCATAGCAGAGAAAAACTGTCCTGCATCATAATCAGTTTGAGAAAGTGTGGGATATTAAAAACAAGTTTTAGGTAACTTCCACTTTGCCAAGAAGTTCGATGTAATCTGCATACAAACTTGTAATTTTTTGCCCAGATGGACTTCTGTTTCTCATTACTTTAAAGATAGGTTACACTTTCTTCCTCCTGCATTTCAGCCAGAATGCAAATGTAACATTTCTCTAAAAAAGGTGGTCTTCCATTAAATCCCATTTGTCTGATAAAACACATGCTAAGATAATCTGAATTCCAATCACACATCAGTATTTTCAAAATTTATTTCAGTGCAGAATGAGTTTTTCCTCCTTTTTCTGACCCACTGTGTTGCCAACAAACATAGCAGGCAAGCTTAGAAACAGAATCAGAAAAAAAAAAGGAAAATTTAAGAAGTATTTCCTACATGTCAATTCTTTAAATGATTGAGAATACTATCTAGTAAATCACCACACAATATATAAAAAAAATAGATTGCTTTCTAAGTTAATGTTTTGCAAGTTTATCTATCACATTCTTGGGTATTAGTAACAGAAGTGAAATAAAAAAGGAAATACAGTCATCATCAAGGAGAGATAGGAGAATGATCGCAATGTAAACTAGAAGAGTGAACATATATAAAAGGAAAAATAATATTACGGTATGTCATTTGTCTTGTTCATAGGCGTGTCTTTTTGATGAGATATTAGATTTTTGAACAAGTTAGGGTATGACAATCATAGGTAACATCTGTATTCACCTTTTCATGGGAGATGTGCCTTTGTTCTTGTGAAGTAACAATTCCTTCTCTAGTTCTCGATATTACTGTTTGTTTTGTGGCTTTATCACTGGTAACTACTACTGTTGTCTCCTTTCTCATCTGATTTTTATAGCAACAAACAAAAAAACAAAGCCTTAAAATTCATTTTAACAAATCGATCATCAAAAGAAGAAGTGAAGAAAAAATAAGAGAGGAATGCAAGTGAAGGAAAAATACTGAGGGAGAATTATTTTATTCCTAGTGGGGAAATTATAAATGAGATATTACAGGAAAAACTTCATCAGCGTAAGAATAATGTTAGAGGGTAAATGACAAGGGATAATACAGGATCACTTTCATAGAAGGTGTTCTTAAAAACAGCTTAAGAATAATTAGTTCAATCCTGCTATGATGGAAAGCAATGGAATAAGTGATCCACGAGCATTCCTTTACAGTCCAGATGCTCTATATGAGTATGCATGCTTTTGCGGTGCACTGGGTGATATATTGTTAATTCCTCACAGTGAATCATGCCTTGTTTGCATGTGGGATGAAGGGATAAAGGGGAAATCATGGAATGTCTGTGCTCTATTTCTACCTGCTCCTGAACAGGTTGAACGTGGACTGCAGTCATTGCTGTCCTTTTAGCAGTTTGCTCTACGACACCTGGAGCTGGTTCTCTCACCATGGCTTGATCCACAGCAGCAACAACTGTAGCAACCGCTGCTGTTTTTTCACTGTCCTTTCTCACCTATATTAGTCACATCAAAAGACATCTTTTCATGTTTTGCATACATTCAGAAGAAGCACAAAACAAGTACAGAGGCAGAATGTTGCAAAGAAGCATTTAAATATTTGCAGCGGAACTCTCTCAAGAGCAGATACACACATGTTTTTATACACAGCCTCTCAGATTCCATTTAGCAGATCTATTCAGCAGTGGTGAGTCCACACATAGGGCAAAAACAATGCTCTTTCCAAAAAATAGACTTTACCTCTCTAGCACCAGCCGCAACCTCACCAGCAGTAGCACCGCTAATGGTAACTTGTTCTTGGACCCCGTATCTCCCCTCCCATCTTTCTTCAGTTCTTATTTGAGTAGCGCTTGTAGATATTCTTGTTTCCTTCATCTGGGCTTCTGTGGTTGCAGCATGTCCTTCCTGCTTCCAAGGAGGAAGGACTTCGGCCCCAGCTGTTGTCACTACCTGTGTTTTACGGATTGGAGATGGAGATTTCACTGGTCTAATAGGGGAGGTGGAGATTCTGCCAGCAGGAGAAACCGACCTAATGAAAAAACAAAGTATTAATATAATCAGTGTAGTATCATACAACGACAACTATACAAACAACTTCAGCCTGAACTTGAATTCACTCCCCATTTAGGGTATCTTCAGTACTTTGTAGTTTGATTTTAAAAAAGTTTTTGAGGTGTTCTACTTGTAAATGACACTTATCTGTTTTTAACATTATGCCTAAGGTGTGGTTTTGTTATAACTGTAACACATGTTTGTAGTAGCTTAGATTTCCAATAAGAAATAAGGGCAAATGTCAAAGGGCATTTCACTCAAGCACATATATTTAAAATATAAGAATACATCATTAGTTTCCATTTGCTCTATCTTATTTCTCCCAATAGGAATAATAGGCTCACAGGCTGTATTACTTATTACATTTGTGGTCCAGTCTCTGTAGAGAGACGAAATGATTAGTGTAACCGTTTTTTGTAAAAAGATCATGTGGCAGCCACCTAACAACAACATACCTGTATCTACTCCTGCACCACATCTCATTTCCATGTGTCATCCATACATGCGTTCAGACTCCAGACAAGCTTCTGATCAGGGCCTATATTTTTTCCCATACCTAATTTACAAATCTCAGCCACAATTATTGGTAGCCACTTAGAAAGTGCTAGTTTTTAATTTTGATATTCCAAAAATTCAATCCCAGTCCTAGCAGATAGTTTTAAAGCATTTTGAAAAATGCTTTAACAGGCTTTCTAACTTAGATTTTTTTTGAGAGGAATTTTTTTATGCTGTATTTCCCAGATAACATTAAAAAATTGCAGCAGTAGGGGGCAGCATCATCATATTAATTTTTAGATTTATTTTCTAATGCGTTGGATGTCTAAAAGTGGTTTGACTATCAGGGGAGTACAAACTTCTAACTCCATATGCACTCTAGATGGCACTATTGAATTATTCTTTCATCTATGCAGTTTGTTAGTTATTGCTAGTTACTATCAATACATTTCTTCCTGTCCTTGCAAGTTATTCTCAATGGGGCAAAATTCACCAGCATACCTAGCTCTGGAAATATAGATGGGGCTCTTCTGGGCACTCCTGATGCTGGTGCTTCAGGATGCTGAAACTGCAGGACTTCCAAAGCAATTTTCTCTTCACCTGCCTCTCAGCACAGACCTCCTGGGGTCTCCCAGACCATGAGCCCTGCTCTTCAAATCACTCACTTTCCCACTCAAGACCCTTTACGCAGCAGAGCTAAACTTCATTTTTCCATAACCAGCTTTATCTTGCCTACCTTCAAAACATTATTTCTGCAGTCATTACCAGCACACACATAGAACGTGTTCACATTTTTTCACATATCCTTCCATGCTGTTTGCCACTCATCAGAGTGTCATTGCTCTTTTCTCTGTTCATCTAAAATAATCAAGAGCCAACTGCTCTACTGTTTTCTTCCCTTTCAGCATGAACTTGGAGCTTTGAGTGCTACTTCAGCTGTATGTAGAGCAATCAAATGGGATTTATTCTCTAAAGGATTTTCTTCCATATGGGATAGAATATTTACATAAGAGGCACGCACTTCTATAGCAGTGGCAAATATAGTACATTATAGCTCACAGTCACAATAAACTCAGTCGGTATTAAGTCAGTGCAGTCTTCCATTTTGTACTATGCTTTCATTCTACAGCATTACTGCTATATGTGAAAGTGATTCAAAAAGCAATCTTGTTTGAAAGAATAAGTTTACCTTACTGGTGAGGGTGTTGGTGCTCTGACATGTCTTACAGGTGATGGCGATTGTCTAACAGGTGATGGTGATTGCTGTCGTGCCATTTGTGCTTTTGCAGCAATTATCGGTGGGGTTGGTGATTTTGATGTAGGTCTAGGAGGCATTCGTGGAGGTGCTTTGTGTGGGAGCTGTTGGGCTGTCGCACCTTCTATGACCATTTCAACACTTGTAAGTGATCTGGCATCGAAGTGGGCTTCAGTCTTCTACAATGAAATCAAGAAAACAAGTCTGAGATACTGTAGAAGTAATCATCCACATTTTAGCCTTACCTGCTTTGTTTTTGAAAAATATACCTTTTCAATTCTGGCTTGTCTTGTTTGTGAAATCTGAGCAGTCGAAACAATTGTCTTTGTCTTTTTAGCAGGAACGGCTTCTTCCTCACCTTTTGGAAGAGAAAACATGGTCAGGAGAATTGCATATGGCAACAAACAATAAGCAGCTGCAGAAATAAATGAATGGTCAATTCCAATTATATACATATGCGTATAAACAACAGAGAAAGAATTAAGCAACCATCTGTTTTTCCTGCAGTATCTGTAGGCAGATAATTGTGAAAACAGTTGAAATAATATTTCTGCATTACTATCTCATTAGGAAAAAAAAACCAAACAAACCAAACTAAAACACATTTATTGTAGATTCTTCAGAATCAGTCCTGGATCTCAAACGGCTACACAGTCTGGAAGCCTGACAGAAGTGAAATCCAAACAAGACTGCTGTGGGTAGAATAATTCACTACTACAATTTTCCTCTAAGAACTGTCTTCAGCCTTACCAGGCTCATTTACAAGACCATGTACAGTTGTGCAGTCTGATATATCTATTCTATCAAAGCCAGCTTACAAATACAACTTTGAGAGATCTACAGAACAAAATGAGAACAACTGATAGTATCCCACACTTTTTTCTGTCTACTGTATCCTCAGTTTAAAGAAGACCCACTCTGGAGAAAAAGTCCTTTTAAATTCTCAGACAAAAATCTTTGGCAAATTTCACCAAAGACATTGCTTTTTCACAGATAGTAACTCTTAAGAAAGAAGTTATAAATGAACTTATTGATAGAACTTTGATGAAGTGGTGCATATTGTACCATTACAACAATGAACGCTCTCTTATTTTCATGGCTTGCAACTTCAACTCCATTACCTTGAATTAGCAATTCAGCTGTTGAAGTAGCACGTCCCACATTATTTGTGGCATTTACTGAATAGGTACCGGAGTCTTCAGGATATGCTTCTGCAATTATTAAGCTGTAAAGGTCTCCTTCTTGTGAAATTTGAAAATCGGGGGAGCTTTGGATTTCTACTCCATCCCGATAGAACTTCACCACAGGTGTAGGGATTCCAGTCACTCTCACGTCAAGTCGAACTTGACTTCCCTGCCTTGCAGTCATGCTCTGTAATCGTTGTGAGAAGTTTGGTGGTGCTGTTGCAGCTGCAGTTTTATTGAAGAAATAGATAGAAAAAAAAAAGTCTGTTAAAAAGAACTGTAAGGGCTAGATATTTTCATTACTAGAAGTGCACAAGGTCTATTTCTCCTTCACATGCTACTGACAGATGATACTACCTTCTCAAACATTCAAAACATTAAGAGTTGATTTGCCAAAATGCAAACACCCTTAACTTTTTTCATGTGTTTAAAATTTCTGATACTTCTGATTATGCCCATGATTGCAAATATTTCTAGAATTAGAGATACTACCTATGGTTATAACCAATGTAGGTGCAGTCTCTTGGGTATGGCCCTTTATGTGAGTTATTCTGTTAAATATCATTTATATCATTAAATATCATTAAGGGCTCCATCCTGCAGAACTTTATCCTTTCTTTTATGCATAGTTTGAATGTAGCCAGTGTGACAGATCACATGAGCAGAAGTATACAGGGCTAAGCCAGAAGTTTCTAATTGTGATTAAGAGTTTATAAGATCAAGATTAAACTTTATACAGTTAAGGTGTAAAGGATGCTGTTAGAAATTATTGGTGAGAATATATGCTGAATTCTAGACTGCTTTAGGAAAAGGAATTTGTACTATTTCTTTGCTAATCATGTACTTCAAATCCGAACTTTTTTCATTATCTGTAACACTTCTGCTATCATTCTCTTTCTCACATTGTTAGCAGAGAGAGGTGCCTTTCTTTAGCGGCTTGATACCTGTGACAAGTAGCTCAGCAGTACTAGTTGCTTGCCCAGATCCATTGGTGGCTTGTATGGTGTATCTTCCACTGTTTGCTTCTGTCACGGTGGGGATCACCAGTTTAGCGCGGCCATCACTAAACGAGATCTGCACACCGGGCAGAGCTGCAGCAGAGAGAACCTGGCCATCCCGATACCAGCTCACCTCAGGAACTGGGAAACCTAAAGAAAAAGGAAGACAAAAGGAGATTAAGATGCTATGAAATGCCAGATATCCAAAATTACTCGCTCACGTATACACAGTTATAGTGGACTGTAATGGCATAGGTACAGATCTATGATTATACATCCAGTGCCACAGTGGTAAAGGAATTTCTTTTTAGAAAGTTCTTTAAAATACACAGAGCAATAGGACAACTGCACAGGCTACTGCATTTAGGAAACCACTTGAATAATGAGTGGACTGTAGTGTTCAGCAATCCTGTTGAGGAATAAAAGTTCATCAAAATTATGAGGGGGATGAACTGATGCACATGAGGGGTTTTTTTTTTAAATTTATTTCCTAGTATCTAAGTAGAATTGCTAACAAAATTATCCAGTCCAATAGTTTGGAGACAACGTAAAAATAAGAACTTCCAGCCAAGTTAAGTAGTTGTCCTAACACTAAATGGTTTTAGAAAATGAAGTGACAGAAAAAGTGACTGCTGTAGGCATTAACCTCAGGTGCTATTAATGTTTTGGTTTTTTGTTTTTTTTCTGGAGTGAATTCTGTTTGACTTTGGTGGAAAGCAGTCAGCTGGAATCAGCTGATCTTTTGTTGTTCAAATATATTATTCTTTTGCTGTCAGGGTCATGAGCAAGACTTCTGGTCAGAAGAGGTTCACCCATATCTACAGCTGTTTTTTTAGCTTTAAATGGTGATTTTAGATTCCTAATGGAAATTCTCTTCCTAGAGTTCTACTCAGCCAACTTTATTGCGTAACTGAAATCCATTTGATGAACAGGTAAAATTTTTACATGAGCCACATAAGGAGAACAGCTAATTTAAGGAGACAGTTCCACTCAAAGTCTTTTTTGTAGTCCTAGAACACCATTTCTCAAAAATGAAAATCCCTGCAAATTTACTTCATGTACTTCCCCATTCAAGCCAAATCACCAATTGCATTGCACAGGGGCTCAGGAATGAGATCTGAGACTGAGCTTACTACAGCTGCTCTAATTTTCCCAGTTCCACTCTCTGTGGTTTGGAAAACCCCAGGACCACAGAATTCTGCTTCCTTTCTAGAGTGTCCCTCCTAGACACTCATTTAATTATTTGGGGGTTTAATGTGCCAGGAATATGACTGTGTGAGACTGAAATGAAAGGGAAGCTGAGATATGTAGACTGAAGCTTTTACTGGTTGTCTACAGTCACACCAGACTTGGTTAGGAAAGTTTTAAATTTTACTCATAGCTGAAAAACTGATTTTTAGATATATGTAAAATAGGAGCACACACAGAGAAAGAGAATGTGGCCAGTTTTAGAGAGGATTAGAAATCAAAAGGTTAAAACTACATTTAAACATTGTTAATTTCACAGATGGAAGTTATCAAACAGCCCTGATGGGGCTGGTATAATTCGATTTTGTACTACTGGTATAGGACAACTTGGACATTATCACCATAAACATAGAGTATCCAGCAGATCCCACTGATTTAATCCAGAGCTATGTGTCTTCAACATTTGTGCAAATGAGTTTCAAAATGTTTTAAACTAGGCAACCAAAAATCACGTTGTCAATAGTGAATTTCTTGAAACATTGCCAAAATATTTTATTTTCTTGGTGCAGCATCATGTGATGATTAGCAAACACAGGGTTTGTGTGGTAGGTTGAACAAGGCCTACATTTTTAAAAATGGAGTCTATTTTGATGTCTCAAACTGGTATGTTCGAGGGATCCAAAGTTAGAAGCCATTTTGAAAATCTGAGCCCAAATTCATATTAAAAGAAACTCAACTTCACAAATTTACTAGCACTCTGCTAGTCCTACGCCATAGAGCTGGGGAGTAAGATTATAGATATTTTTGCCTGGACTATATGGAGTAGGGACTTACTCTTATATGTGCCAAATTATACTAGGATTTGAATATTAATTATTAGGACATTCTTTTTCATTTTAAAATTGTCCTTCAGGCTTTTTGAGTTTTATTGCCAAAAAGAAGAAAATGAACCTGAAGTGCCTCAACTTCATTGATTAAGTAACTGAATTCAATGAGATTGTCCTGACAATGACGTGACAGGAACTGCCAACCTGTGTACAATCTATGTGCTGCTTTCAACAATATGCGGACTGTAATGCCTTTGTAATGTGGCATTTAATTCACAGTCGGATACAACAGTACAATTCATTTGTTTCTTTTAGTGTACAGACTGCAAAATTGCATCTCAGGTGGTTGCTAAGCTCTTCTTGGTACTCTTAGATTAACTGGGCTCTTCACGTTCGAATTGTAGCTCTGTATTAATACTTGATTTGTATATAAAAGGGCAGTGTTATCAGAGATAAACAGAAAGTCTGAATTTCAAATTCACAATAATTCATGACAGATAGGAAGGGCAGACAATGTAGCAGAATAAAACTGTGTAGTCCATTATTTATGCAATTAGTTCAAGAAATAAAACTTTCATATTTTTTATGCATTAGGAAAACTAAATGCCAAGCCACTGTCAGATCTGTCAATCTTGGTGGATGCTTTTGGGGCAGGAAAGATATTCCAGAATCCCACAATGTGAATAAAAGCTAGCAGGAGATTGCCTCACATGATATTTGGGACTAAAATACAAATATGGTACATGCTATTAGAAAAACTGCTGTATCTCCTTTTAGTAAGAAATCAAACCCCCCTCCCAAGTTCTCCACGATATCACACAAATGAAAATAACCAAAATCACACACTGAGCCATAATATTATCATCCTAACTTGTTCTGATTATATATTTATGTATTCGCAATAAGTATTGTAATCATCAGTGGAAAGAAACTTTTCACAGAAAAATTTACAGTATACAGACAACAAGAGGAGGTCAGGGCAATTAACTGAAGAGTAGAGGGCCAAATAACAGAATAAGGCCTGAAAAGTTATCATGGATGTAGACTACAGGACGTGTTCAAACACATTCTGTGAACCTTGTGTGAGCCAGTGTTATCCAAAGGGACCAAGGGATGAACCACAGTGGACCATAGATGTCAGAGATATTTATAGTTGGACAGATCATGTGTTTGCACCTGTCACAGAGCATCTGGCTAGTGTTTTACGGTATGTGGATCATCATATTGCTAATGCCTGTAAAACAATAAAATTCCATCAGCAGGAACACGTGTCATTTCTCCTTAGTCACTGCCGAGGTCAGAGGCACTCTTAGAACAGGGCATTGGTTATCTGGTAAAGTTATCTCGGGGGTTTGCGTGGGGTTTTGCACAAGAGAGGGTGTTTTAATAGCATGTAGACTGGCAAAATGAAGTATCCTTTAAAATTATGTGGCATCTTTAAACTGCATCAACAAATTATATTAATCCAGCCTTGTACTACCATTGTGATCACCATACACATCTACTATCTAGCAAACTAGGGTTTTCTACCCTCTTCAGTGGCCACACAGACCAAGATTTTGTGCTTTTAACCCCCCTGCCAGAACTCTGGAATTAAGTAAACTCAAGGGCACAGTAGGTAGAAATACATCTTAGCCAGAATAAGGCTTAGCACTAGGTCAATGAAGAACTAGCGTATGCTTTGCCTTTTGCACCTTGACTCCTCATTCTGTCTGATCATCATCCAAACAAGATTAATCTCTCTGCACCCATATGAAGTACCCTCATTAGCACAGTATGTATTTCTATGTATATACTTTTAATGCTATTTCCCTCCAGTTTTGATGATTCTAACATACATGAGAATTAGACGCCAGTCTCATCGGCAGGATGATTGGCTATTGCCTGGGAAGGCTTGTAACTTTATGCAGTATGTTTGTGGATATCTGACAGCACCTCACAGTGCTGATAAGTACCGTATGATGTGGATATATATTCACATTTCAGCACTGATCTTTACCCATTCAGATCAGATTACGATCTACAAAAAGTGTTATCGTTTGTCTTAGCATAAACATTAAAAAAAACCCAAACCAATCTTGCAAGCATGAATCAAAACCTTACCACTAATATGAGCCTCAAAGGTTGCGGCACTACCCTCCAGTGCCACAACACTTTGTAATGGCTGTGTAAATGTTGGTGCTTTTGTCGTCATCTTTACAGGCACTCTGAAAGCAACAAAAACATAATTACATATTAATGGTGAAATTGTTATTATATGAACATCCTTCTTGCTAGATTTTAGGCATATTTGTAATTATTTTCATAACAATTTACTCTTCACAGTTTTAAATCACATTGACCTGGTGAAATGAGAAGATTGTAGGTTTTGACAAAGTTGTATAGCAAATTACTCTTAGGGCACACTTGGCTGAGTTGGATGTGAAACTGTTATATTTAGTGAAGCTGTGATTTGGCATTAGAAGTATGCAGCAGGAGACAACGTTCTGCTTGACTCATTGCATGACCTTGTGCAGGTCATCTAGCCTCTATTTGTCCATTAATCTCCTTTACCTAAAGCGAAAATAATCTCCATGTAAAAAATTGTTTGAATGATTTGAAAATATTTTGTTAGTGCAAAGCATTTGCATTCTCCAATGGGAAGACAATTAGGTCACTAAGTCGCAATTTAAAAAAATGTGAAGGTCTACAATCTATTTGGCTTTTAATAATTAAAAAAATGCCAGGAGGCTCTCTTTTAAAAGCAGTCTGTAAGTAGTGAATAATTGCATTTTACAAAGAAGCATATTGACATTAAAGATGCATATAAAATTCTACTCTTTCTTAGAGAGTATCTCAGCAGAATTTTGAATATGGGAAGACAGCCACCTTCGAAATGTGAGCTAGGATATAAGGTAGCCACTGACACTGATGGTTTGAACAACTGCAGATCCATGTGAAATCTGAAAGAAAAATAGTTTGCTTTCTCTTCCTATGCCACAAGATCCTACTTTGAAATAGCACACTGCCACTAGAAAAGCTTCTGTATCAGGAGTATTTTATATTTGCATGAACGTATTTATTTACTGATATTGAATTGTGCAGGTTTTTAAAATGTAGCTAGTATCTTCTTAATAGTGTCATACATCTATTAAAGTTACAATTTTTCTCATTAAAAAATTCCCCTGAGAGCATATCATGTCTTACTAAACAAGGGTTAACCCCATAATCTTTTCAGGTCAATCTCACTCAGGCATTTACTGTTGTTTACTTAGGCTTTTGTGCCTGATTTTGTGACAGTCCCAGGCTTAACTTAAAAATTAATGAGCAAGTCAAGTCTCATTCACTATGAGCCAAATTTATGCTACCTTTCAAAGGGGCGACAATTCTTCATGACATGAGTTCCTTCATTGAAATCGGTGCCTGATGCCTACATACAGTAAGTGCATAAGGGCAGAACTGGGTATTGTATTGGGATTTTGAGCTGCTTTTTATTGCCTTTACTGGTTATCTGGATACTTGTTCCAGCTTGACAGAGGAACAGCCTTTTATCAAAGCTTTTCAGCTTTGAGGGTGGGGGGGGAAATGAGTTCAAATTAGAAAGAAATGACCAACATTTCATCCTAACACAACACTAGTTTTCTGAAAGGAAGATGAAGACAAATATCTGTCACATGTAATTCACTAAGATCTACTTCAGTTATAAGTGTTTTGAAGCTCAGCTAAAATATATGGAAATAATCTTACAATATAATTAAACATTATAAAAGCTTATATATATATGTAATTTCCTGACTCCAGAACAGATTGGAAATCATTTAATTAAGTAGAATTGTCATTGAGTTCACACAAAGTTTATATATTTCATTGTCTAGGCAAATTTCAGTGATGAAGATCTGATCTTATAAGGCTTTTTGTATAATTAGAATTGAAAGTATGCATCTGAAATGTCATGTTCCAGAAATAACCTTCCCAGCTATGAATGACAGCAGACAAGTGTTCCAGAGCTGCCATGTAATTGATACCTTAGCAGTTGATTCCCTTAAAAAGTCATCAGTGCTTAGCTGATACCATATGCATTTTATCAGAGCTATTCTTGGAGCTTCTCAGTTTATCTCTCAGTAGCATAACCTTGAACACTCCCAACAGAAAGGAGTTTTTAAGTTAAGCAGATGTTTCCATGCACTTTTCAAATCTTAATTTATATAGTCTTTAACAATAAATATACTGGAAAAACTTTTTGCTGTTATCAAAACTTACTCCCAGAAATTTAAGACATAATCTTGCCAGAGAATTTAAGTGCTCCATGTCTATACTCTGAAACCTATACCCCCCTGTGAGCAAATTTATAAATAATAGGTCATATCAGGATTATTAATGACTGATAAAATACTCATTACGCTAGCAGAAACATGCTACTAACCTGATCTCTCAAAGTGCCTGTAAGGGTGGGCTAAGCCCAACGAAATCTTCTTGAACGACGTCCTTATCCAGAGTAAGATTTTTTTTAGACCATCCCAGCATGAGAATTGTAGAGCCTCTAATCATAAAAACAAAACTACACAGTCTTGACAGTGTAGTTTTGTTTTTTTGCAATCCCTACACCCGAGGCGAGGCGGGGAATGCACGACTGCTCAGAAGTGCTAACATAGTTGTTTTGCTTTATATACCCCAGCTCTGCTGACAGGTCTGCCTCATCATGTCAGTGCCAGTTCTGATTGGTTTCCTAAAAGAAAGTATCTTGTGAGAGGGGATCCACTCTGTGTAACCATACACCACCTGTTGGTTTGATTGACAATGCTAATTTTGGAAGCACGAAAGGGATTCACTGAGGAAACATCTGTTCCAAAGATTTTGATTTATAATTCAATTTCATTTATAATGTGCAGTTTACAAGCCGTTGAAAATTTCCTAAGTCATAAGTACAAGATGAAGAAAGTAATAAAAAGAAGCATTTTAGCAGAGGATACAGACAAGTCAGAAGTAGTCACACCAGTGAGATTCAGCCTTACTTTCTTTCATTATAAAACATCCAAGAAGCTACCAAATGCATCTGTCAGTCACCAGACTGAATAAGTAAGCTGAGCTCAGACATGTGGCTGCACACTATTGGAATACACTGTTTAAATTATTTTTTTCCATAACTGAATTCTAAAATTGTATTTGCTAACATATAGATTTGGTGCTCTGGGTTTTTTTGTTTCCTTCACAGTTATTTTGTTCGATGTTCCAAGCAGTTAAGCTTAACAAACAATAGCATACAAAGTGCAGAAATATAAATTCTGTGAAAGTAAATTAACACAGACAACTACTGTAATTTCTAAAAAAGCAGATTTTAAGTCTGACGGCTTTTTTCTAGACCTGTGGAGGCCTTGTGCAGACCACAGAGTTAATAATCTATGGAATAGCATATTAGTATGTGAAATTCCACTAGCCCAGTTTCATCAGTCTATGCAGCTAATTGTACCATTAGATTAGTTGCCTCCAAAACAGAGGTCAGAGTTAGAAGACTACTCTTGTCTATAGCTGGAATGGGAGGTGTTTTGCCACACCACCACATCTGCCTGTTTCCATTGTTGCCTTCTCATTCAAAAATCCTTTCCTTCCCTATGAAGTGGAATATATATGATGTATATCTAGCAAACTCTTTAAGCACATAACTGGTTCGTAAGACTACTTATGTGCTTAAAGTCAAGCATGTGCTTAACTGTTTTGGTAAATGGAGGACTTCAGTCTGCTGTTACCAAGATCCACACTGAAAAGGATCTCCCAGAGGATACCTGGAGAAGTAAACACAGGCTGGAGGTTTGTACTATCAGCTGCACTTGTGTTTGAAAACAACCTGAAGAAAACCTCCAGCAGGAGCTCCAGAAAATGCCAAGGGGAGAGAATACTACCGCTATGATTCCTGCAAGGGTGTATTATACTCTAGTTTGCAGATCTGAAAGAAACAAGGACATATTGCTCATAAAATAACTTCAGAAATTTGATCTGCCCTTTAATTTATTCATCCCATAAGGTGTTAACTTTATGGCTACTCTTGGCATGCAGCAGTAACAACAGCAACAGAAACTGGAGGAATAGTCTCTACACCGGTACTATCTGGACTCTCACAGAGGTTGAAAGTCAGAGTACTATGGCTCATTTTTAGCTTTTTGTTGCAAATAGACATCAGAGAGCCTAATCTCTCTGTATAAGACTTAGTATGATAAGAAATGCAACTCTATGCTTTAGTGGGGAGGACAAGTTAGCTTCTTCTAAAAGGCACAAAATGTCCAAAGAAATCTGTGTAAAGGGTATCTTATTTCTGATTCTAAATAGCGACTTGCTAAATTAGCAGATGGTCGTTTTTCTGTGTAGTTGAACACTTAAATATTCAGTGAAAAATCAAACTTGGAGAAAGAACACAGGCTAGTATCTGCAAACTTAATAAACACAGCAGCTTAATGACGACGTCTAAGTCAACTAAACAATGACAAAGTTCATGAACATGTGATAATTTCTAAACAATAGAAATGTGCAAACTATCACTTTTGAAGTTATGAGATGGCCAGAAGTTCAAATTTTTCTATTTCAATCAAGTCAACAACAATTGATGACAATAATAGAAAGTTACAAGGAAAAAAATTTGCTGCATTCAAATACATAAACCAAGTATACTGTATTTTTAAAACAAGTTCCTTCACTTCCAGAAACATTTATGTTTTCTGGAAGTTTTAAATTTTATTTTGATCACTATTAAATCTATTTCCACTCCAACAAATGTTTGTACCTTCTCAACTTTTTACTTTTGCTGGTGAATTCAGAAATGAAATTGAACAGTGAAATATTTCTCTCATGCTTTCAAGGAAATACAAATTATTTATATTGCATGCCTTCTGTTAACAGAATGACTATCAGCCCAGTGTGATTCCTACATGTTTAGTGTCATATAGTGTATCCACAATAAAAACAGAAGGATGACTTCAGTCTTATTGTATAGCAAAGACACTGCTGGTAAAAACATTATTTCTTTGCTCCACGATCAAACAAAAGTCAGATCCGGATAATGACAAAGACATTTTTTTCAGGCAGACATTCAAATTGGGGATTATTATGAAAATTTCAGCATTTGCTTCAGTCTGCTACTGTTTTAAGTATAAACTATATATTGCTAATGTTACTATAGTATACATATTACATTGTAGGCCAACAATACATTTAAGAAAGAGCAGGTAATCTTCAATGCAATGAAACATTGTGGTGTGGATACCAGCAACGTCTTTGCATGTGATTCACTTTTTGATTAATTCTAATAATCCTATTGATTTGATGAGTGGAGCTGCACAAATGGAACGATTACTTTAGTAAGCCCACAAGAAGATGCCTTGAAAGCTGAGGACTATAGTCAGAACTTAAAGATAAATTCATACTTTCTTGAACACTGAAAGCTTCAAACTGCCACTTAGGCAAATTTTCAATGTGCTTTTTTGAAGTGGAATTTCCTAACTTGTTTTTTAAAAAAATCACAAGCTTTCCTTTTCTTCATTATTTGTCAAACAGTAGTAGTGTACAATGTGCTGTAGCTGCACAGCCAATATAGCATAAACGCTGCTTGCTTTCTTAGTCCCTTAATCTATCTACACATGCTAATTTGCAAACTGCATAAAAAGAATCAGTACCTTTCCCATTTCCTTTTCTACCTCCATTTTCCCTCACTTCCTTCATTCTTTGTCCCGTTCTTTCCTATACAATGTCTATTATATCTCCTTTCATATACTATTTTCATTTCACTCTGCCCCCCAACCAAATATGCAGAACCAAGGGAGTCATGAAATAAATCATTTGGTCACTTTAAATAAACCTTCTCACTGATAAGATGCTGTCCTAAATTCTTATAGAACTGACAAAACACAATGTGCTGGTTTTGGCTGGGGTAGAGTTAATTTTCTTCACAGTAGCTAGTATGGGGCTGTGTTTTGGATTTGTGCTGGAAACAGTGTTGACAACACAGGGATGTTTTCGTTACTGCTGAGCAGTGCTGACACAGAGTCAAGGCCTTTTCTGCCTCTCACCCCACCCCACCAGCGAGCAGGCTGGGGGTGCACAAGAAGCTGGGAGGGGACACAGCCGGGACAGCTGACCCCAGCTGACCAAAGGGATATTCCACACCATATGACGTCATGCTCAGCATATAAAGCTGGGGGAAGAAGAAGGAAGGGGGGGATGAACTCAGAGTGATGGCATTTGTCTTCCCAAGCAACTGTTAGATGTGATGGAGCCCTGCTTTCCTGGGGATGGCTGAACACCTGCCTGCCGATGGGAAGTGGTGAATGAATTCCTTGTTTTGCCTTGCTTGTGTGCACGGCTTTCACTTTACCTATTAAACTGTCTTTATCTCAACCCATGAGTTTTCTCACTTTTACCCTTCCGATTCTCTCCCCCATCCCACCAGGGAGGAGTGAGCGAGCGGCTGTGTGGTTTTTAGTTGCTGGCTGGGGTTAAACCATGACACACAACCCAAAATGTATTTACATATTATATCCTTGCTGAATTTCCAGTTTTCTAAAGTCTACTTTTGAAAAACAAAAATTGCTTTCCCTCCTCCCACCCACCTTCTTTCTTTAAACTTAGAAATAACTAAATTCTTCTCTTAACTGCTAAACCATTAAATCCTGACCTGAAATGAAAACACATTTCCACCACTTTCATTAACTTCCCTTCCCCTGCAAATACTATAAACAGTACTTTGTAATGACACCTTTAGAACCTTAAATAAAGGGTATAAAATGCATCATATTCACAAGAATATCCACGTTCGTGTGCTGGAGCTGGTTTCTGAAAAGCTGCAGCATTTTCAGATGCTAATGTCTCTTATCTGAATTATTGTAACGGATTATGCAAGATATATTAATCTTTTTCAATACAAACTAAAACTTGCTCGCAGAAATTGTTTTACTTATTACTGAAGAAGGCACTGTCAGTTGCTCCCAAAGCAGAAAAGATAACTAAGCCACTAAGCAATTTTTGAAACTACTTTAGCTATTTCACATGTAAACAACGTACTGGGAACTGTGACTAGATTTGAACGGGTGTGGCATAGTTATCAGGGTCCATATTCACTAACTTCATGTTGATTGTTGTCACTCATATCTTTAAAAAGGGGAAAAAGGAAGACCCGGGGAACTACAGGCCAGTCAGTCGCACCTCTGTGCCTGGGAAGATCATGGAACAGATCCTCCTGGAAGCTATGCTAAGGCACATGGAGGACAGGGAGGCGATTCGAGACAGCCAGCATGGCTTCACCAAGGGCAAGTCCTGCCTGACTAACCTAGTGGCCTTCTATGATGGAGTGACTACATCAGTGGACATGGGAAGGGCTACAGGTGTCATCTATCTGGACCTCTGTAAGGCCTTTGACACGGTCCCCCACAACATCCTTCTCTCTAAACTGCAGAGGTATGGATTTGATGGGTGGACTGTCTGGTGGGTGAGGAATTGGTTACATGGTCGCATCCAGAGGGTAGTGGTCAACGGCTCAATGTCCAGATGGAGGTTGGTGACGAGTGGCATCCTGCAGGGGTCCGTATTGGGACCAGTACTGTTTAATATCTTCATCAATGACATAGACAGTGGGATCGAGTGCACCCTCAGCAAGTTTGCAGACGACACCAAGCTGAGTGGCGTGGTCGACACGCCAGAGGGATGGGATGCCATCCAGAGGGACCTGGACAAGCTCGAGAAGTGGGCCTGTGTGAACCTCATGAGGTTTAACAAGGCCAAGTGCATGGCCAAGGTCCTGCACCTGGGTCGGGGCAACCCCCGGTATCAATACAGGCTGGGGGATGAAGGGATTGAGAGCAGCCCTGCCAAGAAGGACTTGGGGGTACTGGTGGATGAAAAGCTGGACATGAGCCAGCAATGTGCGCTCGCAGCCCAGAAGGCCAAGTGTATCCTGGGCTGCATCACAAGAAGCGTGGCCAGCAGGTCGAGGGAGGTGATTCTGCCCCTCTACTCTGCTCTGGTGAGACCCCACGTGGAGTAGTGCGTCCAGCTCTGGAGCCCTCAGCATAAGAAAGACACGGACCTGTTGGAGCGGGTCCAGAAGAGGGCCACAAAAATGATCAGGGGGATGGAACACCTCTCCTGTGAAGAAAGGCTGAGAGAGTTGGGGCTGTTCAGCCTGGAGAAGAGAAGGCTTCAGGGAGACCTTCTTGCAGCCTATCAGTACTTAAAGGGGGCTTATAAAAAAGAGGGCAGCAAACTTTTTAGCAGGGCCTGTTGCAACAGGACAAGGGGGAATGACTTTAAACTAAAGGGGGGTAGATTGAGACTAGATATAAGGAAGAGATTTTTTATGCTGAGGGTGGTGAGGCACTGGAAGAGGTTGCCCAGAGAGGTAGTGGATGCCCCATCCCTGGAAACATTCCAGGTCAGGTTGGACGGGGCTCTGAGCAACCTGATCTAGTTGAAGATGTCCCTGCCCATGGCAGGGAGGTTGGACTAGATGACCTTTAGAGGTCCCTTCCAACCCAAAATATTCTATGATTCTATCATCTCCTTGGAAATATCTAAAGAGGAGATTTACAAACATCACTTTTCCCAAGTTTTCCTTGTATATTATTTCTTTGTATATCATCCCCACACATTTACATATGTGGAACAAGGAAGAAATAAAAACATTACTTACTCAGCACCTCACCTTAGAAAGCAGGGCCCTACTAACAAAATGTGAGACTGTGAGTAAAGAATATATTTACTGTTTCACTTCCTTCCACAAAACAATAATTAAAATCATAATACTGGGGACAAATTTTAACTAACATCGAGACACTCTTTAGAATTTAATAGGTACATACATCCTGTCAAATTTTGCAGACCTTTTAACAAATTCATGAGCATCTATGATTTATAAAATAAAAAGAAACAAACACACTTACCATGTTTCGTAAAGCATACATTCCCTGGGAACACTCGGAACAATAGCTGTGTTCCTCATTGGCAAAAGAAGGTTGTGGGGTTTTTGTTTATCTGTTTATAAACACCACTTTCTACTATTTTGTAAGAAAACCATAGTAAGAACAGATATACAGATTTCTGTTTTGTCTCATGTATCGTTTAGAAAAGCATTAACACTTTTTTTTAAGTGTTTTAAACTTTACTTTAAGTAAAGTCATGTTTTGTGTATCAAGGGGAAAAACAGCCCATCTCAAATATTAAAGTTCGAGTTGTTTTTACAGGCTGGCAATCAAGAGGAAAAGCAAGAAACCCCCAATGCCTTAAATTTGCTGAGGAATCAAGATTAGCAGGCATTGAATTCTACACTTTCATTTTTACAGAATCGATTTTTAAATAGGAAATCTTATATGACATACTTATGGATTCCAGCTGACAAAAGAACATACATTTTAGAGGTTTTTAAAATTTTTTTTTATGTCTGATATGTACTTTGTCAATGCCCTGAATTTGACTGCAGTTCACAATATTTTCTGTGAAATCTTTAAATCTAAACAACATGTGCAAAGGAGGGGCTTAGTCAGCAGAAAGGTAATTGTATGGAATCCACAAGATGTTTGATATTTGTCTCCATTCCATTTTGAAAAACTATTTGTGGGAGATACAGGGTAAATAAGCAGAGCAAGAACCTCAGTCCTCAGCTACTATATTTATGTGCACATATACACAGCCTTGTGACTCTTCCGTGGCAGGATGCCATTGACTTTTCCATAACGTCAAGCAAGTGATTTATGTGATCAGGTGAAGACATGTACATGATATTTTTTTCAGCTCATTTCCTCTATGCCTGTACTTTAATTTGGAGATAAATTTAAGTTTCTACCAGCCAACCTCCATCTTGTTGGAGACAAATGTTTAATGTTTTGGTATTATGATTTAAGCAACTCTCAAAAATGTTATTTCAGTCCCAATTTTGCACAGATGACACCTACCTTCTACCTGGATGAAGCTGCACTGCTTAAACCCCTATCTGCTCTCTGTGAGAAGTGTGAGTGCATTGCTGTGGTATACAAACCCAGTACAGGCTTTATCAATGTTTATATAAAGAATGACAAAATGTTGCCCAATAGGCAGTTGCACAATACACATGTACTTGTTGTATTGGCCAAGCCATACGCAGTGCATGGAAGCAGAAGTCTGAGTAGCATGAATCATTTGCTAGGTAGGACTTTGAAAATCTGAATCAGAAGGACCTAACTGAAGAACAGTTATTCCCAAGTCTAACTAGATGTTCTATTGGTTATTGTGCCAGTCAAACAGCCATCCAAAATGGGATGTTTTATGAACTACTTTTTTCAATGTTGCAAATGAATGACACTACGAAAGTCCTCCTCTTTCTCTGCAAGGAGCTTTGCAGTAAAGTGAAAAAGACAGCTAGACTCAGAATGCAAGAGATGGAGGCAAAAATTTCATCATGCTATTGACTGCCCTACAATCCAAAAGATTTAATTTCAGTCCAGGTTTTCTTTATACCCTGAATGGATGCTGTGGGCCTTGAGGAACTCTATCATTGGGAACTCCTTGGCTAAACTAAGGATGTGGTTTGAAACTAGCGTGGGTATCACTTCATAGTCCACTCCTTCGGACTGTAATGACATGCATCAAGTAGAAATGGACTGCTTTGTCACAGTAATCCAGTCCTGAAAGCAGAAGCAATATAGCGGAAGACTTCTCCATAATGCTGCCTTAAAGAGACTCTCTCTTCCCTGAAGACATTTTTGGTACTGAACATGCATTAGACAAGGTTTGCTATTATTAGTAACCACTCTTTTTGATGCCCAGCCTCCTCAAAATGTCTGAAAGCTGTTAGAAATAAGGTAATGAACACTGTATTTAATAAACCAAGAATTCTGTAGTTATAAACTCATTTTGTTTTAAGTCCTCATTTGTTTGTGTCTGAATTCTCTATATAAGCTAGTGGGAAGAAGTATTGATGGAATTTGTAGAAGAATAAAACAGTGGGTGCTGACGAATCACCAAGGAGATCTGTAATTTTAAAGGCTAATGTCTCTTTTTCCCATCATCATCTTCTGTTAGATTTGTCCAACAAACCAGAACAGAACCGCAAGAAATTAGAAATCACTGTCTAATAAATGCTGTGCACAGGTGAATTTTATTAATGATTTATTTATAAAGAAACCAAATACAAATTGTAACCTAGATAAAAATTAAATAGCACTCAAGGATTCATCTTGTTACCCATGGCCAACATCTACTAATGGACACAGCAAACAATATGAACACCCTCATGAATCAGGCATCTTGCCGTTCAGTCCATCTTCTGATCCTCTGCAGCAGGCGGGAGAAGAACAGGATCATGTTCCAAATTGAAGCTAATCTTTTGTGGCCTCTCAAGTTCAAGATACACTCCTTGAAGCCAGAGTTTCTCTTTAAACCTGTTTAAAAAAGGTCAGTTAATATTGCCTATATTTTTAATGGTGGCAGCCGCAGCATTCCCTTTCATAAGCAACACTGTGGTGGTTGGCATAGACTCTTCTCTGTGGTCTTGAGATAATATGAGATTAGAGATCAAATAAAGAGTGATTCCAGACAGAACATAAAATATCCTAAAACTCATCTTACTGACAATAACAAATAACCAGAGGGCACTTTAGTTATAAAGAACAGAAGAGAGAAGAAAAATGAGGAGAAATTTGACCTTCCTGTATGATCTACATGTTTTAATCATACTGAATACTTTATGTGCCCTAAGTAAAATTAACATGATCTTGCATTTGATTTTTTTTGCTTTGGAATATCTGCCATCTCACAGCAATACAGAAAAAAACCTGAACAAAATGTATGGGATCAATGCTTGATCAGCTGGACATGAGGGAACGTGTGCAGGCAGCTTATGATGAAATGAGAACAGCTTTTGAATCAACACGCAATAATTTTTCTTTCCTTTTACATGTTGCTCTACGTCTAGACAGATAAACCTCAGGAACAAAACAAAACAAAAGAACGCTGTTCTTTCTTTTTTCTGTGACTTTTTGCCATAGAATTCACTATGTATGAAAAGTTCAGAAAATATTCAGACACCTTGGGCAACAAATGCATTTTTATGTGACCAGTTTAAACTTATCATTTTGAGCAGACTGTGAAAGACTAGCCTGACAGCAATCCCACAGAATCTCACCTACTTTCCCAGGTCACATTAACCATCACTTCTTTAAAGCCATGAGACTCCCAGGCCTTTTTTCCATCACATTGCTCCACATACCTTCTAGAAAGAAAGCTATTTTACTGTATCATCATGAAACCAGCTTTTCACTGTAAAACAGTCTTACCAATTTCAGAGTTGTGTAATAAACATTATCAATAGAATTGTTCAGGTATTTTCTACTGAAAACCTCTGACAACAAGTCTTATTTTTATGCGCACAATCTCTTCCTAACCCCCACCTACATCCCTACGTTACCTCATATCTGATGTTTCCAGTGAAACAGTGAACTAATAACTAGAGTAAACCAGATTAGTAACAGTCACAGGGTATAAAAACTCTCTCATCCCTGAATACATTACTCAAAAGACAGGCAGTTCTAGCACCATAAACTACAGTAGGCTATCAGAGCCTAAATTCAGGAGGCAAGATTTAGCCTTGTGCAAGAAGTCACGACAAGGACTAGTGACTTCACATATCTCATTTAATCTTCTAAAATTGCAGTGGGAAGTTTTGTCATCTTTAATCAATTAGTGAACAATGACTGTTCCTGCGCTATTTATTCTTCTAAATAAGATGTTTACCTAGTAGAAAACTTTGTTTACATATTCTGTTATTGAAACTTCACGTTCATGTAGTTGTATCAATTTGAACCTCTGGAATACTTTGTGACTTTGAGCTGTTAAATCTTAAATTAATATCTGGATTAAGATACCTAGATTTAAAAAAAAATATTTCACTGAACTAAATACCTTATTGCACTAACTCAATTTTCTATTGTATCACAAGGTCTTTCATCTAACAGAATTGCATATCTTCTGATGAAGAATTAAGTGTAAGAGGCAGTCACACATTATGGACTTCAATTACATTATGCAAAAATTGATAGGATTAGGAAGAGTGTTTGAAGTGTGCTTTGTAATTTAAGGTCCTTACAGCTATTGGAGTATTACAAGATGTAGCACAGAGTAAGCTGCAGGTTACCTTACTGGGAGATGTTTAGCCACTGGCCTTTGAACTCGCACACAATGTGTGTCGTGGGCTTGTACTAGCTCAGTTGTGGTGACATTCACTTCTTCTGAAAAGTATCCATCTTCCCATTCTGATTTAGCCTGAGTTACAGTGGAAATTTCTGGGGTTTTATTTTTCTCTGAAACAAAATACGTACATTAGTAAGTGGAAACAAGGTGCTCATTTAATATGGCAACAACGTGCCTAAAAGCATGCAGCTGGCAGGATGAATCACCTATCACTGTTACAAAAGCAGAACAGTGTGCCTTTCCAATTTCATTGCTGGCAACACAGATATATTTCCCCGTATCAGCAAGGACTACATTTCTTTTCAAAAGGTAATAGGTATCTCCTAATTTCTCAATCTGTAAAACAATAAAATGCACATAGGAGATTATTAGTAGCATAAAGAAAAATATATTATCTTTCTCCCAAGAAATATTTCAAGAACATTAGAACATACACTGATGTCTCCAGATACCACTTGGATATCATCCTTCATCCAGCAGACACGTGGTTTGGGCTTTCCATGTATAGTGCAATGCAGGATTAAATCTTCTCCTTCTTGTAGAGTTGTATGTCCAAATATTTGTATGAAGTTTGGCTGTTTTCCTTGTACTGAAAAAAAATTATTCACTGTATTTTAAAAGGCACAACTAAAGCAACTGAAGAAAAAAATCTCATAATTCTAAAGTTCACCACATCACATGACAAAGAGAGCCTTTATTTGCAAGACTGTTAGTAGGCAGACATCATTTATCTATATAAGATAAAGTTTGTTGAAACACATGGATATTAAGCACCCCAAAATTTCATGCATCGGCATAGTGATATTAGTTCCATGGTAAAGCTAAAGAATCATCTTCTTTGTGTAGGTAGTAGGCAAGTCTATGCAGATTATTGTGTTTCAGTGAAGGTGGAAGAGTAAATATTCCGCACAAATTTAAAGTGACAAAGTCAAGAGAGCAAATTTTTGCATTTAGTGCACTGTTGTACATCACACTCTTTCTTCACTTTTTTCCCCTATTCTTCTAGTAAAAAAAAGTTATTGAAAAAATTAAAAAAAGATTGATCTGTATTTGCAACAATGATGAAGGCCGGAATGTGGCCTCTGTACCACTTTGATCAACATCATTATTTTGGCCATCATTAATACTGAAACCATGTACTTACCAGATCACCCAGTACAAATCTGATTCAGATCAAGGATGGGCAAATAATTGCATTTCTATTGCAATAACCAGAGCACATAAGATTGAGTTTGTGCTGGCTTCATGCCAGCTGTGGGAGGACAGATGACACCTGAGCCGGTACAAGGCCTGGCTAATACAAATTAACCCATCAAAATTGTTTGAAGACATTTCAATCATCAGCATCAGTTTGTACTGAATCAAAGCATTGCTTCATGAGACATGTAACTTAATGAGCTGTAAAGCTGGATTTACTGGGTCACTGTACTACTACCCGAGGTTCCACTTACATTCCGCCTCCAGGGCCACAGTAAAAAAGAAAACAGCCTCAGAACTCAGACTAAGTATTCTTGACACAGGGAATCCAAAGCAGCAGATGTTAACACACAGAAGCACACACAAAGACATATACTACAACAAAAATGAACATTTTGCATTCCTATCACATAAAGAATGTCTTCTTGTTCCTCTTTACTATAAATTATACCACGTGTCCATAATATTTAACAAAAGTAATCACCAGCCTGCTTAGAAACCTAAAGTTACTGAGATGTGTGATAAATAACAGAGCTTGAAACTGTTCTCAACTATGCCAGCATTATGCCACTGTTTTAGGATGAAAATTTTTTCTTTATGCTATTGTGAAACAAAAATCAGCGTATCTCACAAAGGTGCCCAGCAACTTCTAAACCCAAATATATTGAGCCCATGGCTATTTTTGCCAAACATGGGACTGTCAGCATGGTGAGGCAGATGTTTTCACCCACTGCATTAATAAATCCACTGCTTAGGTGAGCTCTTACTTGCAATAAACTTTCAAGCTTAGCTGCTTTTACATTCTTCCCATGTACTGTAGGACTAAAGCCACAATATAGAGCAGAAGTATACGACTGTTACTCTCTCATATGCTTGCTAACCTAAGGTCTGTATTAGCCAGTCCCAGCAGCTCAAACAACTCAGTTCTTAGCTGTTGAAAGTTAGCGTGTGCAAGCTGCCACCACCATTGCATTGCATGCACCTGAAGCACAGAAATTGGGGATCTGCAGCCTCACTTTAAGCAAGGGAACCAAGCTTACACCCCTGCCTCCTCTTTGCAGGCAGCTGGCAATAAGTCACAAACAGTGCATGATCAGCTTGTATTCCAGTGGAAAACGTTAAGTGGGCATCAGCCACTCCTTGTGATATTTTTGGCTGGATTCCATTACTTGTGTGGTTTGTATTACCTTGTGAAGTCAGACTGCATCTCATACCAGGATGGTTTTTACCATTTAAAAAAAAAAAAAAAAAAAATCATCCGACTGTAATGGTGATAATGATCAGACCCCATCTTGATTTTGTATCAGTAAGTCAGCAGAACATAAAAACTAAAATGACCAGTTTCTAGAGAGCAAAGGGAAAAGTATGTGCAAAGAAAACCATGAAGTGACAGTTACTACAACCCTTCAAGGCACAGGCTAGAACTCAACAGGGAAACAAAGTCTGCTGTAAAGGAAGAGTTCATCTTATGACAGTAACCTTCAAAACAGAATGGATGGTTATATTTCACCAATGATCTTCCCATGATATCATAATGAAATGTCAGAATAAGCTAAGACAACTTGTCAATTAAAAATGATTTCTTGGCTGGACATCCCATGAAGCACAAAGTTTAGAAGGAACAGATCTTTTTTCCTGCATTGTGGAGGAAAAACATTTCAGGTAGTCAGTGGTACTGAAATCCCACTCTGATGGCTTCAGATAAGAAGTTTGTCAAATATTGATTACATAAGTTATTTGTAGGAACCGGTAGAGTTCTCCTGCAAACTGGGGAACAAGCAAGGAAAACTCAGCAGTCTGGAGCAATGCAAAAACTGCAGGTGGAGACATCATCCACATCCGGCTTTATCACACAGTTTTCACCCCTGCCCCAAGTCTCTTTCACACATAGGTAGTACCAGGTCAAGCCAAATTGTTTTCAGCAGCCATTTTTTATTACTTTGCTTCACAATTATTCTTAATCTTTTTACTCTGGGCATATAATTTCCAATCTCTGATGTCTTGAAATGCGATATTAGCAAGTTTATCAACTTCCCCCTACCTTCCCTAAAAATTTAGGCTAGACTGAGATTCACACCATGCTGCTTCAGAGACTTTGGATTTCCTCAGCATTGCTCTAAATTAAGACACCGCACTTTACTGTTTAGAGCTTTTGTCTTAGTCAAGCTCCTCACACAATCAGAAGGAATTTTATTAAGGAATACCAAGTGGGTCTCATGACCCAATTGATGTGAAATATCCATAATCCAGAGCTCCAGTCTCCTTGAATACCATGGTGTAGCCTCATTGAAGGAAGTCTGAGCAGTAATTTTTAAAGACACAGCTCCTCTGAGCCACAAAAGATATACAGACACAAAAATTACTAGCTTACCCTAGCAAAGCCTCCAGAGAAAGGACCAGGAAATAGGTATACCTTACCAGTCATTTGAGAGGAAGCCACCTTCTCCATTGTAGGTCCAGCCACATCTGATCCAAAGCCAGCCAGGGGAATGCCTCATCCTCCCTTTGCCTACTGACTCACACCTGGGGCCTCAGATAGGCTGCTTCTTTTGAAAAATGAAAATAATTAATCCCTTTCCCCTCCAAACTTATGCACCTTTTGTAAACACCCCTTCACACAACTCCACATCTTGTAGTCAGGCAATCTTATTCACCACTTTCTTAATGGATGTCTGCATATGGGGAAGGAGGAAGGGAGATTAGGTTAGTAATATGCCTAAATAGAATATTTTTGTTGTAAGGCTAGAGAGATTGAGATTTAAATCTGCTCTTTAAGGGAGCAATTGGGAAGATGTAAACATTTTGGGGTCCTGAAGTAACTATAGATTCAAAACTGTGACTGTGATGAGGGGAAGTCAGCACTGTAAAACAAGAAAGTAGCAGAACAATACAAAACACCTGGATGTATTCCCTGCTTCTACAGTATGGTTAAAAGAAGGAGGAAGTGAAACATGCACAACATGAAATATAAAAAAAAAAGGGGGGGGGGAAGCATTACATTAAAATTATTGCTGAAACAGAATATGTGGTTTTCTTTCAGAGAAATATTAGTGTATCATGAGACTACATCACTGTCACTCTTTTTTTAAGATTATCTGAACAGAAAACAGCAGCAATTTTCCAGCAAAATTTTGTGGGCATTCATTAGAGTGTTTAAATAAAGAGTATTTAAACCCAGACTGCCAACACAACAGTAATCAGCATTGATTACACCTTTGTTTGCAAATCAAAACATTAAAACCAGGAGACTTTCAGTATCCTGCTGCATATCTAGTATCTCTAATCTCTTTTTTTTTTTAAATCTTGTTTCTTGCAGCAATTAAAAATGTGGCTGGTATCCACATACCCATTAAAAACTGTGCATTTAAAACTATTCCTAATTTAAAGTAGGTGCAATACCATACTCACAAAATGGAGTTTTGTTTATCTAATATTCACAGAAATATTCAAATTCTTAGAGGAAAGGTTTAATGAACAAAGGGATTATGTAATTCTACAATGATTTATTAAGATCTACAGATGTGCTAAGGCAATTTCTGGCCTTATATTTATACCTTTTTGCATTTAATAAATATAATATCTGATTATGCAGAAATGACAACATTCTCAGAAGCGACAAGGTGTTTTGACCTTTTATTATTTCACAGTGTCTGTTATATAGCAATACCATGAATGCCATACTTGTGTGTACTCTTGAAAATAATAGTGTACTTAGATTTTAAAATAGGATTCATTTGCATTTCACTTTCTTCTTACAAGTCAAACTTGAAAGATCTTATTTAACATTTAAATAGGAACTCAATTCCAGGATTTATTCCAGTAGTAGGAAGCTTACTTTTCGCAGGTAATGTGTTTGAGTAAAAATTAAAGTGGATGCATTGGCACAGGAGCAGATCATAAGCCACTTCAGCAGCTTTTGAATTGTATAGCAAAACTGAGACTCACTTTCCTTAGAAAGTGTCACTCAGCTGGCTTCCCTGGGTGCCAGGTAATCTACTGGGATCTTCCATATAAGCTTTAGACCTGTATAATTTTAATCAGGTTGTACAAAGAACTCTGCATTAATCTACCCTTCCCCAGTAGAATAATTTTGTTTTGTCTTGGCATAGTTGGAGATAAGATCACCCTTGACATGTTTTTTCTGGGAGGCTCTGTTGAAATCTGGGCTACTTAATTTGTCAGTTACAACAGGCATTTATGGTTCAAGCTGGAAAACGGGTGTTAAGCTCACCAAGTACGGCATTTCACTACCATTCTGCTTTTGTAGTTTTGTGGGCAGAGAGCAGCTTTCCTTTAGTGACTTTCTAGATAGAAGTGGCTTAAAAATGTCCTTCACCAGCCAATAAAATTGAGCACAGGTGCTCTTTCAACACCACATCATAGCAGTGAACAATTACAGGGGCATCATGTCAATACAGCTCCTCATCTGGAAAGCCTTCCTGGAGCATAGAATCCCCAATCAAGTCTCAAATAGCAATGCCTTGGAAAAGTCCGTTAAGATAAACTACTTTTATGTCTTGTTCAGTACATGAACCACCAATAGTACTTTCAAAATATGATTAAAAGAGAGAAAAATAGATAAGGAAAATACAAACTTTAGCAACAAGGGTCATTTCATGAACTATTTAAACCATAACTCAGAAGAAAAAAATAAACAGCATTGTATTGATTTTAAATGCTTTTCTACTAAGGGGGCAAAACATAAGTATACTCAATTAGACATATGCAGCATGATACACACTCAGAATTTTACTAAAGGCAGAATATGCTTGTTCATAGGTATACGCAGCACAGATTTGTAAATGTTGGAATAAAATTTACTCTCTCTCCAAGGCTTCTCCTTAACTCCTCCTCTCTTAGAAGAAAGATGACAGTCCTCCTTGTTATGCTTGGAACTGGGAGTGTAAGCCAAACTTCAATAAAAGGCTACATCACTGGTTAGCTTCTAAATAATATTAATAAAAAGATGGAATAAATGCCATTGGATTCAGAGCTGCATCTCTTACTCTCACACAATTTCGTAAACTGGCCTTGTAGTCTGGCTGCCAAATATCAGGTAAAGCAAGTAACTGAGATCTCTCCTACCTGTTCTAAAGCTTGTCAAATGAAGTTAACAGAAACAGATTTAATGCAACTGTGTATGAGGCAGAAGGTCTGCATGCCTGCTCCCTTGTAGTACCCTAGGAGCCTGGATGTACATCAGGAAGTGTTATGAGGGAGGGGACAGAATTTGTTCCCATAATCTGTGTACGCTCGTCCAGTAGTTCTGTGTCTGTTTATTGCCTTTTTAACTCGTGGAGTTGATTTTCATAAATAGTAAGCGGTCTTTCTGTAAGTGCCAGCAAGCAATCAGATCCAATTACAAGTCTAGATCCAAGCTACCTCCAATTCCTGCTTTATGACATGATGAAAAGTTCCTATCTTCTTCTCCTGCTTTGATAGAACTTCAAGTGAGTTTGGGACAAATTTTTCTAAGCAGGGCTGGAATCCTAGCTCTAGCCTTGCTTTCTGAGGGACAGAGACTCACCTCACAGTGTTGTTTTGCTCAACAAATGGCTCTCCTCCAACCAAAAATGTCAAATGCATGTCTCTGAACTCACACACTGGTCATATAAAAAAAGACAGAACGATTATCATTCTAGCACTGAACTTTCCACAGTTTTCAAGATGAAGGATCCACAAGTTAAAACAGAGATGCAGCTTTGAGCCCAGCATCTATAGACCTACAATGACTCTTTCTGTCACGAGCCTTTTGACAGTTAATTCTGGCAGACGCAAGGCAGAAGAGGAAAGAGAACATCTCCGCTTTCACTCCCGTTTTTTTTGGTGTGCATATACTTAGCCTCAATACTGAAGGCAAAAATGCCTGAAAAAGTGACCTGAATATTATATGAAGTTACTTAGAAAAGCAGAAAACAAGTCAAAAGAACATCCGTGATTACTTTTAATTTTTGAATGATGGCAACTCTCAGTAAAAAACAGAGGATTGAAGGGCAGCCATCACCTAGAAGACTCATTTTCAAATAGAAAATGAGTGTTATGAGCAGGATAAAGTTATCAAGCACTGGCAGCTCTGCAGCAGGCAAAACCTTACAGCATGTAGGAGCAACATTTTGGTTTGTTCTTACCACAATATTGCTTAATGTACCGCTTATGCAAGTCAGCTTGCTCACATAGGTTCTTTGCTGCACGTTTATAACAACCATACATAAAGTCACAGGGGCACAAAAATACTAAACTGAATTTTACTTTTATGAAAATTGAAACATTCAAAATCATACTAATTATTAAAATTAGCTTTATTGTGAAATGGAAAATACATTTTAGGAAAATAGGTGATTTTTATACCTGAGAGAATTCTTAGGAATCAACATTTTTGTGAGATGACTGAACTTTGAATATTAAGGGTAATACCAATTTTAGTTAGAATTTATTTTGTTCCCCCATCTGCTCACCACCTCCTCCTTCTGCTCCCTCTCATATTGCTGTGAGGTTATATTCCCTCAAGAACTTCTCCTGTTTCAAAGTTGCAGGAATTTTAATAAAGTTGCAGTCACTGGGCCAAAATATCTAAATGTCAGTCTTCAATCCCACTGACCCCCGGCAATTTGCAATATATATTCTGCTCATAGCAAGCTACACAGTAAAAGGCTCACATCATTTCAGCAAATTATGCAAGAAAAAGTAAATATTTCCTCTATAAATTTTCCACACCAACACAGTTGTAATATGAAAGCTGCAAATCAAAGATGCAGGAAAAATCATGTAGCTGTTTGTCAATTGTTTTACTGTACAAATACAAGAAGTACTGCAGCTAAAGAATGAAGTTACATTTGACGATTTATAAATGAAATCTTCCACTGGCACAGTTATGTCATTGTTATCAAATATTTAAACAAATTACTACTTTAATAAAAAATAATATTTGTGGTTGTCCTTGTCAAGAATGAAATGCGATATGTAGGTGAACAAAGTTCTGGATTGGATTTACGGCTTTGAAGTTATAGGAGAATTCTATTTGACTGAAATAAAACAATGTGGGTTTTTTTTGGTGTGAATACACTTTTGAGTATTTCCCCAATTTAGTTGATTCTGTCTGAAATCAGTGTGTTAAAAATTTTAAATATGCACAAATGCTCACTTCATAAACTATTATCTTTCTTGTCTTATACTAACAATTTAGTGGATTATTAGAAATATTTATATCTTTAATTTTATAAGAAGGCAGAGAAAGTATCACAAAAGCATCTACCTAAGCAGATTGGTATGTTGGAATATCTCATTTTGTAACATTTGGGGTTTTTGGTCTACTGTATGCTAGGTGCCACTTACACAAATCCTGATGATTCTGGGTCAAATCTTTGTAGTGCAGACGATGACAATTCTATTGGAACTACTGCCACTTTAATTTGTTGAGACTATCTGCTGGGCTGAGAGAGATTTAAATCTGATCTATGCCAGAGCAATCATGAATGGTATGTTTTCTTTACTACGAAGCTTTATGCTACAAATAAAATTTTTTAAAAAGTGTATGAGGAAAAAATGTGGTTGGAAATAATACGTTTGATGTTTAAAAAACATTTCAAAGCCCTCCACACCCCCTCAGAAAAAAAGGCATGTCATAAAATATATGTTGATCTGAGCACTCTACCTGGGTGTATCTTGACATTTAATACCTATAACCATTAAAAATGTTTCCAACACTTTGTAATGCCAATATTTTTTGAAAGCAAAACTCTGCCTCAGATTCTAGGAAATCTTTGTAACGTTTTTATCTCAACATCACTATGAGAAAGGAAAATAAGCACATTATGCTGGTATTAAAGAAACAAGCAATATGTTGACTGTGATATGGAAGTGGTTTGGTACAGATTGTGAAAGATGCAGTGTAAGAAAAGAAATTTAATGTTGTCTTAGCATGTGAGAATTAAGTCCAGTGCAGTCAATATTGTACTTATTTTGTGAATAGCCAGTACATTAGTGATATGCTAATATAGATGACACACACCATTATCCAGTCTATTCTTGTAATAGGTGGCCTGTTACCTTTCACGTGGAGAATGGCACTTGATGAGATAGTGCCATTCAAATTTTTAGCCCGAACAACATAGAGGCCAGCATCTTTATCACACACCTTCTGAATGAACAAAGTATGCTTTGTCTCCTTTTGTAAAAGCTTTAAGTGCTCATCTGCAGTCAGTTTCTGGCCCTTCTTGTACCTGAAGCAGAGAGTCAGTTTTCAAGTCAGATTTATAGCACTGTATGCCAAGAACTTCGCAAATTCAGACAACCTTTATAATACTACATTGACAGCAAGAGATAAGGCCTACTGCTGTGCTCTCATTCCTCAGTTTTAAAGTTATACGTAAATATGGATGAATATTTAAACAATTCAAATTGCTGGATAATACATTCTTAATACGAGAAAACGTGGTTCTGATAATGGTTTTCAATGGACAAGTCACAGTTACCTCACTGCAGTACTGGAGATAGTAGCATGAAGGCCTGGGCCCTCAGTTTTGTGCTGAAACATTTTTGCTAGTAAGGTGTTGAGTCAATCCACGTTCAGCTCATGAATAGGCTCTTAAGATGCATAAGCAACATACAAACTTTCTGAACTTGTGTCTTCAGTATAAAGAACAGTCAAGGACCTGTTCCTCCACCCCAGCCCACTTAACATTTACTTAGTTCACGTCATCAAACAGGATAGAACAATGCATCAGGAGCTATTTCAGAGAACTGGTGTCATATTCTAACACTTGAGAATCTGTCACCATGTATTGGTATTGACTCTTGATTTACATATTGGAAGTGAAGGAAAACTCTGGCTCTTCTTGCCTCGTGATGTTTCAGCATAAGCTACATTTAACCCAACACAAACATAGAAATATTTTTCCACATGTATATCCAATAAAATGTCTACATCAGTACAAAATACATAGTATCGGTGAATTTTTAATTACAAAACCCCACATTTTTTTGTTTTCATAAATTTCTAATTTGCAAAATGCTCAGTTGAATGTTATTTTTTAAAAGACCATATATCAACAGTGTATATATTTTTGAGCTAAATTAATGCTTTCTTATGATAAAATACCAACAATACTCCTCAAAGTGTAGAATACTGGGATTTAAAATAAAGTAACTTTATTGATACCAACACAGTATAGCACCAAGGTTGCAGTGTCCGGTATTTTTCTCAGTGCCATAGAAGAAAATTCAGCTTACTAAAAGCTTATGGTTTGCCTAATTCTTTACATGTGTAATAATAATCTTAACATCAAAACATTTCTAATAAGAGGCATATCTAATTTTAATACATTAAAAGAAAGGCCTCCATTGTGGATGTCTGTCGGAATAAGTGGAGAAATGGCAAATGATGTAAACTTTTAGAAAAATATGCCAACACATAGAGGACTACTATTAAAGTCTTGAAATCCTGCCCCTCTTTTAGTCCCTATTCCCTTTGGCAGGGAATTTCTAAGAAGTCATCTTAAAAGATGTTTATACCACCACATACATCATCTGTATTTCTCACAAATGCAGTATAAAGCAATCTAATTAGACATACAGTAATTCAGAGAGAGAGTGCACACAAATATATAATATAAAACTGATTCTCTTAGTGTAGACATTTAGGTTTTTTTTTTTTAACCTGTAACCTCTCTCTAGTTTTTGACAACTGACTCTGACATGTATATATAAATGTGTGTCTCTATGTATATGTAGTGGCTATATAAATATTTTTGTGTGCGCACACGTGTATGTGTCTGTCTGTCCATATATAGTGCCAAGATCCTGAGAAAATGCAGGTGAATTTACTTACGGTAAATCTGGAGTGCGCATTTATTTTAAGAAATTATTGAACAAGTGCAATATCATATTCCAGAATATAAAAACTATATGATGTATTTAGCTTAAAAAACATGGGGTATGCTTGTAGTAGTTTGATGCTCTCGTTATTCATAAAATTAAATACAGAGAGATTATTTCAAGTAGGTTAATTGTCAAAAGCAATTTTGAAGGTGGGAATCATGCAGAAGTGTGGAGTAGAAAGGATACAAGCCATTTATTCTAGTCTATAGATTAATTAATTTGGTTACAAGTGGTTCAAGGTGTCTTGCTAATAGGTATATTTACTTCTTCTCATTATAAGCTACCCACCATGTCAGTGTAGGCTCTGGGAATCCCGTTACTTCTACTTCCAAAGTTACCGGAGAACCTTCCATGACGGTTTTGTTAGACAGAAGCTGGGAGAAGTTAGGCGCCTGTCCAGTTAGGCTGGCCATGCTGTTCTTTTCTGATGAACTTTTAATCTCTTCTCGGGTGACCATCTGCCTCTGACAGCTTCTGGTGGCGTCTGATTGAAACACGAAACCTGAGAATGCATCAGGCAAAGCATGCAGCCTGTCCTGGGTTTTAGTACAGTTATTCAAGTCATGCAATTGTTCTTGTGTTTCTGCCATGCTTTTACAAAGTTCAAGGTGTTGCAAATGTGTTTTGCACACTTCACTCATCATGCTGTGTACTGGTTTGGCATTTATAGCGCAGGAAGCAGTGCTAGCTTCAGATATTCCTTGTAAGCTACAAGTCAAAGGAGATACTGCTCTGACTTTTGAACCAGAATCCGTTGAAGAGATACAAAACTTCTCAAACTGATCTGATGGGCATTCCATTCTATTATTTGTAGCATCAGCATAAGCAGAATTTGTTAAGAGATCAGACGCTTCCATCAATTTTTTAACACTAGTGGTTTTCTGCATTTGCAAGCTATAGGAACTGACATGCAGACTATGAGAACCACAACAGCACTGCTCTTCTAGCTCTGTTTCAGAATGTAAGAGGTTGGATTCTGGTGTCTCAGAAAGCGGTGGCAAAGAGATATCATCAGGTGATATACACTCATATTCATCTCCAGAGGGTATTTCTTTTGCCAGGAATTCAGTCTGTAAACTATCCTCTTTGGCTGAAGATGACAGCTCTGTATCCTGTGAAACAAGATCCTCACCAGCTGGACAGATAATTGGAATATCAGCCAATTTATTCCTCTCCTTAAATTAAGAGGGGAAAGAAGAGATGGGAAAGAAGAAGAAAAAGAAAAACAGAGAGAGAGAATGAGTTATCATTCTATGCATCCCCTTTTCATGCAGAAGCTAGCAACAATATTTGAAATATTTCTTGTAATTAAGCTTAATGTATTCCGAGAAGCAGGAGGAAATATGTGGAAAAGGATAATTCCTCAAAAATTTTGCAGCAGCTAACTGGAATTTCAAGCTGTTTGGAGAGATTCTAGCAGATATTATTATAATTATATATAAGCATTTATTATAACAGTAACAATAAAAGAAAAAGTACCTCTTTCTATAAACAAAGGATAACCTGTGGATTTCCTGTAGGTGCTGTTTATAAGAGCATTTGCAAGGGGAAGGTGGAGGAGGAGGTGGCCTAATTACGTCTAAATGGGAAACAGTTACATAGCAATAAAAATATATTCACAGCCAAGTTACTGGACTTTGATTCTTTGAGAAAGAGAGTCACCGGTCACGTTCAAGATTTACAGAATTAAACCAACATCTTTAACATATTTTACAAGCATTTCATAGTCCCCTCATTTTTTGCCAGCTGTTTCAAGATCTTGCCCAAACATTAACAGAAAACAATGTTAAAATTATTTTTATATTATCTTGGATGCAGAATAAAAAAAAAAAATCCCTCTCACCATGTTTCAAAAAGAACTGGATGTGGCACGAACGCATTAATTGTGATAACAAAGCATAAAAAACATTATCTGATTTATTAATTACTTCTCTGCCTCTTGATTTTTATATAAATGTGTAATCACATATTGAGGCCTATTTCATTTGTGCCAGGGCTCTCAGCAAAGGTGTTCATAATGTTTTCTTATGCTATTCTATCATTGTTGAGTTCTATACAAAAATATGTAATCTACTAAGCAATGTTTCTATCACCTATAAACTGTTCACTCAAATCAATTGGGTGATACACTGGATGTCATAGCTTTCCAAACCAGGTCTCTTTGGCAGTATGCAGTACAAAAGTGCAGCGGCACATTCATTTCTCTTTCTTTTTGCTTTATTTCTCTAAATATAACCTAATAATCAGTGCACAAAATTAGCAAAATAAAAGTAAAAAGAAGTAATAGAACTTCACATGTGCCCTGGTCCTGTAGGTATGGTAGTTTTAATATAGACATTTTTCCAAGTTAATACATTTGTTATTTCAAAGCCACGTGATTCATGCCAGATCCATGAATGAATGACTGGAAGAAAGTTGGGATTTTACTGTCTATTTTACTAAATAAATTAATGCAGTTGTAGGATGAAGTTCAAGTTTGGGTGTAAATGTGTTTTCCACAAGCATGTCCTGATGAACTCTGACCCCCAAAGTGTCTTTCAGTATGAATATATCATGGACATAAACATGATAAATTATAATTGACTTTCCAATTTGGTGAAATGTGTCAATTTTTCCCCTTTCCAATTACTCAGAAAACAATAAATACTGAGTTACTTCTTCCTTCTGCACATATTCAATTTTTTTTGTTGGGGTTCTACCTAATTGTAAACTATTCTTAAGAAATTGTTATTTTTAGGGATTAATTCCAATACACTCATACAACATATTTTTCTAGGGTTTGCAAATTTGACTGTCACCCAGCTCTTTTAACCTTATCAGCATTGTTCTAAGTAATTCTCTCAGTTTTAAGCCTGACCAAATTTGCAAGTTGTTCTTAAATGAAGCTTTAATAGGCACTTCAGTAGCAAATTCTGGCTGTTTTGGTCTGACTTGCACTAACAAATTTAATAAACCAAATCTGATTAATATTAAGAAGTTGAAAAATTCTTTAGAATGTTAAATTCTGAGCAGGTATATTTAAAAAACATAGGTCAAAATTTCTGAATAGCCAGTCTCTACTGTCTGAATGAAATCAATGGTCCAGATTAATTCTGTCTATTGAGGAGTCTATGCACGTGTACACACAGTGGCATACATTTGGGTAATTACGGGAAGGCCATGACAATGTAGGAATCTTCCAGTGACTAATCTAGGATCTTAGCGTAGGGATGTGCTGTCAGTTTCATGGTCACCTCGTCTGGAGATCACAGAATTGAACAAAGTTATTTCAGACATTGCTGGAAAATGACCCTGGGGAAAATGCTGGGGAAAAGAATGGCAGGTGGGCAGTGAGCGAGCAAGTTGTCAGACAGGCTTTGGCAGCATGAGGACTTTCAGCCCCGGTGTGCCACCTGGGATGAAAGAAGCATGAGGATGAATGTGCCACGAGAAGGTTTAGGCCACTTTTTAGAGGCTGATACTTATTACTGAAGCAAATTAATACTGCAAAACTAGCTTGCAGAAATATAGACAAAATTAGAGATTGCTGGCCCACTAGACAAGGGTCTGGGGATGGGCCAGGTCTTTCCTCGGAAAGGGTGGAAATGGAAGGCAGAAAAGCTCTAGTAAGAAGAACCTGCTACTTCTTTAAGTGAAGTATGGAGTGATGAAAAGGGGGAGGCATCATCGTTGCCATACTTCACATCTGATATTTGCTGTTTCGCATACCCTTGACTTCTCCCCTTGGCAGCGTCTGACAAGGACTGACAAAGCTATGGCCTAGCAAAATAGGAAATAGGGCTATGGACATCTGCTGGGTGAGGTGATTCTCCTGAGGGTGGCTCTTTGGAACAGCCACAAAATTTTGAGTGAAATCTGGGCTCCAAGTCAATGGTGAAACTCCCATTGACTTGGAATGGAGGTAACAAAATTAATTAGGCTCAATTTTGGCTCATCAGCAGATTACAGGACATTCTGTATTGAACTGAAGGGAATATTAATATTAGTTGAATTTCTACAAAACATCACAATTTAATGCCTTGTAGTATTGGTCTATGTTATCAGCTTGCAAAATGGAAATTTGAGAGCTCTAAATCAATTGCCAATGTATCCTACCTTTCTAAAGAATTAAATATATTAGCACTCACTCCAACTTAACAGAATATTTCACACAGTGAAGTATTTACGTTTACATCCAGGATCCCAAGGCTTCAAAATGTTCTTTAAGCTAACGGAATTAATCTCATAAAACGTAGGTCTGGTTTTGTATTGCCTGTATTTCTAAGACTACATTTATTCATTGACAAATTGGAATCTTTCATATTCATTTACTGTATATCCATGAATAAAACATGCTTGTCTGCTAGGATTTTTATCATTCTAAATGCATACCCAGTCTTTCACTATCTAATTTCCTTTTGTGCATTGTCCTCAACATGCAATCCATATTTTGGAACTTATTTATGATCTCTGCTGCACGGAATTTTGGCAACTGAAATGTAACTTAAGTGTTTTGGGGTGAGGGTGAAGACTACTATTTGATGCTGAGTTCTGTTATTTATTTGATGTATAATGTTGTACCAACAGTACAGCAGATTATCTGTGACATGATGTCATACTGAACTGCTGACAGCTGTAGTTGTCTTCCATCATGTTTTTGCCATGACTGCTTTCCTGTTATTCACACTGTTGCAACAGTGAAGCAATTCTGTGCTTGTTTTGCATTGGATTTTTGTAATACTGTAAATGAGAAGACAATTAAAGCCCACCAATCTATAACAATATCCATCACTTTTGAGAAGCAACGAATTAAGGAGTAAAATTTTTTTGAGAGTACACAACAATGCCCATCAATTTGATTAAAACCCCCCAAAAAATCAACATGAACAGCAGATACCTGTTTAGTGTTGGTAGGAGACAGGCTATTGTTTCTCTTCTCAGTAATGCTTTCTGAATTTGTAAGCAATTTACTTGATGCCATCTGAAAGAAAAATGTTTAAAAAACACTTTTTTTCCCTGATGAAGACCTTAATGATTCAACAAAACATCATTATTTCCACCATTACTTAGTTCAAATTCTGAGCTATGAGGCTTCTCTCATAGTGTACTACTTATAAATCAAATATTTTCATAGGTTGTCTCTTGGGGTTATATGAACATTAAGGCTCTGGGAAATACTAACAGCAGTCTCCTCTATTACTTCCTATATTCCCTTAAGTCTTATTATAAAGGAGAGAGCAGAATGTGTCCTCCCTAGAGGAAGGAGGAATGGTCACAAAGAGGACGTCTGCATTAAGAATACTGTGGCAATAGGACCAAAGGAAAATTGGTAAAAGATTATGAAAAGAATATTATTTTAGAAAAGAAAGAGATACACAAGCAAGTAAAAAGGTGGCTAAAAGAAATAAAATTCATAGGGAAGAATATGTGGATTGGATAAAGAATATGGGGATTGGCTAGAAGGCAAAGGGGTAACTAAAAAAAAAATTGAAAGAGAAATGACCAAGACTACACTGATAACACCCATCTTAAGGGAGGCTTCAAGACTGAAAAGCAATAAACTTCCCAGCAATACACAAAACCTTTTAAGAAACAGAGTTCTAGTTAAAAAAAAAAAATAAAAATAAAAATCTAACTAACCTGCTGCTTTTGTTCCTCTGCTTTGTCTTTAATAACAGCCTCACATGCTTCTTGACCATTTCTTTCTTCTTTTTGAACAGTAACCAACTCTTCAGAAAACTCATCTTTCTGCCATGTGAAAAGAAAATTAAGTAAGCTTATACACAATAGAAGGTAGCAATTGTTAGCTACACACTGACTTATGCTCTGTACAACAGCATAGAAAAAAAAAGTGAAATCTTATCTAAAACCTGTCATCAGCACAGGTGTAAATTGTTTATGGCAAAAATATGCAGCAAAACCTGATTCATTCATTCCTGGACAAGCAAAGACAACATTTTTCAAAGCTGAGGGGATCTTTTCTGAGGCAGGGAAAGTATAGGACACCAAAGACTGAAGAACTCAAGTGGTTGGCCAAGAATCTGAGGAATATTAACCAATTTGTAACCAGCATAAGTAAGGGAAAATAAACGATTAAGAAAGTGACACTATTAGGAAAAAAGAGGATAAACAACAAATCCAGGATTTCAGGAAAACAGTCCTAAGGGGGAAAGAAACATTTGTGAGTCTCTAGAATGTTCAAATTTTTCTAAAAGGTGGAAAGGGGAGAATGCGTTCTAAGCATAAAACATAACCAAGGCAGAATTTGCATTTGTTCTTGTTTTCCTCCCTCCTTCAACTTCCTGTCTGGACAGTCCATAACGACTCTGAATGGCGTTAACTGTACTTTAGATCAGCTACTTCTACCATGCTTTTTGGCTAATACTTATTTCTCCTTAAGCCTCAAAGACTACACAACTGGTTACAAAGTACTTACATAACAGAAATCTGGACAACCATACTGTATTTTATGAAGACTTCATGAATCCTTTAAAATTGTCATGGAGGAAATCTACAGATTTCAAAGAACATCACAGTAGCACAACGTACGGAAAACCAAAAGTTTTATAGTTAGTTTTGTGTACTTCACATATTTAGCTGTCCAGCCAAAAGTTACAGTCCTAAGTTCTTATAAGAAAGTGTTGCATTATTAATTTTCGATTCTAGCATTAGACAAGTGAAAAATTCTGTGTGATCTGTACTTTTCTGAAGAAAAAGTGGTCTTTAATTTTGCACTTGAAAAATCCAAGAGTTGTTTTCTTCTGACATTCAACAGCCATATAAAATCAGGAAAGATTGCACAATACAACATTTCCCCTTAATTTGTTATGCTTTAAAAATGACAGGAAGTGAAACTGAATTAATAGTCATGGCATTCCATATTCGTGCCACCTATTTGTATAGATAATTTGCTGAATGATATATTCTTCATAAGATACAGATACCGGATATTGAGATATTCTGGAAATGTTCAGTAAGAATGTTAGTTTTAAAAACTCAGAATACTACAGATTATAAAAAAATAACAACTTTCATTTGAAAAAAGTTGTAGAACTACTCTTTATTGCAGTAAATTCATCTTTTATAATATTATTTTTGACTGACTTTTTTTAAAGAATTATCTAAATTAAAATTTCAAGTAATCAGTAAATAGTTCACGAATGGTTCGTAAAGTGTTCTCCAAACAACTCTATTAAAGGAAGATAACTTTACAATTAGCAAAATTAGTCAAATATTACAATTACTTTGAAATTCCACTTCTCTTGAAAAGATCCATATTATGTTGCACTAGCAAACAAGATCACAGGTTCAAGCCCTGTTCTGACAAAACCTAGGGCTACTGTCCTGCACACAACAGCATTTGTGTAACACATGGATTAGGAGGAGAACTTTGAAAAACCTAACCGGCACTTATATTGAAGTTTCTTTATGGTCACAGTGCAAGGCAAAGCCTTCTTTCCACTCGTCTAATGACTTTTGGAAATCATTTGTATTTTTGGCATCTCTTACTGCTTTTAAATGTATTAATGGATAATTCGAGTGTTCATCAGTTTTTATACTATAATTCCATCAACGAGAAGTGAAACAACATTCAACATCAACAAGAGCAGGATATTTAAGCATCTTAACTCTTCCAACTTCACAGAAGAATTAACCCATCAGCTATTGCTGTATGTGGGAGATTTTTGATGTATTACTTTGAGAGTGGGGGGTGGAGTAGACGGAGTCTTTATTACAGAAATCTAGCCCTTTCAGCTGTCTTCCATAATTCCTCCTCAGTTGACAAGTTATACTTAATTACACTTAAAGCAGCTTAGCAGAATATGAAACTAAAAATGTTGTTGTTCTGTTTAATACTTATGTTGTCGGCCATGCTCTTCTAATTTAAATTACTTTGGTTTTAACACAACTTTTTTGGGGGGATGATTTTTCCAATAGGGAGCCAAGCTAGGTTGCTTGGCATTTTATAGATCTAGCAGTTACCTATATTACACTGCCAAGGGAAGAAGAAATATGAAAAAAAGTATTTCTAGATACTCAAAGAAATTGTGACTTTTTCCCCTAAAGGTTACATGAAAGCAGTAACAGTTCTGAAAGAAGTTGAGAAAAAGAAACGTAGGAGGAATGTTTAGTGCACAAACAAGTAGCACTTCATTGATTCATTACTATCATTACCTAAGGTAAGGGAAAAGTGAACAATTAAGAAATACTTCATACTGCCATAGATGATCCTCAGTTAAAAGTACTGATTCAGACACTAAGCCTGATAAGGTGATACAGATGCAATATATTCTCCAGATTAAAAAAAAAAAATTAAAAAAATACCTTAATCTCCTTAAGTTCTCTCAGAGATCTACACAACTCATCAACAGAATTAATGATTTCTTCGTACTTTAATATAGCTTTTTCAACATACTTCTTTCCTTCTTCAATACCTACAAAGGTAAAACAACATGAAAGTGAAACAGAATGCCTCAAACAGATGTGTAACAATTAATGTACTTTGTAACTCCAATATACTACAGTAATTACATTTTTCTGTGTTTTGTTTTGCTGAAGCAGTTTTGTGATTTGCAGCAATGTGCTTTCCTCCCTCTTACCAGCTTACTTGAGATGGGCCCTCATAGTTGCTGCAGGTCTTCTGCAAGGCTTCTCCTTGAACAAAATTATTCTATCTGGTTAGTGATACTGCTTTAAAAGATGACCTCATAAAGTGTCTCCTAAACAAGTTGCCTTATTATACAGCTAGGAGGCACTTAGATCCCTGTTATAAGAAATACAAAACAAAGGCAGGAAAGAGAAGCTTTTTCTCATGTAATGACTTAAAAAACACAAAGCAGCTTCTTTCTCCCAGTGTTCCTAATCAGCTGGTGTCAAGAATCTGTTCTGTCAGCTCCTTTCCTACAGATAGGAATGTTTAAAATATTGAGAACATTTAAAAAAAAAAAAGGAGGGGAGGGGAAGCGATCTGTGCTCTCTAAATAGTCTTTTAAACACTAAATTAGAGGAATTTAAAAGCACAGTTTGACTCTGTTGAAATTTTTTCAGATTTACTACTTGAATTGATAGGCCACACAGTATCCTTGCACATTTGGATGGTCACCTTATCTTTGGATAAAATAACTTCAACAAGTATATAAACATTACGCATGGGAGAAAAAAAGCAAAACCTGAAGTTTGTTGACCTTCATTCTTTTTGGACAACAATGTTCCAAATCAATACAATTGCAAATACAGTATTTACATAACAATCTACTTTTTTTGCTAATAAAATGCTTAAGAAAGTTGGCAATAAAATACCACTAATTATTCACAGTGTTAATGTAGAAAATTCACTCAGCACTGAGGTATATCACTGTAATGTACTTTGACTTCAAAGGCTTGCCTGTTATGATATAGCATAAGCCATGAAGTCTGAATTCCAGGCTCATAAATATTACAAAGACATTCACACTTTGATTTCAAGGTGAACTCAGTCTGTATACGGAAAACTACCAGACTGTTGAGTACTTTCATATCTTTATTTTTTAAATATTTGTTCTGAAATCCTTCACCTCTTCCAGTCAATACTTGAAAACAACATTTGTTTTTTAAACTTCATGGGATTTGCTTCTTAAATGAACAAATCTAGGAATCTGCTTCCTCCTCTCCTAAGTTATTGTATTTTTTCTCCACAGTACATTACCGGACAGCTCCTCACCATATAACCGTTTAGCGAGGTCCATAATCTGCTGAATTTTTTCTTCTTGTTGAGGCACTGCAGGCTCAATAAACTTATTGAATTGCTTGTAGAGAGTCTCTATCGCTTCTTTTGTTTTGCATTCCGCAGAATAGTTGCAAACTCTAACGACTGTTGCACTCACATCTTCAAACCAAAATTGACACTGAGGGATAAAAACACTGCATTATAATGAATTATTATCAGTAGTTCAAGCTTTTGTAGAATAGACTGGACTATTCTTAGACTTTCCATAATCAGTGGCATACAGTATGTCTTAAATTTTCTGATTTTAATTAAACCTGAAAAACATTTGTTCATTACCAATGCTGCTTCAAATATTAATATCTGTTAAATTTTCTTTAAATACTAGATCCATGCTCATCTTACAAGCATGGTGAAGCTATTAGTTAATGGTTCTGCAAACATATGTTTTATTTCTGAGTTCTTTCCACCCTGTATATCAACTGACTAATTTCGCAAACCTCATTTCATGGCCACAGCTATACCTCTATAAGGGCAGCAAGGTTGCTTAGACTTAGTCTACTAGCAAACAGGGTTTTTGGTCTCAGCAACCATTAAAGTTGCTAGGAATCTTCCTACTGACAAGAATGTACTTTAGAACATACCCTTAATAAACATTTTTGGTTAACAATACTCAGAGGAGGATAGAATCTGGTATTCACTCAGTATGACCCGTACTGCATCATTACAGCAAGCAGCTAATAATCACCATTTTTAACTGCCATTAAAGTCAGTATTTAAGTCTGTGTCTATTCACTGAAAGAAAACTGTTGAGCAAAAGGTGATACTTTACATTGAATAAAAAAAAAAGCAATCTTAAATTTTAGCTCTAGGAAATAATTTATTTCCCTCAAAGTAAGGGGGGAGTTTAAAAATGTACATACACAACAAATGGTAACAAATTGCTTTGCTAACGATATAGGAAATGACATATTGATCAGATTACTGGACACTGAAAACATCTTTTAAACAAAACTTTAGTATTGTGATCCATCATTAAGGGAATTTATTTATCATGCATTTAGATCACTTTGGAGATATGAAAAGTGTTATTTCTAAAAATAAACAATGATGACAGGAATGTGCTTGCGTCACAGCAGATGCACCAACACAATGTGGCAAGAGGGAAAATAATGTTACAAAATTTTTTTTCTTTTAAAAAAAGGCAATGCATGAGGTGGTCCTCAGGCACATTAAAGTGAAGTTACAGAAATCTCCAAAAGACTTAGACTGCAGTTCACAAAAAAAAAGAAAAAGTACCTATACTTAACAATTAAGTCGATTAAAAAAAATTATAGAATCATAGAATCATTGAGGTTGGAAAAGACCTCTAAGATCATCGAGTCCAACCAAAACATTATATGCTGCTTTTAAGGAACTGAATATTTTACATTTCAGTTCCAGAATTACACACCATACAGACAGCTCTTCCTGACAACTAACAAAGTGGGTATTGTGGTTTGACAGCTATCAGAGGGCCTTGTGGCACTTTCTGTGTTGCCTCAGAATATACTTAGAGAAAATGAGCTCATGAGTATGATCATAGATATGCTGAATCACTATGAAAGTCATATGGAGGCGGAGACCCCAGTCACATGCATAGCAGTCCAAGAATATGGTCATGTTGCATGTTTCTTTCTCCCTTTCTCCACAAAGTTATACAGAAAAAAATAGAAGAAAATACAGATTTTTACCAATCTACTACTTTTGGAAGTCAGAGATTTTTGCCTGAAGTAGTTATAAGCACTTTTATCTATCCCAGTCTTGGATCATTATTACAGCCACAGTGGGGATCTCAGGTTTACTAGTACCTCTTCCATCATCTGTTGCAGATGCTCCACGAGATCCAGATTTTGCTTGTAATCCTCCACAACTCTGCTAAAGTCATTCAGCTGTTTTTGTAAGTCACTGATTGACCCCAAGAGGACTCTAACTTTAGCATTAGGTTCATTTGCTACAGAGCCAATGACTTTCTTCTCTAAATGATCCATCTTCTTTTTAAGAATCTGTTTAAAAGATGTAGCAATGTTAAATACTGCAACAAAAATGTTTCTATTTTTAGAAATAAGAAGTAAAAAACATGGGAAAAACCACACAAACCTATTTCTTGTCCTGTGTTTTAAAAATTACAAGTACAAGTTGCTTTTTCAAAAATCAAAGGAAACTGGAGAGCCTCTACAATGCTGATTAAAATCAATGTAAACTGTATTTACTAAGGGTGGAATTGAGTTACATTTTTCATCTTAAAAATAAACAAATATCTGTAGTAATAAAACATGGGATCTTGAACTTTCATTGAATCTGGAAAGGAAAAAATATTACTAAGCCTTTGGAGTCTTTGACCAAATACAAGTCAATTTAAGCATCACAGTTATTTATGTCCTAGAATATTAACATATTGCTTAAGAATCTGAAGTAAGCAACATCAGTGATAATCTAGTATAATCCCAAAGACCAAGGGGAACAAGTATTCATACTAGTACTTTATGATGTCTGGTATAAACATGACCTGTAAATTTTAGGATAAGATGGTATACATATATACATTTATATATTTTATATCCTGGGAACACTGGTCTTGACAGTTGATCAAGACTTCGTTGTGCTAGCTGTTTTACAAGTGATGCAAAAAGACAGGTCCTTGATTCTTGTTTGGAAAGGAAGAGATTGATTTAAAATAGGAAAGTATTTCATGAACTGTCCACATATACACTTGTAAGAATATACACTGGTAGGAAGAGTGTTGCCAACAGGTCAAAGGAAGTGACTATTTCCTTCTACGTAGCACTAGTGAGGCTACATCTGGAGCCCTGTGTCCACTTCAGGCTCCCCAGTACAAGGAATACCTGGACATACTGCAGCAAATCTGGCAAGGGGCCATAAAGATGACTGAGTGACTGAGCATGTGTCATACAAGGACAGAGAGCGCTGGTATTTTTTAGCCTGGAGAAGAGAAGGCTCAAGGTGGATCTTATCAATGTGTATAAAAACATGATGGGAAGGAGTAAAGAAAACAGGGAGCCAGACTCATCTCAGTGGTGTCTTGTGAAAAGACAGGAGGCAATGGACCCAAACTGAAATACAGGAAATTCTGTTTAAGGAAAAAACAAAACAAAACACCATACCACACTTTTTTTTACTCTGAGGTGGAACAGCTTGCCCACAGAGGCTGTGGAGTCTCCATCTCTGGGGGTATTCAAAACCCAGCTGGACATGACATAGAGAAACCTTTTGAACTTGACCCTGCTCTGAGGAAGGAATTTCAACTAGATGATCTCCAGAGGTCCCTTCCAGCCTCAATGATTCTGTGATTTGAATTTGCATTTGTGGATGAAATTGCAAAGAAAGGGGGGGGAAAAAAAAAAAAAGGTTGTAAAAGGAATAGTCAATGACAACAAAAGAAATAGCAAAAATAGAATCAGAAGCTACTGAAATTCTCAAAAAAGTTGTGAAGGAAGAGACTGGCAGGGCAAGAGAAACAGAAAGTGCTAGTTCTGATTGGCAACAAAAAAGGTCATTGGAGGCTTTGGAAGAAGAGTTTCTGGTGAATGCAAAGAATTGGTGAGGCTAGCATGGTTCTAAGGTGCAAATGAGCATGATCAACTCCAGGCAATGGATGCAGAAAAAGGTTCTGAAGACTTAAATGATGAAACGAGAAAGACAAGAAACTAGCTGAATGTAAGAGGGAATATGTGCACATTTATTGTTGATTTGTTGATTTTGATGGGGTATTTGTTTTATTTTGGTTTTTTTTAAGGAAAGGAAAGACTAGGTCACACATTGTGAAGGAACAGAGGCAAGAAGAATAAAAGATTAAGTAGAAAAATAATGGAGGATAAAAGGAGTGAACACAGAGAAGTCATGAATTAAGATCGTTTCACTGAAGGAAATGGAAGAATAAAAGGAACACAACAGTGAAAAATGTCTTAGCCAGTGACTGAGACGGGGAAGGATATAAAGCTGAGTAACAGAGAAGCTCACAATACAATTTTACATCTCCTTTGATCTGCTTGGCACAGGCCACAGCAATTCAACAATGAAGCCTTCACTAAGACTAAAATTTCTGATATTACCTGTATTTTCTGTGTATATGTATCAACTTGCTGAATCTGTATTTTAAGTAATTTCAAGTTTCGAGCTTTTTCAGTTTTCTTTGTGTAGTTAAACTTCAAATTGTTGAATTTCTTTTTGAGATCCTTAAATGACTCTCTGAGCTGAAACAGAGTAATCATATTTGTTAGCAAAAAAGAAACCAGCACACTTCAACCTAGTTTTTTTTCAAAAGCTGTTTAACAGACCACAATCTGAGCACTGAAAATTTAATACAGAAATTAATAATACTATGACATCTCATAAAGCATCCTTACTTCCTCAGAATTTCTTTCCAGTTGTGGAAACTCATAATCTTGCTGAATCAACATTTTTGCATTCTGAATGCTGAGTATTGTTTCCAGAATGGCTGGGGCAAAAAAAAGAATTGGGGCAAAGGATGAGATCCTTGCTTAGACAATCTATGAAAAAACCCTGTCCAAGAGCTTTCATTGATTTTAACTAGAGGCAGATGTCCTTCACATAGTCTAATCCATTTAGTGGAAATAGTAGCCATGTAAATGTATACCCATGCTTAGTTTCCAGAAAAACATAGTTTTACTGGGCTTGGGCAAGTAGATTTGTATTTATTCATAGTACTTTTCTCCTACAATACAACATTTAATTTACGTCAGGTTGGTTCTGAAAGGAAGTTACACAGGGGCTTAATTTTATACACTGTGCTAGTCCAAACATCTTAGTACTATTATTCACAGCATACAAAGATGAATCCAGCTCTTTGCTGGATCAAGATGTAGACTATATGAGCACCTGCCTTTCAAATAACTATTCTGTGAGTATGGTAGCAGAGAGATTCTGCCTAACAGATACCCAAAGAAAGCTTCACCTAACTACAGCTAGATAAATTTGGTACCACGTGAGAGTATTATTACCAGTTAGCACTGACTTGGTGCAGCAAGTTCAACATTAGGGAAAATTATTCTTATAATAATATAAATTATGATGAACTAGTAGCTCTGATTATGAAGCATCCTAGCCTTTTAAGACTTTTCAGATGGACTTATATCAGATGAGATAACTACTATTAAATTTAGTTATATTAAATTTGCTGTAAACTTCTTTTGTTACTTAGGTGGAATGTAGCTATAGTTTCTTTAATCTATGAAATATTTTAAAAATCCAGAATGATAGGAATAACACTGATGAAGCTCTAGGAAGCTACACTTTCATTTACACACATATGGATCAGATTCATCACCAATTTACCAGAATGAGTTTGATACACATCGAAAAGAAGAGTCATATATGATCCACGTAATTTAAAAACAGTGCTTATTTACCATGGGAACTAGTTATAGGGTTGTTATATTCTTTATCTTTTTTTTTCCAATGCCAATACCTGTTTGCTTTAATGTCCTCTTACAAGTGCCCTTAATAAACCACATATCATTCTTTGCATTAGCAATGTTATATAAACATATCAAACATACTCAGCTAAATTATCTTTAAAGGACTATGAATTTTAAGTATAAAATTTTATTTTTTCAATATTTTTTCTCTGAAAGCTATATAATTTTCAATTTTATTTACAACTGCAAAAAATCCTTTTAGATATTACAGTTTACTTTTGAATGCCTTTAAGCAACACATATGAGAAGCAGACAAGTGAAAAACGTGCTTAAAATATGCTTCTGGTACCTTATAAAAGGTACTATTTTAATTACATCACAATTCCATGATCACATTTTCAAATTATTTATAATTACTTCCTAAAATTTGAAAAGGAAGAATATAAAAACAACTTCTTTTTTTTTTTTTTTTTTTTTAAGAATTTCATATCCTTTGGGTTGACAATCTTTTGCTTTTAGGAGAATGTGGAATAAATTGTATAAAATTATATTTATCTAAAGGAACTGATATAAAAGAAATGCAGCAGTTCTAATGCTTTAGAGCCTGTTCCTCCAGACACACAAATGAAAAGAACTTAACTTACTTGATTATTGTTAACAAGTTCAGGTCACATCCACAATTTGATATTTAGTTAACATATTTGAGGGTTTTTATATTAAAAAGTCCTACAGACTTCCCCTTGCCCCTTCCCCGCCAAAGAATCCAGGGAGTAATGAATGCTCATCTTGCAGCTACTGTTATTGGAACAGCTAGCAATCAATCATTATTATTATTATTACATACTAATGTTAAACCATCAAGGGATATATTTTTCATTTTCATCTAGTGGGATGTTGCCACATTATTTCAGCAGTGAATAGACAGATGGTGTTCACTCAGTGCAATGGAAAGGAAGGGGAATTCTATCTCCAGCACTGTGGTCTCCAATTAGTTTAAGCTCTTTATCCCACCTAAGTAAACAGAAAAATAAAATATATCTAAAAGCCCTCTGTTAATAAAACTACTTCTGCAGAACAACATTTTGTATTCAGAAGATGAGAGTCTTATTTGCTGGTTGAATTTTGAGGAAAAGAAGAGATGAGCAAGAGTTTATTTTAGTTTATTTCACTGGCTTATGCACATACATAGGCTAGTGATCATTTTTAAGGCCAGGGGCTCTCCTCATAGCAGTACGTGAAATTAGATCGCCTTGTTTCAGATATGATGGCTCATGTGTCAAAGGTCTGCAGCTGCTGTCACTCTTCTCTTTTAGCCTCAGTGGAAAAACCAGATTCAGCTCCCTCAGAGTGCATGTACACAATTCCTGTTCTCATCAGCAATTGTACCAAGGATGATATATGGCTGCCAATTTTTAGAAATCTAAACGTCTCTTTTTTCCACTATGTTCTGCAAAATTATATGAGAAATACTAAAGGAACTATACACCCTAATACGCTTCAGTGACTTCAGCCCACAAGTTTAATGGAACTTTGTAACTTGTCCATTGTGTCATAGTCATTAATCAGGCAGTTGCTCCTAACTATAGTTGTCCTGTCATGGGTGGAGAATGATAGTGAAGGAGAGGGGTTTAGCTGTCAATTGCTCCAATTTAGCACACAACTAGAAAATAAATGGAAAAAGCAAGTTATAAAGCTGTTTTAAACATGTTTTTGTTAACAGTATGGTTCCAGTAAAATGCTTTGATTCCTGTGTGAGCCACTTTAGGAGGTACTTCAGTGTTGTTAGCCACTTACCCTTCCCTTTTTATTCATACATAAAACTTCTAGTAGCACTAATAATCAAAATAGCCCATGAAAGCAGGTTGCTGAAAATAGATTTTGAAAGTGGCAAAGATTAAAGAACAGACAGAAGCAAAGCTAGCCAAAAAGTGGGAAGAAAGAAAAGATGCTGTTCAAGTCATTACTTTAATTCTGGGACCACAATCAAAATAAATTACAAGGTGAGAAACGTGCTAAGAAGTATCAGTTCCTACTGACTTGTGAACAGAAATAGGTCTTTACCCTCTGTGGTTAAAATCCACGGTTTCAGTCATACCTTTTCATAAGTGTATAAATAATGACATGATGCAGAGGAAAGAAGTGAGATGACTGGGGAGAGCTGAGAACCTACTTCAGGATGTTACTCTTCTGTTGCAAGTTTTGTGCAGACATGCATAAATGTTATTTTTAAGTAATCACCTAAAGAAAAGGCTTTTTCATTGCAAAAATTATCTTCTGTAAATAACTGTGTCACCTATAATCCCATGAACAGTATTAAGCTACAGTTACCTGAGGCTTGACTCAGCTCTATCGCAAGTGATGGCAGTGTAATGCAGTGGAGTTGCGGCTCTTCGGAGGCTCCTACCCAAGCTAGTTAGGGAAGCACGAAGCCCAGACTGACAAATACAGATCTCAAAGGTCATATGAGCTTTCCTTATACCTTTCAAAGATGTAGAGGGCATAAATCCTTTTTTTTGGCCTTTGTAAATTCTCTTTAAATTAGGGAAGGCACAGAAAGTGTATAATACAAACACAGCGACCTAGCCAAGTCCTCTAAGAATGATATTTTCAAACACCAGTGAGTCCTAATCACCAAAGCCCTCACTCACGTGCTTTATTTATACACGTAAATTCACCACATTAAATGTAAAGTAATTTAAGTATTTACAGCAGAATTCCAAATATTTTCAGTCAATTTTAAAGTTTGCTCTGTGCACTGGTAAATCACAACTAAATTATCTGGTTGGCTGTTTACTATGTGACAACTATGAACAGCTGCTACTTGCTGCTGGCATATGAAATATTTATTTGCTTAGACATAGTAGATGGTAAAGAAATTGTTATTTCAGACAGGTCTGCTAGATACTAGCAATACTCAGACTAATTTCTGATGTTAAAATTAACAGAATTTAAAATACTGAAGTGAACACCCATAACTAACATTCCTGAAGTAGTTCAGTGTCTGGTTTCTTGATCCTTAAACCGAATTAGTTATAAATACTTAATGAAAAAAATGAAGAAAAATGGTAGTAGATTAATTCATATACAGGTACATTAGCCAAGTATTTGTTTAGGAAATATCATCTATGCTAACCTCTAATAGAAAAGTAATCTAAAGAAAAAGGTATCCACACACCAAATTAATATATTTCAGTTAGTTTACATTCAAGATTCAATTAGGTCTGGGGATGACACGTTTTAACTTAACCAGCCAACATGGCTTTCCCAACTTAAAATGAGGGGAAAAAAAAGAACACCACAAAACCAACTGAAAATATGCTATGCAATTATTTTGCAGAGGGTGTCCATTAACTATGAGAAGCAAAAACATTACATTTTGCAATATAGGGCATGTGGTGAGTAACGTGTCACTGACACACTTTTCATTTAAATTTGAGAGAGAGAGATTGCTTTTTTCCTCTACTTCCTGCTTTCACTGGAAGTCTAACAAGTAATAAAAATAGAAGAATAATTCTTCTTAGAAAGGAGTCACATTCTCATGCCCTCATTATATAACCCCAGAATCAAAGGACAGAAACAAGAGATTCATTTAATATAACAGTGTGTCTTTGAATATGGCCAGCCTTACACACAGGTTGTTCAGTGAACATTTCCTTTTCTTCAGCAAATTTGAGAGGTTTTCAGTAAAAACCTAGAATACTTTAGTTCAAACCTCAAATATTCTGCTTCTGCCATTCCACTGCAAAGCATAATAGGACTTCTTGTTTAGGTACTTCATACTTTCATTCTCTTCTACAGCATGGTTCCCTGCTGTTCCTATTGCCTCCTACCATAGGCCAAGAAGTTACACCACAGGAGACTGATGCACAGATCAGAGCGCAATACACTCATAACTGACAAGGGACTAGAACTGTAACTGAGATTAAAAAAAAAACTAAAACTTTTTTTTTATGCACATGTTCTTTCGATTTCAAAATACGTTTTTGTGAAAACGGATACTTTTCACAAACACACAAAAATATTTTGTAAAAGAAAATCCAAACAATAATTTTCTCATTAAAAATAGTTGGGGCAGAAAGCTCAGTCACCTCTACTTTGGTGATGTCAAGAAAATACAGTCTTTCTTTATTCAGGTGTGGATTTACTTAGCGAAAGATAAAATAAGAAAATATAACTTTCAGTGTCCTGTGTTTCCACTACCTATGCTTCACATTACAGGGAACATTAGTGTGAAATCCCTCCAGGTAAGAATCCAGTTTCTATACTTCATGGATGCACAGAAGTGCAATCTACAGAACATGAAGTTTAGAGGCCATCAGCTTCTTATTTTGATGGATCACTCTGAGAAAATTCATTCTATGGAACATTTTTCCTGAATTAATTTTTGCTGAGACATCTATCTAATTCAACCTGCTAAGTTGTGAGTGGATTTGTATTTGGCCTACTAAGATGCTAAATTAATAATCATATTAACATAGTCACAAAGTTATTTTTACTAACCTAAGTTCCATAACAATAAATGCTAATATCTTGTGCCAAAGAACATTTCCTTTTCTTCTAGCAATTTTTTAAGTATCATATCTTGGGTTTCTGAAAAAAATGTTAAGTACTAAATTATTCTGAACTTTTCATTAAAAGACTGAAAGTTCTTTCTAATAGCCTTACAACTGCAATGTATGTAAATTCTATTTTTGTTTGAAACTTTAGCTTCGTAAGAAAGAAATCTGAAGACTCATGTATTTCAGATGAAGCTGACAGAGCTGAAAGTCAAAGAAAATATAGCTGCTCTATTTCCAGTCCTCTTGGTACAGTGAAAGCACTTTATTGCCAGCCCAACAACTTGATATAATCCTGAACTGCAGAGCTATGGACCGCAGATTATTACTGTTGCTGTGTGGATCAAAGGTTGCTGGTAAGATGAAAATCAACTTTTCTGTATACGTATGAAGTATCTAGGGGAATAGTAAACAGTAACATATATTACAGAACACAACAGCCCTTTTAAAAGTCATTTAATGTGTTGGGATTTATCTCATTTACCTCATTTATCTCCTCTTGAGTGGTGCAGTGTTGGAAATTCTGTGACAGTTCTTCCTCGTATTTATTGGATTTGGAGCTCCAGTTAATGCTATCATACTCAAATCTAGCAAGTTCTTGCTTCAGATTCTTTACAGAAACATTCAAGTAATTCTAAACAGGGAATAGACAAAGAAACTTATGAATCTTAGGAAATGTATTGATTTAACCAATCTAAAATGAAAATCATTTTGAGGCAGAACATGCATAGTCAATCACAATGGGCTAAAGTAAGCTATTAAACCTCCAGTGTAACGAGAGCAAGTACGTAGCAGTTTCAATCACTAGTAGTCTGGGGAGTAGTTTTGGGTCAAAGTCACAACTTGCACATGGTGTCTTCTCTGAGCAAAGAGGAATTGGCCTACTCTAGTCCTTTACCACCTGGAGATTAGCTCCTTTCTGCTGTCAATCAATTTATGGAGTCTGAAGAGCAGACTGGCAATGTGGATAATCTAGGCAGTTCATAAGGGAATGTCTTGCTTTCTCCCTAATAAACAAATACAGGGCTATGACAATCCTGCCCTGAATAACACTCCTTATGCATTTTGCCATGCAAATCAGTCTGGAATGCACTAATAAGGGTACCACTGTTGTTATACTTCCTTTTTGTTCTTTTGTTATCCGTTCTTCATAGGAGAATAAATATGCAAAGCAACCTTTACAAAGTAGCAGGAGTCTAACATATAGATGTGGCATTCAAGAAATCACCAACAAGGCCTTGAACTGCACTTCAGAACAGAAAGTCATGCTTTTTTTTTTCTCCAAGCGCTGATATTTTAAGATTAATTTCCTCCCTATTTCAAATCTATTTCAATGTTTTACAGAGTAAGATCTGTTCACAGACCATTAAAAAATTAAAACAAGATTTCAAATAAATTAATTTTTCTTTTCTCTTGGCAAAAGTAATTCATAATGTGAGTAACTACTGAAGGATAAGTTTCATCATTCCTGGATGTTTCATTTAATTTGATGGCTGTATATCTGCAAACTCTAAAAGTAGAAATCTAAAAATGATCAGCTGTTTTACATTTTATGTTTTGCTTTCTTTTAAAAGGATCTTAAAGCTCTGTATTTATTTTTCTCAGCGTATTAATACATTTTTGTACATCTAAAAGTCAGACAGCTCCAATAAACTTCTTTCATACTTATCCTTGATTTCACAAATCATTCTAATTCTACTCACAGGTTGCTGCACTGCAGACAAGATATCCACTCCCTGGGTAATAAGCAGTTTATATAGCTGTCTGATATGTGCATGTTTCTCCTGAGCATTCACAAGGCAGGCTTTAGCATGGTGCACATTTTCAGGGTCCTCACATATTTCAGGAATATCCAGTTCTCCTGATTTTGACAGACATTCCAGCTGGGATATATTAAAACGAAAATCAGTGTGTGTTTAAAATAACGTGAAAGGAAGCTTACGATTCCTTCCTTACCCATAATGTGTTACCCTAAACTTTGTTGATGTGGGTTTAAGTAATTAAATTTGGGTTCAGATCTGAATTTTAAATTTTCCAAATTTCATGCAGTTTTAGATCCAAAATTTTAATTCTGATCACCAGGCAGGTTAATGCTGTTTGTTTGGGGAAAAAAAAAAGAAAGACGACAGTCACTAAAACCAAGAAGAGTTTAGCTGCAATGGGAATAAGGGATATTTTAAAAGATTATACTCACTTCTTTTTTAATGTGATGGAACTTGATTGTCTGGTTGAAAATCTCAACATATTCTGTCATTGTGTCCTTTACCATTTGACGGAGATGAATAAGCTCACTTATTCTCTCAGAATTCTCTTTCACAGGAAATCCTTTCTGGCTTGGCAATTCTAATAATTTTATCAGGTACTCAAGCTCAGCATTCAGTTGCTAGCAAAAAAGCAGAAGTTACTCAAATTACACAAATATATTTGCAAGTTTTCCCTTACATTTGACGAAATAACAACCTAACAATGGTAAATAGCGTTGGGGAAAAATCAACGCATGCTCTTTAAAACACTCTCCACATACTTTACTTTTTGCTAGGCATGAATCTCAGCTATCACCCAGAAACAGCCTTGGATCAAAACAAGTCAAACTGACTTGTTGGGGGATGGCAGATTGAATAGCTAAAACTCAGAGACAGTATTCAGAGGAGGTAGGAAGCTCAGTATGACATACTTCAGCCTCCTACCAGCTCTAGCTCAAAAGCATGAAGCTGGTACTCTCCTTGTACTTCCACCACCCCAATGCTTATGTGCCACTTTAATATGCAACTAACACCGCGCAAGATATTCTCTGGACACCGAAGGTAAAATGTCTTCTCCCTTACCTTATAAACACACACCAACCCTTCCTTCTGGAAAAGTAATGTAAGACATAAAAGACTGTGACCCCAGACACTCTGTCTGGGGTCAATGTGAATGTGAATCTTTACTGTACCAAAAAGAGCTTTTGATCCACTGTGCAATTCACTAGCTTGATTTCTCACCTGATACTGTGGTTTCATTTGGTTAAGCTTTTTTTGTAGCTCCAAAACAATAAAAAAGTCACTTCCAAGGTCAACTGTTGCTGTAAGCTGGAGTGCTTCTTGAAGAATCTCTAATCCATGGGCAGTCTAAAAGATAATCAAACAGTTCAGTGTTTCTATCTGTAGTAAATAAAAAAAAAAAAAAATTTAAACTCAAATCTAAATTTGTAACAAGAACCTTCCCCAAACCAGACACCCAAATGCTGTCAGTAAATTTAATTAAGAGATTACTGGTTAAAAAACAACAAAAAAAAAAGGAGAGATTCTGAAGTTAAGATGACTAATTTATTTTTTTTAAACTATAAACCTCTCTGTCCCAAACCCTCTGACTGTCAAGGGTGATAGGAAATGTCTAAGACAGTGTGTAAAAACGATTCAGACACTGAGACCGGAGGACCCATACACACAGTGTATTTTCTGTGATAACAAATATCATGGTTTAGTGATAAGTTGCACTAGACAAACAGTAGCTACACACCTCTGGTTCTGCTACTAGCCTAGCTAGTGTTGCTTTTAAGGAGCACTGCACACTGTCCCTGTGCCAAGGAGGTTTCAATCCTCTTTCCTTATGAATATGTTTGGACATTAGTTTAGTAACTATTAGGACACAGTTTAGTTTAGTAAGTATTAAATCACAACAAAATGGTGCTTTTTAAAAAAAATAAAAATAAAGCACTGCTGGTATAGTATATGGGCTTGATTAAAACTTAAAATTTGAAGTGGGGACTTAGACTTGTATGTGTTTGAATAAGGGCAAAAAAGATCAAAAACATTTCATGTTTCTTGATGACTATCTGAATGGTAGAACAGACTATGGAGAAGTACCTAGTGATCACCTCTCTTAAATAGCTGATGAGAGAATCACAAACAAACTAATAACAGTCTACAAATGTTTGCCACAGTTGCTTTCTTCTAGCTATTTTACTTACATTTTTTAGTTGTTCTTTAAATATCCGGCTCTGTTGCTTGATGGGTTTTAATTGAGTAATTTTAAAATTCCAGACTGCCCAAAGATTGGTCAGCTCTTTCTTTTCTTTACTTAGATTAACAATGATATCTTCTGTTACTCGTACAGATTTTTCTACTTTTAATATTAAACTCTCTTTTACCTGGCAAATAAACAGACATTTTTTTCCACATATGTTTTTATAAAATACAATAAAAGCTTCATAATAATAAAGTCATAGAATCATAGAATCACAGAATTGTTTGGGTTGGAAGGGACCTCTAAAGGTCATCTAGTCCAACCCCCCTGCCGTGGGCAGGGACATCTTCACTAGATCAGGTTGCTCAAAGCCCCGTCCAGCCTGACCTGGAATGTTTCCAGGGATGGGGCATCCACCACCTCTCTGGGCAACCTCTTCCAGTGCCTCACCACCCTCAGCATAAAAAAATCTCTTCCTTATATCTAGTCTCAGTCTACCCCCCTTTAGTTTAAAGCCATTCCCCCTTGTCCTGTTGCAACAGGCCCTCCTAAAAAGTTTGCTGCCATCTTTTTTATAAGCCCCCTTTAAGTACTGATAGGCTGCAAGAAGGTCTCCCCGAAGCCTTCTCTTCTCCAGGCTGAACAAACCCAACTCTCTCAGCCTGTCTCCATAGGAGAGGTGTTCCATCCCCCTGATCATTTTCATGGCCCTCTTCTGGACCCGCTCCAACAGGTCCGTGTCTTTCTTATGCTGAGGGCTCCAGAGCTGGACGCACTACTCCACGTGGGGTCTCACCAGAGCAGAGCAGAGGGGCAGAATCACCTCCCTCGACCTGCTGGCCACGCTTCTTGTGATGCAGCCCAGGATACACTTGGCCTTCTGGGCTGCGAGCGCACATTGCTGGCTCATGTCCAGCTTTTCATCCACCAGTACCCCCAAGTCCTTCTCGGCAGGGCTGCTCTCAATCCCTTCATCCCCCAGCCTGTATTGATACCGGGGGTTGCCCTGACCCAGGTGCAGGACCTTGCACTTGGCCTTGTTAAACCTCATGAGGTTCACACAGGCCCACTTCTCGAGCTTGTCCAGGTCCCTCTGGATGGCATCCCATCCCTCTGGCGTGTCGACCACGCCACTCAGCTTGGTGTCGTCTGCAAACTTGCTGAGGGTGCACTCGATCCCACTGTCTATGTCATTGATGAAGATATTAAACAGTACTGGTCCCAATACGGACCTCTGCGGGATGCCACTCGTCACCAACCTCCATCTGGACATAGAGCCATTGACCACTACCCTCTGGATGTGACCATGTAACCAATTCCTCACCCACCAGACAGTCCACCCATCAAATCCATACCTCTGCAGTTTAGAGAGAAGGATGTTGTGGGGGACCGTGTCAAAGGCCTTACAGAGGTCCAGATAGATGACACCTGTAGCCCTTCCCATGTCCACTGATGTAGTCACTCCATTATAGAAGTCTCAACAAAGCTTAATAAAAACCAACTATTCTGGCGTAACTTCTTTGAAAATTTCTGGTACTCTAGGTGTCTTTAAATACACTGTTCTCTTAGAAACAGGCATAGATCAACAGAATTTGTATACTGAGGACATGGCTAACGTTAATGTTTAAAACCTAGAACAGGTCACTGAATTATTGCCATCTGATGGCTGTTTAATGCTCATACAAAATAAAGTAATTTCTGAATAGGCAGCAGAACTACCCAAAATGGCCTTTTGGGGAATAGCAACTGGAAAGTGAAGTGGATGAAGAAAAGACCACTCCTTTGTGCTGATAACCAAAGCAGCACCAAAACACGGGAGGGATAAAGTCATTAGCATTTGAACATTTGGTGTTTTTTCCTCTTTTTAACAGAGCCTGTATCAGAAACACCAGAAAACTGGGTAACGCTCTTTCTACTTTTCCCATTCCAGAAATTTTCTTTTAAGAAAAGTTGTGTTTGTAAATTACTTGTATGATCCGTGTCTTCCAGTTACTTAAAAACTACAACCTAAGAATATCATGGGAACAGAGTATCAGAAAATATGGTGGCAACACACTTCCAGGTCTTTAGAGAGATAATATCTGAAGATATGTTTAGACTTTAAGTGACTGCAGTGCAACCTCATATTCACACATATTCAGCTTGCCTTCACACTATCTTATCTGTGCCTGGCTGCATCCAGCTGTGACAGCACACGCTTTAGCCCACACTAACTGCCTGAGCACTTTTCCTCCTTAAGTAAGTTTTTTCCAGCTCATCTTGCATGCTGCTGTATGTTACCAACACCAGCTCCCCCTTCTCAGCCTAGTGTAACTGCTCCCTAGTATGTCCTATAAAGAAAGAACAGCTGGGTATCCAGGCTGTCTATGTTAATTGGGATTACTTTAGGAGGAGTGGCTTAGGGAATGATTGCACATCTCAAATGATCATCTCATGAAGGGGTGCTGGAAAATTAGATAGGGATGCCTAGGCAGTGCAGCTGAACCCAAGACAGAACGTAAAGACACCAGGAAAGATTATCTGTAAGGAAGTAGCTGTAGCACCCATTTCTTTAGAAGAACTTCATACACTCAATTAGTAATGACTACCTCTTAGTGGAAGTAAAATAAACAATACTGTACTTGCTTTCCAACATGAATAAAACAGATATATGCATGTATTATATTTGTATGCATATACTGGATCATTTATTAAGGGCTCTGTATTGTTAATCACAAACCTTTTTATATTATTTTTAATGCCATTAGCACTCGAATAATACTTTCATATTTTAAAAGTATGTATATATAGCAGCATTAGTCCCTTTAAAACAAGGTACTGGAGAAATCACAATCCATCAGTCACAGAACTAGGATTAGACCTCATCATATGCAAACATCAAATATTCAATACGGTTTATCAGATTATACTCACCATATCCACTAAATTAAGAAAATTGCAACCCATATTTTGGGTGGAAAAAATCTTCTTTATAGCCTTTTGCCACTGAGTATTAGCTGACTCTATTGCAATTTTATTTTCAGCCTCTCTGTTTGTTTGTAGTGGTTCTGATTTATAGAATTCCTTCAGGTTTTGGATATCATCATTCACCTACAGAAAGACATAAAATAAGCATCAAGAAACAAATCAAAAATTGAGCTGCTATAGTCAGAAGGTATATAGACATGATAAAATTCAATAGCAGCCTCTGAATCTTTTCCAGTTTTTAAGATCTATCATCCTCCCTAAAGTCTAGACAAATACTAAATAATAAAAAAGTTTTAAATAACCTGTAAACCAGTAGATGGCACGCAGACAGGTGGCAGCAATTTGTCAAATTTCTGTCACATACCATTACATGGATATTATTTACCAGCGTATCAACGCAATGATTTTCACAGATCTGTTTAATATGAAGTAACTGAAGTTAGCAATAATCAAAAGTAAATGCAATCCAATTTTTTGGCAGTTTATCTTCAAATAAATAAATCCTATGGCTAATTTTAGCTGATAGGTTCCATTGCATCCTCAATTTCTTTCTAAATATAAAAGAACAACAGTGTTGTAGAAACTTAACACAAGCATTACATCAAAATGAAAATTAACTGCCCTGGGCATCATTAGCACAGCTACCAAAATTATGTTGGTATTGAATTTATTACGATTTCAGCTATAGCCAGTTTATATTTAATTTTTAAACCCCTTCAGATGAATTAGCATTTCAGTGGAAGTAGTACAAGACAGCGATAAATACCTATCTGTTATAATATGATAAATATCTATATCAATATATTATGTGAAATATTTTAAAAATTATATGAAGCAAAATCAGTAAATTAAGAGTCAGAGTATGTACATGTAAGAATTTTTATTATGTATATAATGAGAGCACGCATGTGTGCAGGAGAAAAAGTAAAAATTCAATTATAATACTTGCTACAACAGTGATTTAATTCAGTAGAAAATCTGTACATAGACTAGTCACTATGTTGATGCAAGTTCAATGATCAGGGCTGCTTGCCCTGATGGAACAGGTCTCCTTTAAAGTACAAAGGAGCTTACAAAGACTTGCAGTGCTTCCATGGCACAGCATCTACAGGATTTGTCTTAGCTAGCTAAAAGCACATTGTTCACTTGTAAGATTTTCACAGTCTAGTCAGAGAAGAAATAAATAATCTGTACCTCCAAAGCTGACTTTAAAAAGGCCACATAAGTTTTTAGAATTTCTAGTTTTGAACTAATATTTTTTTCAATTTTTTTCAGTTCTTCATTCAGAAAGTCAGTTCTGCTAGAAAAAGCTGCCACCTGCTCAGGTTCAAATTCTTCTATATCTTTGATGATTCTCTCAGCTGCTTCCAGTTCATGTGAAGTTTCCTTTGAGGGTACAAGCATAGAACAATACGTATAATGACTGAAAAGGACTTGTGAATATTCATATCACATTGTTAATTTTCACTACTATTGCTTCCTTATGTATAATTCAATTACTTAGTTGAAGAAGAGCTCATAATGGACTTTATATGCTGAAAATAACCATTTCTTTCCTGTAACATTTTGACGCTAAAAACTATGGATGTAGTTATTAAAATAGCTATTTTGAATGGAAAAAAAAAGTAGGAATCTCAGTATTCAGATTGAGTAAACCACTTCACAGTGTAAGAATGAAAAGAGAAGCATTCCATATGGGAACATCGATAGCCGGAACGGATACAATTCCTTTAATAAACAGTATAGCCCAATTTTCTGAACTGATTCTCTTGAATGTAAATCCTTCTTGGCTGCTTGTCTGATACTCAATTCTCGTAGAAGAACTCAGTGTCCACTCTACAGTGAGACTTCAGAAGCACTGGGTCCTCATGAGGCTACTGCTGTAATTGTTTTAAGGCCTGTCCTTGTAGCACTTTACCGTACGATTCTTAGTTCCACTCATGCCTTCATTCTTGAATCAATAACTGCTTCGTAGCTCCAGACTAGTCCCTACCCATCAAGCTAGACTGCCCTGCATTCCAACCCAAACCAATATTCTTGCATGCAGCAAATCTGCAGAAAACAGAGGGAGATCAAATAGTGGGTGATATCTGTTACTGCATCAACTGCTCAGACCCAGAAGAAAGTCACAGTATGCTGTCTGAGCAAGACCTGAGTTACTAACATTTTCCATGATTCAGCTGGGATTCTGGTTTTCAGATTCACTGTCTTAACTCATAGCTTCATATATCTATGTCTATGTGTTTATCTACTTTTATATATTTAACTCAATACCACTTAGCATATCTACCTCTGGCATTCAGCCAAGAGCGCAAACTAGCATATCAGAATCTACAGAAAGAATAGGTGGGAGATGTTACTACTGTCAGGGCAGACTGTACACTGCAACAAACAAAGGTAACACCCTGGCATGCAAAAATTTGGCAGAAAAGACACTAAAAACTATTATACAGTCTTGTGGAACAAAAAGGGGCTCTTGCTCATCTGCTAAAATTTTTATATTCTTACTATGTGCTCTTCAGAATTTCTTTAAAGTGAATTTTATTTCCACAGACAGTGTACAGATCCAGCTCTTGGGTTCCATAAGCTGTTGCCTGAAACAAAAAAGAACTCCATAGGAGTAATGGAGTTTTAAGAACTCCTAAAACATAGGATAATCCTAAAATATATACTGCCATGTTGTTCAGCTTAGCCATGAAATATACACCTGTGTCAAGACCATGGAGGAGATTCAACTGGTTTTAAGCCACTTTAGATACCACAGTACTGCAACAGGAGTTGTAAAGGCCCTGGATGTGACTTAAAAATAGCCTCATCTGTGTTACAGAGCTGAGTGCTGCTGTGCTTTCATACTGTGGCTTCATTCCCAACATGACCAATGGATATCTGATGGCAACTTTACAGCCCCTGCCTTCAAAGTTTCTCCAGCTGGGAACTACTTTTTTTTTCTTTTTTGCTGACTCATCCCTTTTATTTGACACAGCAAACCACAAGAAGAGTTTTCTGTGCCTCTGACTGTCTAGTCAATTTCTAAACTTGGTGCCTCAGGTAGGAGTAGCAATCCACAGTTGAAGAGTCTTCCTATTCCTGTTACTACTGAGGTAGTAACAAATAACACAATGAGATAGAGACAATGGGGATAACCAATGATATAAGGACTGACTTGTAATGTGATCTGTGGTTTTGTTCATTAACTACAGTTTTAAACTAAACTATAGACCTATTTTATTTCCAAGAATACATAAGAAACTCTCAGCCTCTCACCTTATTCAAAATGACATACAGCATGCATTTGTTTCTAAAAGTACTTAACATTATCAAAGCTGCTTTTTTTTTTTTTTTTACCTTTGTTTGTTTAGCCAGTTCAAGGTGTGTGTTCAAAACTCTTTCCGACTCAGACAAATACAACCCAATCTCCATACCAACTGCAAGCATCGGGGTGATTTTTTTAATCGACTGTGATACCTTTATTTGAAAGCATTATTTATATAGTTAATTTATACAAGTAGACAGTATAAAAACAGTATAAAACATCACTTTGTATAGAAAAAAGTGAAGTAACACTTGTCTGTTGGTGTTTAGATTATGCACTTTGTATAATCAGAGAAATTCAGGAATGAAAATATAAAGGAATAAAATTCTACTATTTCTCCTAAGAAAATTCTAACAGGTACGGTCAGAATTTGAGAAAAAACCCTCCTGTTTGCTCTCATTTTGTTGATAGTGCTTTCCTTTATCCTAAGTATCCCAGGCTTGTTATCTCAATAAGGCACAACTGCATTATAATCTAGATGATATAACCTTGGCAGAAGTACTTTTATTATGTTCCGTGTTTTTTTCAGAAAGTACATTTAAAGCTTCTCTGCCAAGCCAAGCAACCTATTTTTTTGTAGATACATGTACACAACTCCATTTATTTTCACTGTAAGATTTTATATATGCATGATGATAACAAAACAGATTATGAAGAGCAGAGGCAGATGATAGTATGTATAGTTATTATTAGACATGTGAATTCACATGTACCGTATATTTTAAGAAGTGGCTGCTGACTGAGGTTCAAACTTCATTAAATGAAGCTCAGGGGCAGTTCAATTTAGCACCAGATTCTTTGAGATACTTTGCATTAGCAGAAGGTTGGAATGAAAAGTGTTTTGCTTGATAGGAATATAAAAATAAGCACTGTTCACTGTAATGAAAGACCATGTATTATGACTCAAATCTTCAAAATGTTCTCTAATGCAAGACTGGGAACAAAGTGACTAGAACAAACTGCAGAATGAAACTGTGTATCAAAATTGGGATCTACATTTTGAGTAAAAATTACCTTCATAATTGAAGTTTTAGCTTAAGATTCACAATATGCTGGTGACATCATTTCTACAAGACCAACAGCAGCTATCAGCAAATCTTTTCAGCTAAACTCGACAATATTTTCACTGTGTTCTAATACCACAAGGCCTCTTCTACATAAATTGTATGCAAAGGGACCCATTTATGGCAAATTGACTTCCCATTTGATTCAGAATAGTTCATTATAAACATCGTGTAAATATTATAAAATATCAGATTGCAGACTTAATTATTCAGTCATTAAATTTGATTTACTTTTTTGGTCTATGCTCTGGGATTTCCTTCATATGAACCTTGTTAAAAGATTATATTTTTTAATTTGAATTTACACATGGAACCTTATTTAGGAGCCATGTGTCTATTCCATCTCTGACAAGTCATTAAAAAGGTCTGAGGTACTACAGAACATTCAACAGCTTAAAGAAGGCTGTGTTGTCCTTGATGCATCAGTATCTTAATGAATCTACTCTCCTTCAGCCTTACTGAAAATTTGCTGTGGTTCACAGTCACCATGCTTATTAACCGTCAATTTTGCCACACTTCTATTTTTATCTTCAGCCAAATGAAACAGAAGACATAGAAACAGTACAGGAAACCTGTCACAGTCCTGATTGCTCACTTCTTTTCCAAAAGAACAAATTATAATAGCTCATTATTTAAGCAAATCCATGCTTTATTGAAGATCACTGGTAAAATGTTCTCATGGAAACAGCTGCATTTTTCAGAACAGCTTTAGGTTCATTTGTGCTGATAACAGCATTCAGCATTCTAACTACAACTGTGCACCCTCTAACAAACCAATATGTTATTTGTAATTATTTGAGTCAACTTTAATATTTACGTAGCTAAATTATGGAAAGGCAAAGCACTGTTCATGAATGCATTAAGAAGACGACATGTTATGATGTACCTTATTTAGATGATCTTCAAGTGAGGCAGCCTGTTGTTTCTTCAAAGTAAGTTCTTTATAATCTGGACACTGCCTGATTAATTGATCTACTTTTTTTTTAACATACTCCATCATTTTCTGAATTCCTGTCACCCAAGAGCTAAAATTGAAAAGTGGAACTGTTATTATTTCTCATTTTTGCTCAACAATCAGGATGATGATTACAAAAAAAAAACCACCACCACATTTTCTGTTGATTTGTATGACAAGTAACTTATGAAATTTAAACTGTGACCCTTAAAACAAAAATAACCAAGAGAAATATTAAAATGAATCCAAACAAAATTGATAATGAGTAGGACACAGGAAAGACATTTCCAAACAAATCATTTATCACCAGTGCGCAAGTTAGATTCACATGCCAGATATCCTGATTCACTGAGAAATACCTAATTTCACAAATAATTCTGACTTCAGTTATACTATCTAAAGACTAAAACCACAAATGAACAGCCTAAAAAGAGTGAAAATATATGGCATATCACTTCTACTTTAAAAAGAATGTTTTCTTTGGACTTTCAAATATTTCAGTGTTTTTACAGTAGCTGAAAAAAGAATGTCATATACATTCTAAGTCAACATTTCTTTAAAGATACTGTTTTAACAGGAGCAAAGGCAACACCAATTTACAAAACACTGGCTTGTCTTATAAATTAAAACATTTAATATCAAGAGGACTTGAGGCAGTCCTCTTCAAATTGTAAAGAAGTTACCACATACAATTAAGATCTGAAGTTTTGATATAAAAAAAAAAAGAAGAAACCCACATATCAATTGATTTACTACTGAAATTTATTCATCGTAAGAATTTTTGTAAGACAAACATGTTCAAAGTAAGTTTTCATTACTTTAGTTTCATCAGAAACTTATGTTAATACAGGTACTTATTCAAGGTTTCCTCCTTTGCCCTCTAAAATTAAAGGAAATTTTCTCCTCACTTCAGATCAGGCTCAGAGAGTTAAATTCTGCAACCTCAAAGAAAAACCTTATTCTACACTAACATAAATTATGGTATTAATAGACCATTATGTTTGAATCTGATCCAAGAATTGGTCACAAAGAGAAACCAAATTTTAAGTGCTTTTTAGGAAGTAGGTGGTTTCAAATTTTGTAAATTACTCTTTCAAAAATTAACAACCTGTTAGTTTGTGCTTTATCCTTAAATTCTAAAAATGTCATTCCTCTCTTTCAGTACTCCTTAAAAAGAGGTATGTTTTAAAACTTCTACTAGCACCACTCCTTTAAAAAAAAGCAATAAGAGAACAAGATTTGCAGTTTTTGAAAATAATAATTTAGATCTCAATAAAATCTTTGACAGTATCATTGGTTTGTTATGAGTTAACACAATAAATTTATAACAGCAGTAAAATAAAGACAGTTCTTACACTCATAGGCAAGCTAATTGGCTGGCAAAGTAAAAAGGGTTCTCTTCATGGACAAAAGTTACTGACTGTAAAATTTTTTTGGAATTAATACACAAAAATTTTTGCTCCTCTTGTTTTTCTAGCTGGTTTTAATTTAAAAATATGAAAGCTCAAAAATCAGACTTACTAATATTTTCATTTTGACACACTCCATGATTACAAGAAAGAACTGCCTTCTGTCACTTTTCTATAATCTATTCCTCTTCCAATGTGAAGATTTTCAGCATTTTCTTTTATTTGGACTATCTTTTAGTATAAGGCTGCACCATGCCTCAAGAATATTTGAAAGTAAGACAGAATTAACATCATATTTCTCCATTTTTACTGTGAGTTGGATTTCCAATTATGCCACTGAAGTCAGTGTCACTAGCCTTAAACATAGTCTTCCCTCAATGTGAGGGTATCAGTATTAGATTTGTAAATCATAAACAACTAGAGCTGTCTTATCGTATGCATACAAACTGCCTGGCTTGTTTTTGGGTACTCTAAAAATTAAAATAACAAAACAATGTGGATACAGAAATCCATCTACATTTTAATTCTTTTAACGTTCAAGTAATCTATCTTCTCTCGCCGCATTTAAAGCAGTACTACCTATGGCAGCCACTTTGATATTGCATTAAAAATGTATTTTCCAGTAACCTCATTCAGAAGATACAGTGCAATTCAGGGCATCATCTCATCAAAATCGACAAAGTGTCACCCAGCCTGAGCAAGGTGAAATGATTCCTTCTCTTTATTAATAAATATATTGTCTGAAAAAAAGTAATAAAGTCATCCAAGTAGCAGAGCATGGAATACTGTATCACAAATGATGAAGGAATTTTAAAATTACTGTGCTCCAACTACTCCTTCAGGGAGCTGGCAGCTATTTTCAAATTCCACACACATTTCTACTTGCTGCCAGCTAGTTCAAGAATCCTACCAGATTGCAAACACTTAGCAGCTATGTATCTCATTGTCAGATTATACTTTCTTGTCTGTCTTATGGCAAAGCAGCTTTTTGAAAAGATACCTAAACTTTTTCAGATCCACACCCTTCACCACCTTCAAAGGGTGACTGCCCATGTCCTTCAGGATTTCCAGTCCAGTTAGATAAAGGAAACGGGAAGTCTGTGAGGGCAGTTAAGACTACCAATGAATTGTGCCATAAGGGGAACAAAATAGTAATCAGATTTAGTCTTGATAGGAGTTCTGTTTTCTGTCCAAATCTTCCTCCTTTGACCCTCAGCTGTTCATAGAAATCTTCTTGTCCCATGTGGGTTAATTATTGGGCTAAATACTGGCCAGCATTTAAGGACAGCACAGTGGCTTATACATGACAAAGAGAGGCCTCTCTCTTTCCTCTTTCAAAACATGAACATTTCTGGGGGAAATTAATATTCTGGAATATAACACCTTACCACATTTGCTGACAGAACTAACTGTGTCACCATTACTAGGCTTATGAGCTGGCTGGGAGCATTCTGGGTATCTCCTAAAGCCATGGCTTAGGCAAAAAAAAAAAAATAGACTTGTCCTGGTGTACAAAAAGCTGAATGTGAGTCAGGATCATCCTTGTGGCATTGAAGACTAGCCCCGTGCTGAGTTGCAACTGGAAGAGACTAGCCAGCAGGTTACTCCCCTCTGTTAAGGGCTTGTGAAATTGCATCTAGAGGCCAGTTTGTCCAGTTTAGGTCCCTACAGTACAAGACAGACAGGCAAGCTGAAGTGAATTGAGCAGAGGCCACCAAGATGGTTGGAGGCTGGAGCACATGATGTACAAGGGGGTGCTGACAGAACTCTCTTCAGAGTAGAGAAGAGGTGAAGAGGTGATCTAATCGCTGTGTTTCATTATCTATGAGGAAGTGGGATTATACAAAAGACAGGATCAGAGCCTTTTCAGAGGTGTACAGCAAAAGGGCAAGAGGCAATGCTCACAAGTTGCAGCAACAGAAATTTTGGCTAGATATAAGAAAAATATATATATAAGAAAGACATGTTTCACAAGGAGAGTGCTTAAGCACTAGAACAGGTTGCCCAGAGAAGCTATGGAATCTCCATCCTTGGAGATATTAAAAATTTGGCCTTGAGCAACCTAATCCAACTGACAGGTTTTGAGCAAGGGATTGCACCAAATGACCTCCAGCTTTTCTTGCCAGTTTAAATTATTCCATGATTGTAATCCTCAAGCCCGCGCCTAGGAATATAAAGTGTTCCACCTGCACAGACGTATTAGCACTACTCACTTAAATATATGAGGCCTGAAGGCGGCAGGGAAAAACTGAAAAGCCATAATATGCTGTGTTTGCTTTCTTAGAAAGGGACTTAATTATTTTTATGATACAAGTAGGCATTTAAAATATTGGAGAGCCTGGGATTTTTCACTATTCTTTAGAAACAGCAAAACACATTTCTAGTGAGATTGCCTATTGATATTGTTTTAAGTTTCACCTTCCTTCTCTAAATCACTGCTGCTTCAGCTGTAACGCTTTGCCATTTTTTAAATTATAATGTCGTCTAGGCAGAAATCTTACCTTCTTTATTTATTTATGGAATATCTTGAGCAGCACTTTGACACACAGGAGATCTGCCTGTGGCATTACCTGTTTTTATTGATATTTACCAGAAATGACTGATAGGGTTATTTTGACAAATTCTTCCTATTCTTCTTGATATGTATGGATGATATCTTACTATCTCACTGCTAATTTAGACTGTTCAAATGTTTTTTTAAAAACTCTTAATAAGGAAGAAAGAAAATTAATGACTTGTTATTTTAGGGATTTATTCTATCAAGATCTTTAGCGTTCCTAACATTAATCAATGTTGTGCAGACATAATTTGAAACACAACATCTGCTTCTGTTGAGGTAACGTCTAGCAGAACATCAAGGCCTAGAGAACAGCAGAATGTGTTCTGGAATTATGGCTGGTTTAGGAATCAAAGTCAAAATTTCACTGAGGAAAATCCATTTCCTTTCCATTTAATTAAAATATCAGGAGATCCTGAAGCAGTAACAATAGCTGTAAAGCCAGATGCACATGTTCCCAAAACAACTTTCTGTTTGAATTTTCTATTTCGTTCCTTTGCTGGGTTCAAGCCAATTACATCTGGGGTGACAGGTAAAGGCGCTTTAGATAAAATTTTTTGCAAGGTTATGAGATGAAATAAAAATCTTATCTAGACTTTCAGTTGCTGTGTTGAAGTAAAGCTATTCAAAGTTCAGGAATAATTAAGGACATAAGCATGTAATGAGAAGGTATAGCTAAGCCATGGTTATCTACTCTGTCTTTAAAGTAGAACTCATTAGTATAAATGGTCTTCATTCTTATTGCACCAGCCTCCTACTAAGACCTGAAAAGTAGGAGATATTAAGCCACTAGGACTGACTCTAAACTAAGTCATGCTTTACAGCAGTGTAAAAATCATATCTGTGGAGTACATCATCACTATAATTAACAAAAGCTTTGGAAGGAAAAAAAGTTGTCTCATTCATGAATTAAAACTACTAAAAAGTGGAGAAACTTCCACATTTTCTGCACTTAACACCTGTATTTTTGTCTTGCATCAAATCACATTATAATTGTTATAATGATGACTTTCGAAAAGGTCTAAAAGGATTACATTGGGCAGCAAGGAGTGTTCATAGCCATTGATACTTTAATTTTCATTTGCATACATTTACTTTTCCAAAATGTTAACTAAACCATTGTTTCTGAACAGTGCCCTAACATACCAATTCCACTGTTTGACACCACTCTTACAAGTAGTGTGTAGTATTCCTAAAGATTTTTGTTAAAGAGATTGGTTTGTATAAATACCAACAGATAAGTATGGCAGAAACTTTGAGTTTCAGGTCATTTAAATGCATACCTACTTAGTTAACTATACTGGCTCTAAATGCAATCTGATTCTAACTAGTCAAGTTATAAAGGAACAGGTAGATATGGAGAAATGCAGAAGATATGCAAAAATGGAGGGAATACCTGTGAGAATCTGCTTTATTAACTAAAGTTTGTCCTTTTTGCAAGGTGCTCGCTGTGCAACTTTTAATCACTTCCTGTAATTCCTCATATTTCATCGTCAAGATAGGCAAATGTAAGCCTTCTGAATTAAAGATTTTAAGGTAATTCTCAATACCTTCAAGACCATCAAGTACCTGCAAAAAAAAAAAACCAAACAGCATTTCTTGTCAATATTTCTATTTAAAATGTGAATGTTTATTCTTTTACATGAATAGATGATCAATGGACATTTAATATTTAATATTTCTTCAGAAATGAAAAGCAAGATTTTAATTTAGGGCCTGATAATTGACTTTGCAGGTCACAGAAGAACACAGGTATAATTCAACAAAAGTTAATATAAGTATGGACATGAAAAATCATGATTACTCTTTGAACTTAAAACTATTCCATTTTTTCAGCAATAGTCAGGCTAATTTGACATACTGAAGTAGAACCAAAATAATGAGAGTAATGCAGCGCGTTGGCATTCAAAGTTTTATTGAAGCACACTCGTTAAGAGTTTTACCAAAATTATTCTTCTTTTTAATGTTTTAAATATATTACATGTATATCCAATAAGTAAATTATAATTAAATATATTTTTATTAAAAAGGTAGGCTTTGATTTTGCACATATGCAGCTTTGGTTTTGTTATACCTATTCTCTGTCTTCCTTTAGTGCAAGCAGAAGTTTCTCATTCAAATACCAGAAGAAAGTGACAAAAGTAAAAAGACTCCTGTCTTTTTAGACAGAGTATGGACAACATTGCAATACTCCATTATTAAAGTTAGTAAATGCTAATATTAGTAAAATAGAAATGTGCCCAAACCTACTGAGCATAATTAACATCATAGCAGTAGCACTGTATTCTCTTACACAGATTTTTTTTGTTGCTCTAAACACCAGAAAAGCATGAAATCTAAATAAAGCAAAGCAGTAGACAATGTCTAATAGCATTAATTTCTCATTGAATGTATATATTTATGCAATGAATTGAAAATGTAATGACTATAACAGGGACTACTCTGTATACATATTTTTAAAAGGAAATCAACTCTTTGTACAACACCAAGCAAACTTGTGTTCTGACTTTGCAAATCTCTATATATACTCTAAGCTTTAGTTCAGTGAATAATTTTGCAGACTTACACTCCAAAAATACATTGCTTTTGAAGCCTCAGTTCATCACTGAGAATTCTGAGAGACAAGAAAACTATATACATGCTAAAATACTATCCTTAATTATGTCAACTTTAAAATTACTACATCAGAAGAACAAAAGAACTTTGAGGCAGACTAAATTTGACTTTAAAGACTTTTGCAAGGTTCTACATTCATAAAAAGGTGAAAAGTGAAAATTTAATGAGATTCTCAGGGGGCAATATCATCCAGCTTGCTACAGCATATTACATATGAACCACGAACTCAGCAGCTGAGAATGAACCCTATATTGCTGACTCAAAACAGCAAGCAGAGATGCCTGAACCCTCTTAAACAACTGAAATCTATGCAAAAGAAATGAAGGAAAATAAAGAAAAGAGGATGAGCAAAAGTAATTCAACTTCTATACACAATGGATTAAAAAAAGAAAATGCATACTATTTTATTGTCTCTGCCAGGTTATTTTTCCTTGCAGAATAAAGGATTCAGCATTTAAAAAAAAAAAAAAAAAAGGTATCCTGACCATACGAAGAAAATTTTCTAAGAACAAGAACACTCCATCAGAGGAGGAGTGTAATTGAAGGTACCCAGGAAGGACTTTTCCTAAAACATGAAATCCTTTTAGTCATCACTAAGTATAAAAAAGGCCATAAACTTCAGATTAAGACAGGAACTGCAATCATCTTTGGAAACTCATAGATTCATGGACCTATGTGAATCTCAAAGATTTTTTTCTGTAAATAGAGGCCATTCACATGAACTCAAGAACTAAGTGAAGTTTATTTGTTTTGTGTAATAGGTTACTTATAATGAATTCCAGTCTTCAGGAACATACTTAAGAATATTGTCCTGGTTTCGGCTGGGTTAGAGTTAATTTCCTTCCTAGTAGCTGGTACAGTGCTGTGGTTTGGATTTAGGGTGAGAACAATGTTGATAACACACCGATGTTTTAGTTGTTGCTAGGTAGTGCTTACACTAGTCAAGGACTTTTCAGCTTCCCATGCTCTACCGACTGAGAAGGCTGGAGGTGCACAAGAAGCTGGGAGGGGGCACAGCCAGGACAGCTGACCCAAACTGGCCAAAGGGACATTCCATACCATGTGACGTCATGCTCAGTATATAAACTGTGGCGAGTTAGCCAGGGTCGGCAACTGCTGCTTGGGAACTGGCTGGGCATAGGTCAGCGGGTGGTGAGCAATTGCATCGTGCATCACTTGCTTTGTATATTCTTTTATTATTGTTGTTATTATTATTACTATTTTATTTTATTTCAATTATTAAACTGTTCTTATCTCAACCCACGGGTTTTCTCACTTTTACTCTTCCGATTCTCTCCTCCATCCCACCGAGGAGGGGGGGAGAGTGAGCGAGCGGCTGTGTGGTGCTCAGTTGCCAGCTGAGGTTAAACCACGACAATATTAAAGAGTCATAGGAAAGTTATAAAGTGTTCAAGAATGATTATGAATTTATAAGTATCTCAGAAGGAGTGAACCACTCAGCCAGACTTATTGTGAGTATTACTAGTTAGCATATTTAACTAGGCAAGCAGCAAATGTAAGAATGTGTTTTGAGTCTTGCTAAAACGCAATAGGGAGATTTAAAGTTAATAAATCAAAAATGTATATATTACTGCCATTGTTACATTTATCAAAGAGCAACATGAGCAGAATGGCAACTGGACAAGAGACTATTTAGAAGAGAACCAGGATGGGAAAAAAAAAAAATCAGGTGTTCTCTGCAGCTTCTCTTCCTAAACATATCTGAGTGCCTTGCATGTTCATCAATCTGCACCTTCAAGGATGATAGAAAACTTTATTGGGTTGCATTGCCTGCATTCTCAGTGCTGTTGTTACTTCAGTCAATTAAGGCTGCTACCACAAGCGAAGATTTATGTTTCCTCATGTTCAATTTCAGTTGCAAGTAGGAAGCCTGATTACAGCAAGTTATTATCTGGATTAACTTTTTCCCTAGCAACCGCTGCAGTCATTGGTAGTTCTATACCCCTCCTATTATCCTCAGAATAGCAACATCAGGCCCTAAATTCAGACTTTCAAGAGCTCAACCGTATCAACATTAAACAATCCATACAAAGCCAGCCTTCTACTTCTATCTCAGACTCTTTTCAAGAACTAACATGTGTATATCTCTGATTTTTTTTTAATAGCATAAGCATATTATGGCATAGGCAACAGAATATGAGGAAGAAAGCATCTTGTCTACATGCAACTGTGGTACCAGAGCATAAATTAGGTGATATGGTTTTAGAAATTGTATCACTTGATCTATCAGCTGACAACACAAAAATACTTTGCAACTTATATATTCACAAGTTAAAGATGCAGGAGAGTTATAATTAGTGATCTAAATGCTTTACACTAATGACAGGGTTTTTTGCATTTCAGCATGGAAGATTAGTAGGGAAAAAATAATAGTTATGCTAGCAAAAATGACAAAAACCTTACAAGCTGTAATTAAAATGAACACCAACATGCTGAAGATAACATGGGCATAACTCCTATTCTCTTTCCTGAGCCATTCTGGGCATTTCCTGCTATTAAAAAAACACTTTGTAATAAATTCAAATGTCATTCAAAAAGGATCTTAATATTTCTCTCTAAATTTCCTTGGTAACGGTTACCTTGACCATTCTTCATGATTGGGATCCATTTTAAGTAATTTTTGAAAAGCAACAAAAATCACGCAATGCAATTTTCCCCGTCTGTTCGGTTTTGTGGTTCAGAACATGAATGGTGAATTTTGTTCTGGTTCTTTTTTTTCCCACTTTCATTCTTTGATTTTGCTTTAGTTTTCTTTTCGTTCAGTCTGTCTTCCTCATCCATTTATCATAGTTTTGAGATCTTTTCAAGGAAATAAATGATATAATCCCTCTGTACATCCTCTGCTTCTCTACTGTCATCTGGCTCCATATAGTTGTCTTGCTTTCAAAGTCCTGTGCCTGTTCAGTTGTTCCTCTGTAGTTCCTTATACTTTATTAATTACCAAGATCAAAAGCAAGTAAAGGATTTTTCAGCAAGGCTTCTAACTCAGCAATATGGACCTCTATTTGTGTATTTAATTATTTTTACCAATACCAAGTGTTATCACCACAAAATCATTGACTAACAACATACACAAACCTGAAAATTCCATTAACAAGGAGAAAGAGAGTCTAGAAGGTTAAGCAAAATAAGTTTCACTGGATCATGCAGAGGTCTGTATTCCAATCCCCACAGCTCCATGCCAAGAATGTTCCACCTCTAAGTCCCTCCTGTATGTTCACTTTAAAGCTAGTTACTATCTATACTATCTCAAACGATTTTTAATTTTTCAATGGCACATAGGAGGAAAAAAAAAAAAACAGCATCTAAAGTAGTTAGAAGAAAGTGTATATGTCCTGGAGTTCAAAATCAAAATGTGACTTTTGAAGTAACTTATGCGCCAAAGTACAAGATACTCCACAGCTAACTAAAAATGTGAATCTGCAAACATACTGTACTCAGTAAAAGCCTTATTTATTTACTTTAAGCTATCCAAGTGAACATTTTCAAGCTTTCGCCATACCAAAGCAATCTCAGACTATTCCACGTATCATTTCCCAAGTATTCTCAGAGGATAGCTGCACAGAGATCCCCCTGCAGAAAGTCAAACTGAAGGTAACTACATAGAAATGGATTGATATTTAAAGGAAAGCTTAGCAAGGAATGTACATGATTACAAAAGAGCCAAGGAGCTTACAAACATGAAGAAAAATATTGCTTAATGCAGCCAAACATACACCAGAACTTAAGAGCACAAACACAATGCGAGTCCTACACTTCTGTGTTTTATTTTCCTGAATTCATTAAAAATTAAAATGACAATGAGATACACAAGATCTAAAAGGAGTTGTCTTTGAGTTAGTTCAAAACAACTAATACTCTATTTTGCTCATTTGCCCTTTACACAAAGAGAGTCCGAAGGTTCAGGCATACCCTGAGAAAAACTGAAAATGTCTCTTTTCTGAACTATAGTAATTATAGTGTTTTGTTCACTCTTACACATAACAGGTGTAATGGCATGCTGTGGAGACACACCTGAGCTAGTGCTTTCTTCAGCAGGTACTTCCACAAAGCACAGCCCTGTACTCTGAAAAGATGCTACCTTTGACAGCAAAGCAATAGACCTATATTTGTGTAGCTCCTTGTCCACACTAGAAGGGGTTGATTATCAGCAACAGTTTTAACACTATTTCCATCAGCCCATCTCAGATTCCTCATTATAAATGAAATCTAGAAAGATCAGACTTATTGGAGCAAAAGATATCTCTCACTTCAAGGGTCTGTAAATAATTTCAACACCAAGTATTCTTTACATGTTGTTAAAAAAAATACCAAAGGAATTTGTCTTGTTAAAGACAAATGTGATTACAGCCCCACCTGGTGCTCAAAGCAAAAATTAGTGCAGGCAAAGCCTTAAAGTTGTTTTTTCAGCACATTTAATAGAGATGAAGATTGTTGTTGGAGCTATCCTCGGAAATGATCTGTTTTTAAAGCTTCTATAAATGATCTGCAAACAATATGCTTAAAAAAAATACAAAATGACTATTTGGTCTTTGGACACCTTAAAATATAAAATTTTCTAACTAGTTTTCTAAAGAAAAGGTTTTGGAAAAAAAGTGTGCATTACTAATACTACTTGATGTATGTGCCTTTAAAGAACAGGCTTGTAAAATGGAAACAGAGAGATTTCACATTTTAAGTTTGGTCTTTAATGTTGAGGTCCTTTTCAGTGGAAAATTTTCAGATGTAGCACCTGATTATCAAAATTATCAAAGGCTTAAAACTCAATGGGACACCTTCAGATATCAGAGTTTAAGCACTTATTATTTCCAAAAAGCACACAAACCCTTGTTTTCTTTAATTTCAGTGTAACAGGTGGTTGGTCAGCACCACTGGCTGAAGACCTAATGTTTCAAAAGCTTTGTGCCCCAAATCAAGGCAACAAAATCGAGAACCAAGATAGGTCTCTGATCTGATAGCACACACCTGGAAAAGGCTTGAATAAGTTCTCTACTGACATCAAGAACTGACGAGATAGAGGGTTTTTTGCTTAATCCTTCTGTGCTAACTCAAATAAATTTCCTTTAACAAATTGTCATGTATTAATACTAGAATGCAATAACAGAACTTACTTTTATTATATGGTAAGCCAAAGAAATTACTAAATTACTTCTTGCTTTAACTAAAGAATATCATCCAGTTTGCAGTTATGGAAGATCTAATACAATTGTGGTAAATTGTTCCAATAGCTCATTTCTTCACTGTTTAAAAAATATGCTCTATTACTAGTTGGAATTTGGCAAAGTTTGACATCTGTCTGTGGATTTTGTTGTCTGCTGGATAGAAAAATTATATGCTATTAAACTTTCCTTGCCCATATAGGTGCTTATAGATTGCCTGTCTTTATTACCTACTACTCTTACATAAATTACAAATAATATAGGCAGAAAAATACCAGCAATCAATCCACAGTACTCCACTGGAAGCTCATCTGTTGATAAAAATCCCTACTACTTTTCCCATTTTAAGGCTTAAAACAGATTTGGCTCTGAATCAGCTTCAAGTGGCTTGAGGATTTTGTATCATTCACTTTCACCATCAACACATGAAATAGCAGAAATATAACCTTACAGAAGTCTGTTATAACACTATTTCCACCTTTATTGATCCTTATTTGATCTTCTCATAAAAACCTATTGTTAAGCTGACACATATCAATGGATTTGAACTAATGATATTAAGCTCCCTCAATTCTTTATTAATCAGCTCTTCTATCAGCTGTTCCCATGAGTTTGCCCAACCTTGATTTTAGGTTGAAAACTTTTAAATTAACTGTGCCATCCTCTTCCCATCTCAACATTGTAACATTTTTGGGGGAAATTGAATGTTTTCAAGATTTTACAGCACTACCTCTTAAGAGGGAAAAAATCTTCTTACTCAACTTATTTTTCACCTCTCTGATGAGTTTCTAGAAGACAGTACAAGTTAGTGCCAAATTAGCATCCAAATAGGGTTTTGATTTTTATTATATGGGCACACATCCACTACAAACTGGATTATAATTATTTTGCTTATACCAAGGAAAACCGTTCAGAGGATAATTTAATTTTTGGAAAGACTAATTCCAAATTCAACCTAGTCTCTCAAAAGAGAAAGGCTCAGAAGCAATACAAGTGAATACACTTTCAGTAACAAGCCTCTAAATATTTTAGATTTAACTGGAAACATTTTACAGCCAAGAAGAGACACTGGATTCCTGAAGACTCATTTTGTTTCCATGTAAATGCACACTTTCACCATTTTAATTCTACCTGACTGAATGTGGCTGAATCCCAAGTCATTTCTAGTATGCCTATTATTCCATTATTATTTTATTCCTTTCTACATGCATTTCTGTCGTGGTTTCACTTTAGTCAGAGAGCAACTGAGCACCACGCAGCTGACTGCTCACTATGCCCACCGCCCCCCCCGGTGGGATGGGGGAGAGAATTGGAAGAGTAAAAGTGAGAAAAACTCGTGGGTTGAGATAAAGACAGTTTAATAATTTAAATTAAATAATAATAATAATAATAATAATAATATACAAAGCAAGATGTACAATGCAATTGCTCACCACCCGCTGACCTATGCCCAGCCAGGCCCTGAGCAGCGGCCCCCCCGCCAGCTTTCCCCAGTTTATGTACTGAGCATGACGTCACATGGTATGGAATGTCCCTTTGGCCAGTTTGGGTCAGCTGTCCTGGCTGTGCCCCCTCCCAGCTTCTTGTGCACCTCCAGCCTTCTCAGTCGGTAGAGCATGGGAAGCTGAAAAGTCCTTGACTAGTGTAAGCACTACTTAGCAACAACTAAAACATCGGTGTGTTATCAACATTGTTCTCACCCTAAATCCAAACCACAGCACTGTACCAGCTACTAGGAAGAAAATTAACTCTATACCTGCCGAAACCAGGACAATTTCTTTGACTGTATTGTACTCCCATATAGTGATTTTTTTTTTCAGTCTGTTTTTTTTTATTCCAGTCTTTTTTCTTTACTTAAACAATAAGTTTTACAACATTTGTTTACTGGAGACCTATTAAAATTCCCACTTGAATCAGTTTAATTTAAAAATTCATTATCTATTTTTAACTGCGATTAAGTACTACCCTGTATTATCATACCATTTGAAAAAGACTTAAGATCTTAGGCCTTGAGCCAGTAAGAATATAAAAAGTAAACTAACCTACATAAGATTACATGTTGACTAGTCTAAAAACTTCAGAAGATGACTGAAGAAAAAAAAAAATCCGATATTTTTGTTTTGCGATAGGGATTTGAAGAGAAAGTCTACAAGAATATTCTTTTCATGCTGACATTAAAGTCAACAAAAAAAACCCAAAAAGAAATTATGAACAGAACACACTTGAAAGCATATTAAAGTATTCAATTATGATAAACAGCTTATATTATAGAGAAAAAAGTATTATAAGTAGGATTTAACAAAAATTAATGACCAAATTTATGAAAATAATTTTCATACAAGTAGTTATTACTGGACTTGATGTTTGAAAAAGTAAACATTTAGTTTTAAAATATTCCTTTTTTTGGTCATCAATGATTTACCCATTTTCATCACATAAGATCAGGAAAAGACAGAAAATTAAACAGACATACTAGTGTTTTAGTTGTTGCAACTAGTCAAGGCTGCTTGTACCTAAACACAACCCACACAAAACAAGCAATGTATAGAATTCAGTAGACAGGTAGGCCCCTCTTAGCGTTCTCCTGTGAGAGCTGCAAGAATCTGATTCTGGAATCTGAATCACTGCTTCTCCACATGAGCACATCAGTGATGGAAATTATTGCCTACACATTATCTTGCTGACCTCAGTATATGTGTGGGCCTTCCTTCATCATTTGTGCTATGACTAAGGGAGTTTTGTGCTTTTTTTAACTGGCTACTTCGGTATTACATCATGTCTAGACCATGTAGTATATGACGTGCCTGATATGAGGAATTTTATATTGTCCTTGATTTTTCTCATGTCTGATTATTAATTAGCCCCTGTGGAGACCACTGCAAGTATAGACATCATTTCTGGTATCCATCCTAGCCTGTAACTGTTTGGGTATTTTAGAGCAGCTCCTATATCTTCATACAGCATTATGCCATCATGACAGACCCCATGGTCTTAAAGTCCAGTTTTTGGCAGATATTTCCCAAATGCCTTATTTTGAAAACTGAGTGTTCTTCTCAATATACTGTTTTTTTAAAAAAAGAAATTTTTTAAAATGCATTTGCCATTTTGGATAGAATTTTGAGGTGAAAGGTCATATATAAAGGGTAATCAGATTTGTAATTTTCCATTCCAAATTTTTTAGCAAACTCTTTGCATAATCCCATGTATATCAGCCTTCAAGAGCACACTGACAGTTGTATTATCAGGTTATTGTTACAGATTTGGCTTCTTACCAACCTTGCCAGCAGTATGAAAAAAGTCATTAGCCTCTTGTAGCAGGGCTTTCCTTTCTTCCATACGGAAGCACACTTCTTCTCGCAACAGACAGATTTTCTGATTTGAAAGCTTTAGGTGTTCTTTTTCTGTATAGTCCTCCGAAAGCAAGATCTTAAGTGCTTCGGCTTCCAGTTGTTCCACAGTGGAATTCCATTTCTAACAGGAAAAATTCCGCTTTAATCAACTACGCATAGAAAAGTAATATACCTGCACAATAATAATATAAATACTGGAAAACATGTATCGCATTTATAGGCCTGAAAGTTATCACCGTTTAAAACAGTATTTCTACTAGGAGGGATTTCTCAGCAAATTATGGTTTTAGTGACAGAGTTTTCAGTGCTGGCATTCTACATTCTTTGACACAGTTTCACAGGCAGAACAGTTACTAGTGTGTCTGCTGGGAAAAATGGTCTGGATAACATAAAGACAAGAAACTTCTACTGGGTAAGATCACACTCCCATGACAAACAGCCCCTTAAGTCCAACTACTTAACCAAGAACAAATTAAAATATTGCCTAGATAATAGCTGCTTCCAGTGAGACAATTTCTGCTGAGAGCTGTCTGGTAATGAATTAAATCAAATGACTCTCCCTTATAGTGAGGTGTGCTATCATCCTTGACACTCTCCATTGTACATTTTCCCTGATTTCCTACACAAAAACACAAGTCCGTTCAAAGCACGTCTCTGCCTTATTTGACCATGAACCTTTCTAGTGGCAGTGACAGATCAAAGAGATGCTTTAAAAAGGAAGATCATACTTCAGAATTTCAAGCCACAGAGTCAGAAACATTACTGACGCTTAATTGAGCTAGGTACTTTAAAACTAAGGTGCTTTAAAATGGATTCAGTTGAATCAGTACAAGTTTGCATATAGGTATTTTGTCTGCATTGCACCACTTGGAAGCATATTTAGCCAATCAGAACTGATTGTCTATTTGACTCCTATTTCTTTTTTCAACTACTCATACTGAACTGACTTGTGCTTCTAGTGTACTGACCCAAATGATACATGAAATTTAGGGATTAAATCTTCATGAACAAAACTTTTTTACCTACATTTTTTTACCTGTGATAAATGCTATTACAGTATTCAGTCCCACTATCTTCTTTAGGTTATAAAGAGGTATTGAAAGGCGTATCAGACTAGACAGCCCAAACGGAAAGGAGTTTTACTTTAAGAGTCAAGAGAAAAACACCATGTCATCTCTTCCTGTCTTGCAACTACTGCTTTGTTGTTTAGCTGCTTCTTTGATTTTGCTGTGTTTTTATAGAGAAAACTATAAAGTAGTAAAACTGTTACACAGTGTACTTTATCCCTGCTGTGCTTGTTGACACTTAAAATTGGTGCCATATTATGCTGTTCAAAACAAAAGGAGCATCTGATAATACACTGCAATTTCCAATGCCTTAGGTAGCATATTTCCTCCACTTTTCCTGGTAATGAATTAAATAAGAGAAGAACCTTTTTGAAATTCATTTAGCATTTCCTTCCACAGATTTTTATCAAATGTCTGGTAAAGCAGACAGAAAAATATTTAAAAATAAGACAGAAATTTTTTCATTAAAACACTCCAAAGTGTGCATATGGCACAACAAGATTACAGGGTAGGGTCTTTTATTTTCAGCATGCTTAAAGGACGTTAGCCTCACATTTGTTGTTTCTTTTTAGTTAAGTTATTGCTAGTGAAAGACGCTGTTTTGGAACTTTTCCCTAAAGAAGTAATCTGGTTATTCACAGATCTTTCACAAATAGCAGCAATTCTAATTCCCTCATAGAGTCCCACCATGCTGCTTTATCTTTCTTTGAAGTACAATAAGTGGGAGTAGACCTATTTCGGTCTGTGTAGTTCAGTGCATTCCTTTTCTGACATTGTCCATTGTTGTGACAACAACTGATATGGTGAAAACACTTGTTCAAAAAGATCAGCAACTTATTTTACATAGACTTCTCCACCAGATGCAGTTATCTCTCCCTCCCTATTGGTACGGACTAGATCTGGAACAACAACAACAACCAAGTGAGAGAGACCCTACAATTCCCAGCATACCCATTGCCCAACATAGCCAAACTTAAATAGTACATGGCAATTCCATCGGAAAGGACTAATTTCCTTGCTGCATTTTAGATTAACTTGAACAGTTCAGGAAAAAGATCTAGCATTACTCACAGGTCACTGAAAAACATCTCAAAATGGAACACACATGCATTCAGACCATGCCTGTATGTTCTTGACTTGAACTTTGGATTCATTTCTGCAGCCTCACAGCACATGAACTAAAGCTGAAACAGAGGGTATTGACATGAGTAACAAAAGTAATTTTAAAATATGAACAAACCCCTGGGAATAAGGAATGTGATGCCTGGTGTGATGTCAATACATTGCAACACAAGTCTCAAAATCATGAATTATATACAAATAACTTCAATCTCTCTCAAAAAACAACTACCACGGTATATTAAGCGATGAACCTTTCTGTGTGAATCAGTCTGTGGTACTAACTGCTGCAAGTTATAACAGAGACAAATATTTTAGCAAAGTTGAGGAAAAAAAGGATGCACGTTTTATATGATAAATGAGACTCTAAATGTGATTTTAACAAGCAAATTTTCATTAAATTAAAACCAGTTTAAAAGGATATTAAAGCTAATTTGGGTATTAAGTAAGCTTTTTGAGGAGAAAAATTTTAAAAAAGACTTCATGCTAATAAACATAAAAGGACTGCTAACACCTTCACTGAAGTAGTAGAAACGTCCCAGATTACAGATTTATTTGATCAGTATCCTAGTTCTGTGCAATGCAACATATTCCTTCATCTTGAAAATCTGACGAATAGAAAAAGGAAAATTATGACAATCCTACTGAGTTTGTAAGTCATTTTTCCACTGTGGTGAATACTCTTCATCTTTCTGCCATGGAAGACCTGACCTAAGCAGCTGTAAAAATCTATAAATCTTCATTAATGCCTTATTTAGCTTTTTCATGTTAGATCTACTTTTGCTTTTCACGTTTATTATAGTATTAACAATTAAAAAAAAAAAAAAAAAGGTCAGCATAAAATAATTCAATAGTGTCAAAATGTTTCAATCAGATTCTAAGTGGTTTGGTAAGAAAACTAATTGCACATATTTCAACAAATTTAGCTTTGCTTCATTTTGAAAAAGAAAGATGTGCCAGAATCCCATCGAGAACTGAGTTCTGGTTATACTTCAATATACCTGCACTGTATGCCTACAAAGATGCAAACCTGTCTCACTCATGCTAAGCCTTCTTTCCTGCCATAACAGAACCCTTATGAAAAGCCTTCTCAAAGATTTTTCAAGTTCAGCTCTTCCACAAACAAACACCTGAAGGCCAAACGCTACCCATTATATTTTCTTGTATGCTTGTAAAAAATATTGCTGTTTTGGAATATCCTGAAATGAAATTGCACCACTTCCCAAGAAAACACTCAAAAAACCCACCCATATAAGTATTCCTTGAGGACTTGAACTGGACACTTTCAGCTTCCTAGGGAAATAAAAATATATTAATCTGGGGCACAATAAAAGCAAATTTTTTTCAATTTTTTTCATTTTGTCTATTCCTGATAAACAGCTATAGCAAAATCTTTCTTGATTTTTTTGTTTTATTTTTCTTTCACATTAAAATAACAACCACTTCTGCAATCTGGATGCAATAATCTTCAGCCTGTACTTTTAATTAAGTGAAATCCTGCACTGTATTATTTAATGCACAATTCCCCTTTCATAAAGTCCTGTCTTTGTCTCTCTGCCCTAAGTAATATTCAGCAAGAATGAGGATTTTGAAAAAATTACGGTCTGCTGTGCTGTATTTGTTCCTTTTTACCTGAAGAATTTATCTTGGGAAAAAATATTAAGGAGGTCTCTCCACACACACAGCTTAATTGGCCTATGTATGAATAAGGTGCAGACCCCCGATATCCAATTGAATCAGCACCACAATGTCATCGTCTTCCAATACTTGCAGCTGGAATGACTGGCACCAAATGCATTCCATGGTCAGATTCTAATCAAAATTTCACCTACATTTAAATATATAGATGCTAATGAGAATTAGAAAACAACACTGCAGTTGGGAGCTTTTAACTAGGACTAACAATAATTAACCGATAAAAGGCAAAGAAAGTGCAGTTGAATATGTGCATCTTCATTTTGTTACTATACGCTATTTGTATAATAATTAAAAATAATATTTTATGCAAGAATGAAAAACGCATATTTTTTGTGTAACAGGAAAGGAAATTGTCTATAGTTAGCTTAGAAACAGATACAGAAAAACAAAAAAGTTCTGAATTTTTTCAGTGTATCGCAATGTGTAAATTATAATTACAGCAGGCAAGGCTAATTATAAAGATTACTCAACTTGTAGTGAAATTATTTCCTATAAGAGGATTTCACTGCAACAACATTCATAAATCTGTTTGGTACAAGGTGTCCAATAGCAGCTTTTAGGTAATCTTGAAGCACAGGTTAAACTCTGCCTCATTTATACTGAGGCAAGCTTCTTCTCTAACCTTTCACACAAGCTCAAAAAACCAATTTATTATAATAATTTATAGTTTACAATATTCCATGACATTACAACCTTGCACACTGTCTGAGGGTATTAAATGTAGTTAGATTCATTTGCTATCCTACTTGATCGTTACTCAAAATTGGTTCAATTTTCTATAAAATAGCTAGCGACAATTTCATTTTCAGCTTTCTATTTATAAGGAAATGTTTCTACACATAAAAAACCTATACCTTCCATTAACAGGACATACAAACTCAGTGGAAAAATCTTTGTCATTTTTTTCTGTCCTTCAGCCTTCTACATGTTAAATTCGTAAAAGTCTGCCAGTCAGCACTAAAATATTTGTTAGTCATTTTCCCTGAAAGGAACACAAAACCTACTATTACCTTGACTTTTCAATTTGTCAAGAAATGCTTCTGAATTCCTCTGACCTATTAAAGACACATTGCATTGTATGTGGCTATACTCAGTGTGTCTCCTTAGCTCATGTCACTATTCTTACTTTTCCTCACAGTAGTAAGTCTTTTAAACACTTACTTTCACTATTCCGTTTGGCAAGGAAAATGAGCTCTTTCTAGGTCCCTGGATTAATCAGATATTTTTCAAGAGTGTTAAAACTGATGAGGTAAAATTATTGTGGCTTTAAGAAAAGTTTTGAAATTTTTCTGCCTTCAAAAATATCCAGCACAAGCCGGGGTGGGGGGGGGGGGGGGGGGAAGTAGAAATACCTACAACTTTATCTTGTTATTAAACAACTATTGTGGGATAAATAGGCTTTTTTGGTCTATACCATAAACATTTCTTACTTAAAAATAGTAACTTTGGATTAAAACCTGAGAATTTGTGTAAAACTGTCTTCACTGGAACATTCTAGGGTTAAGCTGAGAAAACCTTGAAACACATCTATTTGACTTCAGATTGTGATCCATATAATAGATAAAGTACCACAAGCCAATTAAGTATAAAAATATGTGTTTTCAGAATATATGATAAATTAACCCCTTCTCTCATACTGCAAAAATGTTCACAACTGAACTTTTTTCGAGCCCAACTTCTGCCTGTAATTGATTCATTGGATACATTGGTACATTGATAATTTAGCCCCTGTGAATATCTGAAAGGCTTTTACCTTCAATAACTATGTTGCAGTATAACTAACTACCAATATAATCGTATCATTCCCTCAAATTACAAATAAAACTGTGCACTAATACAGCTGCAAAGGATTGTGACTTGCTAGGACAATTACCACATGATCTGTCTGTTGGGAAGTTCAGTGGATGGGTATATCAATGTATTTAACAGTGAGTTGTTAGAATCAACAGACAGAAAGAGGAAAAAGTAATTCAAAGTCAGTCACCTCCCAGAAAATAGTTGAGAGATGTTAAAAGATAATGCCAGGACAGAGACGGACCTACCAAAAAACAACAACAACCCCCCCCCCCAAACCATTAACGGGGGGGGGGGGGGAGAGAGAAAAGGAGCACTCTCCCAAGGCAGTGAGATGGCACTACAGGAATATCAGACAGTGAGAAGAACCTGACAGATGAATGTAGATTTGCATCTGCCACACACGAAAGGAATGTTTAGGTAAAAATAAAATTGCTCATAAAGAAAAATTATCTTTCTTTACATGCTTTGTTCTAGCTATCAAAATACAGGAGTGCATTAAAACATCTGCTATGCAGATGAAATGCAATACTTGTCAAACTCCTCAACGGAATGCCAGTCTCAGAAAAAACAGCAAGAAGAGCTGAATAGCCTGAGTTTGCATCCATGCAGAGAACGGTCAAGGAGCATGGCCATCCAGGAAGGCCAGAGACAGAGGAGAGCTCCAGAAAGACATTTAACTGTGAAATAACTTTTCCATATATCTAAACATTAGCTGTGAGATCTGGGGAAAAAAAGCAGGTAAATACAATACTCTCAATCCTTATGTTAATGTCAACAAATACAGCAATTAATATTACTAATTGATAGTGATATTTAATTTGGTCATTAAGAACCATCCTGAAACCTCATTAGAGCATGTTATTACCTAGCATGGCTACTCCAGACCCAATAAGCATGCAGAGCCATAAAACAGAGAAGTACTCTCCATCTTGCTACTAATCCTTATTAAAAGGAGGACTGATTCCAGCATTGTTCAGTCCTGAAAAGTGGCAGAAACTAGACAAAGTGCAAACAATTTAGAATACTACTTTTCTTCATCTCTAAAGTTATTTGGCCACAAAGTGGTGCTAGCAGTTCTTTTTTACCATGCCAAGCACCTCCAATACACACAGAAATGTAACAGCAAGCAGTTAATCAGTGCCAGCTGATATCCCCATTGAAATATGATTTCCTAAATCTGCCTCTCCTCTACTCTCAAATCTTGGGGCTCTGTGTGTGTGTGTCCATTTAATGTTTTGGAGGGTTGAGGGCTTTTTTTCCAATTATGAATCCTTGGTTTTATCTTTGGTCTTGATTATTGTACAAGATAGCGATAATGTTTTCAGTGGTTTCACCTCTTAGCAAAGTGAGGTTCAAGATATTAACTTGACAACATAATAAACCATTCTCCTTCCTTCTCTCAGCCCAGTCACATAAATAAGGTGTTAATGCTGTAAATCCTTCTTAGGATTGTTAGCCTCTGAACAATTTAAGCAAATCATTTGTCTTGTTCATCTCAATGCAACATGTAAGTAAACGTGTATTTTCTTTGTGTGAAACTGTTCAGATACCAGAACTTTCTACTATCTTACTCTCTATGAGAGCACTTACACTTGCTCTGCATGTCTATTACAAAGAAACTTTTCACCATACCCTCAAAGCTACAGTATACATATGAAATGTTACCTGAGAAGATTCATTTACACCACTTTAGATCCTAACAGAAATCCCAATGTAGTTGAAGACTAGTTTATCAATGCCCTTATTACTTCTAACAAAATGCCATAAGAAATTGTCATGGCCATTCAGACAGTATGGGAAAGACACTACCCAAAATCTACTTTTATTTTTGCAGCAGGGTAAATAAAATGTTTTAAAGCCCATAATTGCTTTTTGGAAACATTCAGTTTTGGCATGTGGGAACTAGACAAATGACAGCAGACATCAGCTATGCTCTAAGCAATGACCAAGCTACAGAAAAGCATGTAAGTAATTAATTAGCCAAGTATTGTGTAAGGCACTCCTAAGAGTTCTTCCTGAACATAATCTGAAGTGTTCTTCACAATCATTTCCATATTTTCTCACATAAACTGATAAAATAGTTAACTGTATGAAGTGATAAAACTGAAGACTTCTGGAAACTACATTTCACTCTGAAATCAATGTAGAATATTCACTTTTTTTAACCAGAAAATAAGTTGGACACTAAAAGGATTCCTGAAGGGAAAGTAATTCTAACTGTAGATTTAGTGTTACTAGAAAAAACTGATATTATATTTTTCCTATTGCTAAAGAGATTACTTCTAATATATACACAGTAATAACTGGTGTCTGCTTTTATCTTGATAAAACATTAAAGAATCAGACAAATTAAATAATTGCTTAATAAAATAGAGATGGAGAGTTTTGAAGCACTAATGCAGTTAGTTGTCTTTCTATTTGAAATGATGATCTTAATTTCTACTCTAAAATTTTCCAAATAACATGGAATGGTACCATAGCTACGTATAGTGGGGGTTTTGTGGTGGGTTCCGCCCCCCCCCAGTTTTCCATGTGAACCTGGCAATATTTTTATGAGTGTTTTACCATTTTGTCACATATTACAAGTTATATAATGACTCTTGATTTCATGGAGAAAGTTAGTCCTTGCAGAAAAATCTCATATGACAAAAAATCAAACAAACAGAAAATAATTCTGATGACTCTGTACCACAAAAGTGCCCAGCAAATACCCAAACGCGTGGTGATCACATGCATGTGTATAAAATCTATGCCAACCTAGAGTTTCAAAAACCAGAACTTGTTGCATGTTTTTATAGCAAATTGTGTTACAAGGTACTCAGTGTCATTTTACAGTGATACTATCATTGTCTGCAAAGCACATTAGGTTGCACAGATGTAGCAGAGTTGTTATTCATCACAATATTCTTTTGGTCTGAATGCAGCCTGAAAACATATTTTGGGAATTATAGATGCTTGCTTTACCAAAAGCTAAAAAAATTTCTAGTATTGTATTTTTTAAATCATTCTGTTCCTAAACATGTTCTTGCCACATTATATTTAATAACTTAGAATCATAGAATCATAAAGGTTGGAAAACACCTCTAAGATCATCGAGTCCAACCGTCAACCAAACACCACCATGCCCACTAAACCACATCCCTAAGTGCCTCATCTACTCGTCTTTTAAATACCTCCAGGGATGGTGACTCAACCACTTCCCTGGGCAGCCTGTTCCAATGTTTAACCACTCTTTCAGTAAAGACATTTTTCCTCATGTCCAATCTAAACCTCCCCTGGCGCAACTTGAGGCCATTTCCGCTCGTCCTATCGCTTGTTACTTGGGAGAAGAGACCAACACCCACCTTGCTACAACCTCCTTTCAGGTAGTTGTAGAGAGCAATGAGGTCTCCCCTCAGCCTCCTTTTCTCCAGGCTAAACAGCCCCAGTTCCCTCAGCCGCTCCTCATAAGACTTGTTCTCCAGACCCTTCACCAGCTTTGTTGCCCTTCTCTGGACACGCTCCAGCACCTCAACGTCCTTCTTGTAGTGAGGGGCCCAAAACTCAACACAGTATTCGAGGTGCGGCCTCACCAGTGCCAAGTACAGGGGGACGATCACTTCCCTACTCCTGCTGGCCACACTATTTCTGATACAGGCCAGGATGCCATTGGCCTTCTTGGTCGCCTGGGCACACTGCCGGCTCATGTTCAGCCGGCTGCCGACCAGCACCCCCAGGTCCTTTTCCGACAGGCAGCTTTCCAGCCACTCTTCCCCAAGCCTGTAGCGCTGCATGGGGTTGTTGTGGCCGAAGTGCAGGACCCGGCGCTTGTTGAACCTCATACAGTTGGCCTCGGCCCATCGATCCAGCCTGTCCAGGTCCCTCTGCAGAGCCTTCCTACCCTCGAGCAGATCAACACTCCCGCCCAACTTGGTGTCGTCTGCAAACTTACTGAGGGTGCACTCGATCCCCTCATCCAGATCATCGATAAAGAAATTGAACAAGACCGGCCCCAAAACTGAGCCCTGGGGAACACCGCTCGTGACCGGCCGCCAACTGGATGTAACTCCATTCACCACAACTCTCTGGGCCCGGCCGTCCAGCCAGTTTTTGACCCAGCGCAGAGTACACCTGTCTAAGCCGTGAGCCGCCAGCTTCTCTAGGAGAATGCTGTGGGAGACGGTGTCAAAGGCCTTGCTGAAGTCCAGGTAGACCACATCCACAGCCTTTCCCTCATCCACTAGGCGGGTCACCTGGTCATAGAAGGAGATCAGGTTGGTCAAGCAGGACCTGCCTCTCATGAACCCGTGCTGGCTGGGCCTGATCCCCTGGTTGTCCCGCTCATGCCTTGTGAGCACCCTCAAGATGAACCACTTCATAATCTTCCCCGGCACCGAGGTCAGACTGACAGACCTGTAGTTCCCCGGATCCTCCTTCCAGCCCTTCTTGTAGATGGGCGTCACATTGGCAAGCCTCCAGTCGTCCGGGACCTCCCCCGTTAACCAGGACTGCTGATAAATGATGGAGGGTGGCTTGGCGAGCTCCTCCACCAGCTCCCTCAGCACTCTCGGGTAGATCCCATCCGGCCCCATAGACTTGTGAGCGTCCAGGTGGCATAGCAGGTCATTGACTGCTTCCTCTTGGATTATGGGGGGTTCATCCTGCTCACCGTCCCTGTCTTCCAGCTCAAGGGGCTGAATACCCTGAGGATAACTGGTCTGCCTGTTAAAGACTGAGGCAAAGAAGGCATTGAGTACCTCAGCCTTTTCCTCATCCTCAGTGACAATGTTCCTCCCCGCATCCAATAAGGGATGGAGATTCTCCTTGGCTCTCTTTTTGTCATTAATATATTTGTTAAAACATTTTTTGTTGTCTCTAATGACAGCGGCCAGATTGTGTTCTAGCTGGGCTTTTGCTTTTCTCATTTCCTCTCTGCACGACCTAACGAGATCCCTGTACTCTTCTTGAGTCGCCTGCCCCTTATTCCACAAGTGGTAAACTCTCCTTTTTTCCTGAGTCCCGGCAAAAGCTCCCCGTTCAGCCAGGCTGGTCGTCTTCCTTGCCCGTTCTTCTTACGGCATATGGGGACAGCCTGCTCCTGCGCCTTTCAGACTTCCTTCTTGAAGAATGTCCAGCCTTCCTGGACCCCTTTGCCCTTCAGGACTGTCTCCCAAGGGACTCTCTCAACCAGCGTCCTGAACAGGCCAAAGTCCGCCCTCTGGAAGTCCATGGTTGCGGTTTTGCTGCCCCCCCCTCCTTACTTCACCAAGAATCGAGAATCCTATCATTTCATGGTCGCTAAGCCCAAGACCTCTGACCACCACATCTCCCACCAGTCCTTCTCTGTTTGTAAACAGCAGGTCGAGTGAGGCACCTCCCCTGGTAGGCTCACTTACCAGGGAAGTTGTCTTCCACACACTCCAGGAACCTCCTAGACTGTTTCCACTCTGCCGTGTTGTATTTCCAGCAGACGTCCGGGAAGTTCAAGTCCCCCACGAGAACAAGGGCTAGCGATTGTGAGACTTCTGCCAGCCACTTGTAGAATGCTTCATCCGCCCCTTCATCCTGGTTGTGTGGTCTATAACAGACTCCCAGCAGGATATCTGCCTCGTTGGCCTTCCCCCTCATCCTTACCCATAAACACTCGACCGTATCATCATCACAATCGTTGAGCTCTAGACAATCAAAACACTCCCTAACATACAGAGCCACCCCACCGCCTCTCCTTGCTCGCCTGTCCCTTCTGAAGAGTTTATAGCCATCCATTGCAGCACTCCAATCGTGAGAGTCACCCCACCATGTTTCTGTGATGGTGACTAAGTCATATCTATCCCACTGCACAATGGCTTCAGCTCCTCCTGTTTGCCGCCCATGCTGCGTGCATTGGTGTAGATGCACTTGAGCTGGGCTATCGATTTTGCCCCCAGCATTGGCATGCCACCCCTAGGCTCATCTCTAGTGAGCCTGGTTTTATCCCCTTCCCCCTTCGAACCTAGTTTAATAAAGCCCTCTCGATGAGCCCCGCCAATTCAACTTCCCAGGTGATTTGAAAGAAAATATAAAATCATTGCTTAATAAAGTTTCTAGTCGCACAAAAACTAGCGGAGTGCTATGTAATAATTAGGAAAGGTCTATTATAGAGATTGAGTACAACCTTTTTTTAAAGTAGGCTCATTTGAACAAAAGAGTTAACTGTAATTTCAGACTTATCAGGACATTTGTGTCATTACAGGGATCAAAGATTGTATCCTAGAAAGTAGTGACCCTGGACAATAGTATCATGTTGTATGACCAACTGAAATGAAAATTTTACAGGAAGAGTGGCTTAAGGGAATTTTGTGCACCCATGTATGGGAATGCAGAGGAAATAATTCTGTTTCCAGGACTAGTAAAATTGTTTTTTTAATATTGTACCTAGTTCTTCACTGGCCTTCCCTAACTTCTGCATGGAATTAGTCAACAGCTTCTCAGAGTGAATACTTCACACAACAGCACTGCTGTTCCAAAATACATATGAAATCAAAATACTTCAGCGATCAGATGCTGAAGGCCCGTGAGTTGCCGAAGATTTAGGGAATTTCATGTTCTGACATGATATATCTTATAAGAATGGTTTTGCTTAGTCTGTGAGCAAAGATGCCAAGTTCATTTCTAGGTTGTTTTGTATTTCAGTGTATTCTAATCATACAGGTAAAACACTACTTTGTGCAGTGATGACATCTAATATTAATCTCTGCTATCTAACAAATATTTACTGGAATACACATTTGATTGGTATACTTTATCTGAATTTTAAAATCAAGATGCCAGGCTCCTCCTTTATTCTGGTCTCAACATCTGCAGTTCAGTGCTGTAAAAACTAATGCACAAAGCCCCATAACTCAGCTTTCTGAAATATATTTGCAGTATGCAGTTCAACCTGGCCACTATTTTTGCACATCATATGCATAACCAAGATGTTCAGTAACATCCACGTAAAGAATTTCATTTCCCTCTGCTAGAACATGCTGCTAGTAAGAACAGCAGAAGGCTAAAGGTAAGATGTTCTTAATCATAAGTCACATGGATGTGTAACAAAAATTTTTAATGCTAAACATTTTTAAATGACCTTAAGAAAAAAAAAAAAAGGCAATTCAGTAAGATGATATGAATGATCTATTACATAATGTATGGGAGAAGAATTGTTAGGTGAAACTGTAATAATAAGTATTATCATGGCAAGTTAGTTTCTGGATGCTCAACCATGAAAAGGGTTATTATTCTACAAAATGAAAATGCATATTGTTCTCCTTTCTGCATTTACAGTATCATTTCTAATTCAGACAGCAAATTACAAGAATAGCCCTTCAACACCAAACGTGGGGAAGATTAATGATCATTTGGCTAGTTCTAAAATTCAGCAATACTTTAGGACACCTCAAATATTTTTGTGGGTCCCTATTTCTCTGGAAACACCCCACAGCTTACTCATTCACTGTTTATCTTCTGATTTTCTTGTGCCAAAGGTCTGTTCAGGCTTTGCAGCAGATTTTAGCTTTTCATACTCATCTTCCCTAGATGAAGAAAATATGTTTTCTGACATGCTGCTTGGAGAAGCATTAGAAATATTATTGTATTCTGCTTACATGACAACCCTGAAGCAGTTAACTGTAAATTATGCAAACAGTTGACATCTAACTATAAAGCTTACAAGGAAACATAAATGTGAACAATCATAAACCTGTTAGTTGCTATCAACACAGTAGCCTTTAAAAAGACATTTGTTTCTATTGGAATAGGTTTTGGATGAAAAAGGCCTGGTCATCTGGGTTATCCAAATACAATTGCTTGAAAATGATACAGTGAGAAATGATCCTGACCCAGCAACAGCACTTACCTGATGATAGCACAATTGAGATATCTAAAAAGAGCTTCTAATAGATGCAATTTACAGCACGCAAATATCCTTTTTTTTTATTATTATATCAACATTGTCTTTAATCCCGTCTTGTTTTTATGAGTGACGGTAACAAATTTATTCTCTGGAAAACTGATATTCACAATGAAAATAGTATTTTCAATTACTTTTATTCCCAAGAAATAAATGGGAAAATACCTCTTCCAATCATGTACACAGTTCAGTGACAATGAATTATGGTAGAAATAGCTGGCTTTTTATCCTTTATGAACATTAGACTTCAGTAATACTCTAACAACATTGCTTTTCTTTATTTTTTGCAACATAGTTTAATATGTAAACTACCAGTCTGGAACTTGATCACTAAATTGAAAAACCAACTAAACAACATCAAGGATTACTCTTCTTTTACCTTACCAATAGCTGTTAAAGTTTTAAATAAGAAAAACACTGAGAAACATGGAGGCCTGCATTAACAGAAGTAAAATGAAAAAAATTCTCATTTAGACATATAGAAATATATATCTTATGTACTCATACCAAGTATCTACTCCTATATGTGCTTATTAAATGCCCAAGTTCACATTTTGCTACTAATTTTTAATGTTGCTTCACTGATCAATTATCGTATTACTTACTTTCACTTTGACTTCCATTTCTTCAAGCTCTTGAAGTAACTCTTCATTTTCCAATAGAGATGAGCCTAAGTTTTGCTTGTGAAAATAATCTCTGATGTTTTTCTTGTACCAAGATGTTACCTAAATAAATAATAAAAAGAATTCAGTGAAAAATTTGAGAAGCGACTGTCCATTTATTAAAATATGTACAAGACAGTTTCATCTACAAAAGAAAGCCTAATTTTCATTCCTTTAATTTTTCATTCCTCATGTTCATGCTTTTACTCAAACGTTTGCATTTGTATTATTTAAATGTTAATAAATGCAGAAGAAAAGGATTGTGGTCAAAACAAACACATATTGGAATATATGTAACAAAATAGACAAAAATTTATTCATCAAGTATGACCAAATTATAAATTAACACAGTAAAAGAAAAACCAAATTATAGTCACATAGAATAAACGCATATTTTATAACACAATAAACATTGCACATTTTCCCTAGAATCACTTTAACTTAAAAATATCCCTTTGCGTACAGTAAAAGACTATAAATCTGAGTACTTTTGCAAGAATAAAAAAAAAAGGAAAGAAAAAAAAGTACTAAATGGGCCTTATGACCTAATAGAACCTCTCCATCCCTGGTTTGAAAAACCCAGTTAAGCTATTGAGATAATATTATGTGGAATAAAATTTAGTAGCTTAAAAAAAAATTATTACATCTTACCAGACTTACTTCAGCAAGTATATGCAGCAAACATATGCAGTATACAAGTATATCTTCTAAATTGCACAGAACGACTTGCATTTATTTCTGCTTGATTCACGGTAGGTACCTCTCACTTTCTTTGTAAACAATACATGGCAAGAATTCCTGAGTGAAGCTTTGCATTTTAAAATAGTAGTCAGAATGAGTTGTTAGTATCAAGGAGACTTCCTCCAATCTTTTCGGTCTGGAAAATCACCACTATACTTAAATCATATATGGCATACTAAGAATTACTTTGTCTCTAGGTACTAGAGATTTCAATAGCACGCTACAGTTTTGGGGTTTTTTTATCTGCTCATGTAGAAGCTATTTTTAATAAATTTAAACAATTCTAAAAATGAAAGAACCTTTAAAATGTGTTGGAAATATTTTCAGTTACAAATAAAAAATTGGGTACAATATCTCAGGAGTTCAACAGAGCTAGGAAAGTAGACAAGTTGTTTTACTACCAAGCCTTCATTTCTTGAGCATATCCTCCAGATGTATACTTACTGATTGAAACATTTTTCCTGGAAGCAGATTTTCACAGAACATTTACTATGGGTCCACCAAAATACAAATGAATGGAATGGACAATAAGAACTGTGCTAAAAGGTAAAGAAAAACTTCTCTGTAAATTAGGACTGTTCTCTGTATCATGTATCTGCTTAGCAAAACCAACTAGTATTTCTGTAATGCTAGGCAGAGGAAAAAGTCATTCTTTAACCCTGTTATAGTAAAATGTTCACCCCTTTACCACTTGGCAATATTTCTTTCCATTACAGTGAGTTCAATCTGTTGGCTTCCACTACAGCTAATACCGCTGAGTGATTTCACTTGTGCCAGCTTAGCTCTTAAGCAACAGCTGGGAATATTAACTGCTTTTTACAAAAGAAACCCACAGAACCTTACTTTCAGTGATTTTGGTGGAGGGATGGGAAAGGAGAGAAGGTTAATATATCTGTTTGAAAAAAGACTTTTTTCTTGATTGGTTGAAATCTAAAATCACTTCTGTTCTTCAAAGATCAGATTTTATCATTCATTTACAATAATTATCTGCTCTGTTTGCGATGAATAATCCATATCAGAAATCAAAGGCTCTTCAACATTTTTCTCAGGTTGCTAAACTGCTCATTTTGCACTGATTATGATCCAGGTGATTTCAATGCTTATATATAGTCTTCCATTGCATTCCTACATTTCCCACTGTCAATTCAGAAGGAGAAGCAAGTTTTCCAACAAATAACTGGCGGGGGAGGAGAACCAAACCAACAGCATAGCTTAGCTTGTTGTGGTGGGGTTGGCCTTGACCCAGCTGCCAGACACCCACCCAGCCACTCTCTCAACTCCTCCTCCTTTACAGAACAGGGGGAGAAAATAAAATGAAAAAGCTTGTGGGTCGAGATAAAGACAGGGAGCTCACTTACCAGTTACCATCACAGGTGAAACAGACTCAACTTGGGGAAATTTAAATTAATTTATTGCAAATTATAGATTTTGTGAGAAACAGACAAAAACTAAAACACCTTCCTCCTACCCAGCCCTTTTCTTCAGGCTTAATTTCACTCCTTCATTCCCAACTCCTCTACCTACCCCCTCTCACCAAATGGCACAGGGGGATGGGGGGTTATGGTCAGTACATAACAGTTCCTCTCTATCACTCCTTCCTCCTCACACTTTTCCCCTAGTCCAGCACAGGTCCCCCAGGGGCTGCAGTTCCTGTCAGGACACCTTGCTCCAGCACGGGCTCTCTATGGCCACAGTTCCTTCAGGGAATATCCAGCTGTTCCAGTGTGGACTCCTCCATGAACTGCAGTGTAGATATCTCCTCCGATGCGGTCCTCTCCACAGGCTGCAGGGAAATGCCTGCTGTGGTGTGGTCTCTCCCAAAACTTCCACATGCTGCAGGGGAATACCTGCTCCAGCACCTGGAGCACCTCCTCCCCCTCCTTCTTCACTGACCTTGGCCTTCACAGCGTTGTTTCTCGCTCTTTTTTCTTTCCCCTCACTCCTCACCATGTCTGTGCAGTGTTTTACCCTTAAATGTATTTTAACAGAGGCGCCACCAGCTCCACTGAGGGGCTCAGCTGTGCTCTGCAGTGGGGCTGCTGAGGAGCCAGCTGGAACCAGCTGTGTCCGGCACGAGGCAGCCCTGGCCTCTCCACACAGATGCCGCCCACCCCTGTAGCCTCGCGCTGCCAGACCTGGGCACTGCACCCAATGCAATTGCGTAGCCGGGGATATTTTCAGGAGGGGAATTCTTGCACATGCCAGTTCAAAACTCATACACACATACGTTGTCCTGGGCTCTACCAAACCTCTTGAACAGTCTGACACTAATGTGAGACTATAGAGAGAAGGAGCAAATATAGCAGAGAACAGAAATTAAGTAACACACTTTTCTTTCTAGAAATTATTCTCATTAGGAAAAACTTTGTTTTTTCACTCCCTTTCTTCCTGTATGTGCTAGAACATACACACATGCCATAAATTAAATCTGACCTTATCTCAGGCAGTTTGAACTTGAGCAGCCTGCACTGTGTATTTTGACATACCTACTCTGAACGGCAGGATCAGCTATTCTCAAATAATTTGTGCAGCGCGTTCACAATAAGCTGACTTTTATTAAATACCAGACTTTTTTTTCAACACAATCATCACTGTATTTGAGTGGCTGATGCTTTACTTACTATCTTAAATCTCAAACAGTATTTTTATCATCAGTATGCGAAGGCATCATCATGGCAATACAGATCTGTCTTGGTTCATCTTGGGGACGTTTCAGTCTCTTCATAACAATACTACCTAAGCCCTTCCCTAACCTTCAATGCATTTATCTTCACAATATTGTTAGTGAAGCATCCTTGTCTAATTTAATAAATAACAAGTAGGGCAAAATGGGACCACAGACACATTTTTAAAGAAAAATGCAGCACTTCAGTTTAAAGTCTGGGCTTTAGTGATTTTTCTATGATCAAGTACAGCCTTATAAAGAAGAGGAATAATAAAATAATCTTTCATGGGAAAAGAACTAAGTATCAGTATTACCCTGTCCCAGAGTAGCTACTAGTGGCTTGTGATACCATGTTTGTGAAGGACCGTAAAAGGCCCTGGAAATAAAAAAAAACAAACACCACTAAATGTGATGTATACCAGTTAACAAAAGCCTTTCAAATTCCAATATAGTGGAACAGTCCTTTTCATTTTTATGCTCTTTTTTTTGGCATCCTTTTGTTCCTTTTCAAGAAAGGACTTTCTTTACACAACGTTCCCAAATGCAGAAGTTATTTAGAATATTAGCTAATAAGAGTAATCATTTCAATTTTGAAGGGAACGTTTGCAATTATGAAATATTAAAACCAAGTAATCCATATAGGTACATGAGTACTTTGACAAGAATATGTATACTCTGAGGAAACATTATGACTGATCAACAATGGACTGAGTTTGACATGATGTCAGAAACTCATTTGGTTTCAAGGTGTGGGGCTTTTTTTTACATAGGATCAAAGTCTAGGAATCCTATGAAGTTGGCCCATACATGCAAGAGTAGTAAGAAGAACTAAGTTATCACTATCAGGAGAAACAGGACAGGAGATCAGACATTTGGAAACACACAAGAGGAGAAGCGTTGGCCATAATTAAGACAGTGGCAAAATCACTGCTAAGTTCACTGGCACCACAATTTCACCAGAAGTAGCTAGCAGAGGTAGTTTAAGTTGATCTGATTATAGAGTTTTGAATAACTTAAACCCATTTAGGTCTAAATGTCTTAGCACTCATTGTAAAATACAATTTTTTATATTTATGAAAAAAGCCTTTGCAGAATGCGCTGGAATCAAACATGAAGTCAAAACTTCACAGAGGAACTTCATACAACATTTTGATAATTCAAATAGTTTTATGCAATAGATGACAATCTTCAGATTTACCTCCAAACTGAGGAGACAAACTCAGTATTTTCATACTAGCTATCAGTAGCACTAGCAGCACTGTGCTGAGTAAAGATATTGGAAAAAAATCAGCAAAGAGCGCACCACGAGCAGATGTAGTCCGTGTTTAGACAATTCTTTACAAGTTAGCCACTGCTGTAGATTTCTCCTCATATATGTGCACTTACACACTTGGATTTGCGGATCCTCATTATCAGATGTTAAAATGAAAATCTCCATTTTTCATAACAGAAATTTGCTTTCAAGCAAAGAAACAACAGAACCTTTCCATATCCTACCATACAGAAATTCTTCTAGGCAAGTAAGATCATAAACCTGTCAATTTACTGTGCAAAGATTACAAGCAAAGAAGAATATCCTGCATTTTTTGGGGGGTAAAAATCCAATGACAGACTTTAATTCACTGAGCTACACTACTTCATTTTTTATGTCAATTAAGCTACCTTTAATGAAAATGAAATAAAAAAGGGAACTGTGACTTACACCAAGATAGTTTGTTTCCCATACATCTGTCTAGATAGCAAATGTGGGTGTACTCACCTGTCCTGAGTTTTACTCAGCTCTTATCTCTGCCCTTGATGTGACCAAGTACTATGAATAATTTTAATTGTCTCATATATGCATGATCGGATCGATTAAGAAAAATTACTTTCATAAATCTTCTTCCAAAGATAACTAATTATGCACAAAATAGGCCAATCTGCCTCTGATTTTCATTAATGAAAGAGATTATCAGAAAATATGATGATGACACTTCCATAAAAGAAGGTCAGATACCCTTCTCTAAATGTAAAATAAGTACGCTTTCAGATACTGAAAATACTGAAAAAGAAACGTTACTGTTACACTCATGACTATCAGATCATCACGTTCCAATTAGAGATCAAAGGAAGGTGCTGTATTTTTTAGTTCTTCAGAACCAGGTAATAAGCAGCGATATTTAGAGCTGCTTGGCTTTTCTTTTAAAAAAAGCAACCCACAGATTATGCAGCCTTCTGCATTATATAATTATGCCTAGCAAAACAGAGGCAATACAAAAAGCAAAAATGCATTCTTAGATCTTACACAGCAGAGCTCATCTCCAGTAGTCTGCTTTCTCTGTATCCCCTGAACTCCCATTAATGTCAGTGGGAGTTCAATATGCCGTTCTTGCATATGTAGCACCATGAGACATCAAGAGGAGTTCAGTTCACGTACAGAGATCAGAATAGTAGTTTTCAGATTTCCTTAGAGGCTTTGAGAGTTTAATTTCTGTCATCACTCAGAAATATATGCATAATGTGTTAGAGGCCAGACCGAGAAATTTTACATAAAGTCTCTAAAAGTTAATTTTCCAGTGTTTGTTTTTACATGTGAATATATTATTTGTCCATGATGCATGCAAATTAATTGTCCATAAATGTACAAATCATACATTATACCAGGTTTGACTCTAATGCAGATACTAAACAAGTATATTCTGATAAGCGTGATATTAAAAACTATTTGAATTTGTCCCTCCGTGTGTATACCAGCCTCAAACTGGACGCAGGTATGAGCTAACAATCAGTTAAATACTGGCCACTCTCTTCAGATGATCAGGAAACTTGTCAGTAGAAAACAGTTTCTATACTTACTCTTTGTAATGTGAGCACATACCTGGGAGGAAATGGAAACATACACACAAAAAAATTCACTGCACATCTTCAATCTTGCCTAAATTAGGGTGAATTCTAGCTGGTTACTCCCAAATATTTATCCTTTATGTGATGAGGACAAGTAGAATTCCCTGGTAAATTTTATGAAATTGTGGCATTTAACATCTCAGGCAATGTGAATTTTTTTTTATTATTATTTTTAAAAGAAGTGTGCTTGGCTTCAAAAAAACCCCACATCTTATCCCTTACTCTTCAACAACAAGCTATTTCCAAAACATTTCAATTTTGAATGTTCCTCCATGTTTGTATACTATGGAATAACACTGGCATGATCAGGTAGTTGTAGTAACCTCTAATACTTTTTAATGTAGAGAAAGGATCATTTTTCTAGATGAAATAGAACATATTTCCAATACAGTGAGTTAGACTGATACTGAAAGTTCAGTTGTAGTTGTAAATTTATTAGAATACATTATATTGAGATGACATTTCTTTTTGAGAATCTTTCTTTTGTGGTATGGCTATGTGGTGATACTGAAAAAAAAAATCAAAACCAGTAACATCAGCAATAATATGTATCTCTGAGCAAGCACTAGATGGTTTCTAATGATTTGCACAGAAATGGATACAGCCTCCTATATTGTTGTTCTTGTTCTTCAGTATTTTTGTCAGCTACTATTTTGTAACTACATACTGAGATTATGACACTTGCATAAGACCATACTATTTTTATCCGGTTTTTTCTATCTAATCATTAAATAAGTAATTCTTTCTCTGTTTCTGGCAGCTACTGATACTGAGTGCTCCAGAAATAAGGCTGTCAGCTTGCTTGTGTACCTCAACAATTTTGTTGTCTCTATGCAAAATTACAGAGTTGTGCTTGTTGAATAAGACACTTCCCATCTTAAACAACCTCACAGGCAAAGTTAGTGCCTGCAGAATGGACTACTGCTAACAGTTTCTAACATTTTCCTCTAATACAGGGGGAAACTTTATTCTGGAGGCCAAGAATGAAACTTACAGAGGTATCATAATCAGGACTGTACTGTCAGAGGTCCATACAAAATTTTAGCCTATTTACAAAACATTGAAAATAACTCAGCTTTAGTCTTGTTAGACTTCAGCAGTTAAATTTGCATAGGTTCCTCCTTCTCAGCATACTTTATATCCAAAGAGGCGGAGCAGGACTCTCCCCATATCTTTTTTCTGACAAGAAGTTATGTGGTGTTTCTCAAGGAAAATGATGGGGGAGAGAATCTTACATTGGAGAAGTTTCTCTGATAATGCAGAGCACAAAGAGAGAAAAGCTGTCTGATCTGAAAGCTGGGAGGTGAGGAATGAAAAGGAAAAAGAGCAGTAGGACTGGAAAGAGGAAGAGAAAGAGTAAGACTTAGATGTACCTAAGATCTGAAAGGAAAGTACAAAAACAAGTTGTATTTGAGAAATTCAGTAAGAGATGGGAGCTAAGCTGGGAGAAAGAAGAAGAGAGAGAAACAGGTTGCAGGTGTGGAAAACCTGCAATCACTACAGTACCCTAAAGAATTTTGATTTGACTCCAAGAACAAAATACTCCTCTGCTTTCAGACACACCAACTGGCTAACTATGCTATATCTTCTCTTTAACTGGGTAGTCCAGAAACAGCCTGCTGCAGCTGTAATTGCTATTATCAGTTACTGTTATCGCTCATGTGGCTAGAGGTTTGTTTGTGCCAGGAATTCAATCTGAAGGGAATCTAGTTTGGTTTGAAGCACCACATTTGATAACTTACAAGAGGGATCCACATAATGGAAATAGTGCTTTTGAAGACATTAAAGTTACATTAAAATAAATTATGAGGATGTTATAGTTACAAAGTCAAATATTCAAAAGTTAGGATCTCATCAAACAGAAGTGGCCCAGGGATATTGGCCTAATAAATATATTTAAGCTCATTTTCTGTAATAGTCTCTACTGTAAAAGAGTTGCTAGCTTTTTTTTTTTTTTTACTGTGGCTTCCCTTAATAGTATATATCCTACCTGGTTCTCTTGTTGGTGCCACAAACAAATTTGCAGAACCTGCTCCAGTCCTTGACGTTGATGTTTAAGAAATCTGTCCAGTTGCCGTCTCCTGTCTTGTAGCATTTCAAGAAGATTGTCAATTTTCAAGCAGCTGCTGTGGGCTCCCTGAATCAGCTCTGGATTTGCATTTGGCCCCTCACATTTGAATTCTTCTATGAATTCAGTTAGCTCTTGGCTTTTGTTTAAAAGTGCAAGTGACTTTTCCAAAAGCTCTGTAAGAATAGAATTTCACAGGAAAAAAAAAAATGTGATTTGTAATTCTAGTAGCGTATTTCAAATATTACTCAAGTATTTTTAAAACTACCTATCTATTTGCATACACGAGCGTAATGTATTTTCATGCATTTGCATGAACAGGTTATAAATACTTACTTTAGAAGGTATACATCCTAAGATATTTCAGTTTGGACAGCTGTTATATAAACCTACAAAGGTATAAAGGTGTATACACATACATATATGTACCTATAATGGTAAATATAATATATATACACATATAATGGTGTACTGAGAGCCATTGAGACAAAACCCAGAAGTGATATTGTTTTCTCAAAACTGAGTTCTTTCTGACGGTTTCCCAATCCTCAGGTAAGCTGAAGCAGAATTTCCTACCCTGCTTTCTGCGTGCGTCAGTAGCCTCTGTAGTTTTTCATTAGTGATGCAAGCAAAATTTAGGTCTTTATGTCCCTCACGGAAGTTGAAAGAAAAAGTTCTCCTGTCTGGGGGCTGTTATAACCTTATGACTAAATAAGTCATGAATATCAGGAACTCTTACCTTCTTTCCATAACCTCTACCTAGATACATTCAGGGTTAAAATTCAGTGGACTAGTACACTTTAATGACCTACCAGTCATGTGTCTGTCTTTGTTCCAGCTCCTTAGAGCCACATAGTACAAAATCTGTTGAGCAGACAATGATCAGTATTTACAGGTCTTTCAAATGAAAAGGGAAAAATTTTAGGTGCTGAATGAGGAAGAAGGGGAGCCAAGCCAGAATAAGAAGCAAGGTAGCCATGAAGAAAAGTATAAGAAAGGAATGTTTGCAAGGAGCTGCCAGTGAAGCAACCAATGACAGGCAGCAAAAAGCTGAAACATTCATCTTCCCAGCTGAGTACATGTACTGGTAATTCAAGGCAAAGCACCCTAAATCTCCACCTTTCATATGGAGCACCTAGGGAAGATACAGAAGTGGAATGCCTCCACTTCTCCAGCCACCAAGGGGTAACAAGAGAGCTTAGTTTCCACAAGCTCACTGCAACAAGCCTGTCCATTTTACTTCTTGCCTTCCAGAAAGGTGATATTAATCAGAAATGTTCCATTTCAGTCCATCCAAAATGGAATATATATAAAAATGGATAAATTGGGAAAATTCATATATTTTCACCTTTTTTATTCTGAATTGAAATGCATTTGTTTAATTTTTTTTTTTTTTTTTTGTGATAAACATTTGTGATAAAGTACTCATCACATACTGGTAGAGTCAATACTTTGTAAAGGTCGTGTTTTCAGCCACCTTACTTTGGAATGGGTAGATAGTATCCTTCTCACAGAAAGCAATACAAACACTGTTTTTTATCAAATAGCTCAATATCGGTTTTCCAAATTTGATGTGATTAGAGTAAGAAGCCAATCAATTGCAACCACTTTCCTCCATCTGAGGAAAGGCTTATCCCCATCAAAGCAGTCTTTCTCTGGCAAGCCATTTCATCTGATTCTTACAGTTATAGACCCTCTTTTCAGCAATAAATTACTGCCAGATACTTCAGGTTAAAATTGCTATACAGCAAGCACTTTGCTTCCATGAAGATCAAATTGGAAGCCCCAAAACCTATGTTAGAGTGACCTGAGTTCAATTCTCTATTCAGTCTCCTGAGAAGAATACCTGGCATTCAAGATAGCTAAAAATATTTAATCTGGTACTCCACTAGTGAATAATAAAGTATAATTGATATTCTGCCAGTTATTAGTAATCTTATAGCAAAATTTGGTTAAAATTACAAAGATGGAGTCTTAAGTCTTATAAAAAATACAGAACCATATGGAATTGCAAAGGTGTTTGAAGTAGCCACACAATGAGATTGGTTTTGAGAAAATTTTTTTGTGCTCTTTTTGAATTAAGAGTACCACAACATGGTAGAAGACGCATCACATGAAAATTTGAACAAACAAAAAGAAGTCACATGGAAGAATTTTTCTAGGCAAACATATGTGCAGGAAAGTTGTGGTGGAAGGGGAGAGAGCACCTTTTTTCCAAGAGTGTTACAGTTCTAGCTGCAGAACCTCTTGGAACAGATCAGACAACTCAAAGGGGAAGTGAAACACAGCCCCACTCCTCAAAGGCAGAAGCAAAATGCAGGGAACCTCTGCATTGGTTGCCACCTCTATCTCATAGCTCCCAGCCTCACTTCGCCACTACTTCATCAAACCCCATCCCTAGGCAAAGGAAAGCAGAGGGAACACTTCTCCCTTGGCCACTCTCAAGAAGTTGTAGGACTTTGCAGGGCATTGTTACTAGAGCTGATTGGAAATTTTCTAACGGAAAGTTTTCCATAGGAAAATGTTAATTCATTGATAGCTATGATAAATTTGATGAATTTTCCCATGGAACAGAAGGATGGGTTTAGAACTTGCTTGACAATCAGCCTTAAAAGTCAGCTTGGTTTCTTAGCAGCTCATGTGGCCTGGACTGCCTTGAAATCAGAATACAAGCTTACCACTAGCTGCTCAGCAGCAACAAAGGTGGAACCATGAGAGAGCTAGCTCAAAACCAGGAGTTTCATATCTTTCAGGAGGCCTGATAAAGAGTTATTTCACCATTATGTTTTTCCAAATAGAACATTTTCATATTTGTTCTAAGATTTTATTTCTTTTCAAAATATGCACAGGAAGAGTAAAATCATCCTTCAAGGAATCGGCGCACAATCACACACCATCAGGAGTGGAATACCGTTTGTACCTTTTGTATGATGCTCTTGTTGCAGAAGGAGTTCTCTCAAAGAGTCAATATTGTCAAACTCTTGGGCATTTTTCAGGAAATCTTCAACTTGGTCAATTTTAACAGCAAACTGCATTAAGAAAACAAGGGGTGGGAAGAAGCACAATATAATTTTCTTTTGCAGAACTCTATCATAATCTCTGTATTCTACTATCTGGAAAGTTCATGAGAATTTGTACATTCTTGGAAAAACGTGTTTTTAGTGACTGCTAGAACCAGATGCTTTGTGGGCCATATGCACCTTCTGGTTTTTTGAGGTTCTCATTGATTGAGAGAACCCAAATTTCAGCTGACATACTCTGTAATTACAGTTTGTCACTTTATGAATCATCTTTCCTACATAGCCTTCACACCCACTGAAAATAAATTCTTATGGAAGAATCCGTTAATTTCAAAGCCTTCAGTAAAATCATTTAATATGAATGAAGCCTTTAACTTAGGTCTCCTTCCCAGAACGTCTTTCTAATGTTAAAGTATTGAGGGGAAAAAAGCATTTAAGGGCAATATCAGACAGAGATACAATGTTCAAAGCAATCTTTTGAAAGCAGAAATGAGTAGCAAATTTAAGCTAACAAATATTATGGTAAACACAGTAATTAATTATAGTGGGGAAACAGCATCTCTGTAATGAAGACTGAAGTTAGGTTACTCCTTTACAGCTCATTTTTCCATGGGTTCCATATTTTAAATATTGAAATATGCTGTGTTTCAGGGAGATCTGGAGCAGATTTGGCAATCTGCTGAGATTGTTAAAACTAAGATTGGAATTCTTTATTTGACTTCCACCTTTGCAGGTGAATTCCAAGTATGAGTAGCTCAGAGAGAGCTGAGACACATATTCTGCATCTTAGCCAATCTTTATCAATTCTACTGTTTCATTTCAAGAATGAAGAAACCAGTAGAGTTCAAACTTGTGTTTCAGTGTAAGCAAAAATGTTGAAACCTATGGTGAAATTAAAGATGATGAAAAGCAAGCACTCTGCTTTTTCTGTCTTTTCTATTGTTCTACATTTTTCTCCCTCTTGATCTGCATGCTATAAAAGAAATCCATTAGGTATCAACATTTCATATTTGAGTTCCGATTTTCACTAAAGTCTATTCTTGAGATATGTTTTGTGTTTTATCACAATAAAACAAAGATTTCCATAATCACAGGCTGTCATTTAAAGAAAAGCCTTTCCATAAGAAGTTTCAGTGACTCCCATTTAAATCCATACTGCAATTCTTCTTCCCTTCTATATATAATGGGTGTGATTTGTGCTGTGCTCCAGCTGCTGCATTTTGTTTTAATGATATAAGCCTGTTGCAGGGGCTATTCAGCTAGCCCCTTAAGGATTTAGTCTGCACTAGGTCAACCTTTGGTAGTACAGAATTTACGATAGTGATACTTACACCAACTCTGTACTAATTTCTTTGTATAATGCACATCGCCAGGACAAAATAATTAGTGGTAGAACAGTTGCTTCTGTAATTTATAGGTGGCACTGGGCTATTGTAGAAACAAAATTGTCAGGGAGAATTATTAAACTCTTCAGAGCTCCAGGGACGTGAGGAGAATTGAATGTGAGGCTACACAGGGTAAGCATGGAGTCCCTCTCTGCTTTAGCAGCCTGTGTATCAGTGAATTAGGATAAGAGATACAGAGAAATGGGTAAACAGGGAAAGACAACACTCTGAAATCTGTCTCTGGGCTCACACAATTGTCCTTTTGTGCACATCTGCACATGGATGTCTCAGGTAAAGGACTAGCAAGTTAGACTAATGTTTAGTTTGCATAATTATAATAGCTGTATGGATATTTCAGTGTAAAACCTTCAGCGGCCAATCTTCAGTAAGCATTAGGCATCTGAGAATTTAGTTCTTTCAATGCCAAATAATTTGAATCATTAAGGAATGAAAGATATTCTGCAGAATGTCTATAGCCACTGAATTACATGTTTTAGGTTTTGGTCCAGTTCCATTTTTCACTGTCATTTTTCTGTCAAGTAGAAATTTTGGAGACATCATGACTAACATATTTCTTAAAGTCTACATGGTTTTTTTGCTCATTTTTACCCTGAACTATCCAGAAGGTGGAAAAGGAAGAATGCATCTAGAGATTTTTATTTTCTTAATTGCCTCAACCTTTAGGAATGCAATAAACATATATAACAGAGTAAAATTACAGTAGACACTGTACCTGTAAGATGTGTGAGGTTTCAAATTGAGAGCCATTTGATTTAAATACAAACCTCCAGAGCATTTTCAAAGAACACTGAAGTAAGTTCCAGAAGTGCCTGTCGCTTCTCTAACATGAGGATGAGGGCATCCCATGCATCCCCAAGGGTCTCCGCCATGGCATCATAAACCTGACTCTTTTCTTTGTTCTCCTTTGCAGCCTTGTCTGCTTCATGCAGCAGGTCCCATACCTGGTCTTCCAAAGCCTGAGAAGAAGAAAAAAAAAAAAAAGAAAAAGAAAAAAGAAGAAATCTGTAAACAGAATCCAAAACACTGTGCTGATACTGGTGTCAGGGTAATTTTTCAGTGAGTCTGATAAACTACCCACAAGTCATCTACTCCTGCTTTATTTCCAGTTCCTAGTGACAGGAGTGTAGCTGTTCCTGCATGTTTCATAGCAAGCTTCCGAATTTCATCTGCACTTAAGAGGCAATATTTTTATGAAGTTTCATTTAAAAACAAGTGTTAAGAGAATTTATCATTCTATCTCTAATATTTAGATTCAAATAGGTTTACATCTCCTTAAACACAGATCTTCCTGGAAGTGGTAGCAATGCAGATATTTTGGATCTTCTTTCATATGCCATCATATTATATTACCTGACATTACAAGTTTTAAGAGTTTGTAAGGTAACTTACTCATAAGTCTCCGATGACTTCAACACAATCCAGACAAGAGTAGCTTGAATATATGCACGTATTCTCCAGAAAACCACCAAATTTATGCAATGTTTCAAGCTCAGCTCACTGCATTGCTCAAGTTGGCCGCCAGATAATAATACTCTATTGTCAAGAAAATCGTTCTACTGCGTTTCATTGCCTTTGCTAATCTCACCATGAGAAAGATAACTGCTGGGCCATTTCCAGCTTACGTTAAAAATCTTTAGTGTGTCAGAAAAATTGATTAGCATTTGTTCTATATTCTTTCCCCCCCATCTCAGGTTTTATTATGAGCATGAATTAATAAAGTGCCAATTTCTGCTGTTATTACAGGTGCTATCACATGAATGTGTAATGGGAAAAGAAGTCTGTATTAGGCAAATTAAAAACTATGATAACTCATTCTCATGACACAGACTCTAATAAAGGTTAAAGAATTGGAAAACTTGAAATTCTCCTGACAGATCCAACTGAAAAGAGGAAATTGCAGAAAACTTTATTGTTCTAAACACAGAACCATAGCCTTCAGTCCTCCCTAGACCTTGTATACTACACAAAGACGTCAGCTTGAACTGAAAAGGCTCATCAGTTCTCTCTAAAAGCAGTACTGTGAGAACAGTATAATAAACTATGGAACTTTTATTCTTTCTTTGAAAAAAATAGAATGAAATTACTTTAACTTAACTTTACAGACAGCCAAGTATGAAAACAAACAGTGGTAAAATTAACAGGCATAAGAGCAGCTCCAACAAACCCATCTTTTTCTACAGTATATAGAAAAGTCATTATCAGCAACATGAATGCATGCTTATTGTTTGGTGACAAACTCATCAAAAAGAGCATCTGATCAAAAGCTAGAGAACAATACACACTCCATTTTATTTTCTGAATACCAGGAATGGGAACTGCTGCTTTCTAATCCTTCTGTAAAACCAATTCTTTTTGTTCTGTTGAATCCTCATCCTGATTGCCTCAAAATATGAGCAGAAAAGCTCAAATCCCCCAAATGCTACCTATTCTGTATTTAAGTAGAAATCTAATTAACATTTATTTAAAATGATGCTTTGACTTTAAATGAGGACATTTGCATGGAGTAGATACTGTCACTCTGATGTAACTATTGATAGCAACTGTTTTATATCTCCATTATACCACAATGAGACAAGAATCAGGTCAAGAAAAACAGTTGGCCTTGGGAATCTAGTCCAAAGTACTCCAGTCAACTTTTATTCAAGAACATTTATCTAGCTGACAAGGTAACTAAATGTTGCTGCAGGTGTTTTCATAGTCTTACATGCAGCAGTCAGAAACCTTATTATTAGAAATAAAAAAAGAGCAGCACTGACTCATGATAATTTCTAAACCGCAGAGAATAATATGCTTGTACGATTAATAAAATTTAAAACCCAGCTTCATCAAAACAATGATAATGGTAAGTTAATGAACCAAGCTCATGAAAATTTTAAATGAAAATCCATCTTTCACTGCAATCTTTAACACAGTTCTTTCAACTCTTTCTTGGTTTTTCTTTTATTGGTTTGCATCATTATTTCTTAATTATTTTTATACTGTCAAAGCTATAAAAATTATGTTCTCCATCTAATACTGGATTTTCCTAAATATATGCACAATCTCTTCAGAGCCAACAAAGCCTTGGTTCTTTGTTCAACCTCCAAAAAAGGCTAAAATCCAAGTACTAACTGCCAAGTGCCACCTGTGTTGGATGAATCCTGCCTAACAGATCTAAGGAAGTTTGTTTTGTTTCCTAGCACCTAGAAGAAAAGATCTTGTGAAAGTCTTATGGAAGCTTTAAGGCCAAAGTGCAGGATAAAAGAAGTATCGTGACAGAAGATGAATGAATGAAATACACAAGGATGTGACTTCATCGCCCTGTGATGGCAGTGTAGGATGAGGTTAATGTAGACATCAGAGTGCTTACTAGATATAGCTGAAAATTCTTTACCAATATTTTTGATGCAAAAAGATTTTCAAACTTCTTTATTCCAAGCATTTGCTTTTAGCAGAAAAGTTTGACTTAATTTGAAAAAGTGAATGCCATAAGCTAAAAAATAAAAACATGGAAAATTCTGCTGTCATGACTCCATTCATTATGTACACTTTCCTTTATTTGTTGGGTTTCCTAATCGTGACACTTCTTTCAAACATCACAGCAGTTCAGCAAAAGGAGACTATGTCTTATTATTGGAGAAACAAACCTGTAAGGAATATTGGCTTTCAGTGGAGAATGAAGTTATGAGACACCTGAAATAGATATTCCATAAAATGACATCAGAATTTTAAGTGCTCAGTCAAAATCATTCTGCTGAAAAGAAAAAGCTCACTTTAAGGCTAAGTGATGGCTAGAAAACAAAGCTGGAGATTTAATATGCTAGCAGTCATTGTTTTCAGTTAAATATGACAAAAAGTCAGGGATTATTTTCCCTGACATTTATCAAGGAATGGGGAAATTAGCCAAAGGGTACTATATAGTATTCCTACATCTTTTAGAAAACAGTTTACTGACAATAATGAAGGTTTGGGGTTTTTTTCCCCACTGGTAATTACCTTCAGAAATAACCTGCAGGCATGATGGCTGCATAAGTGGGCACATCTTTGTCTACATCGTTCATTTGTTTGAGAACACTGCATTTTAGGTAAGGTCTTGAAATCTCCAATGGTCAATATAATACCAACAGGAAGAAGGAAGTTACTTCATCTGGAATGCCGCTTTACCCATCTTTTCAGGCCCCATCCTCTGTTTTCCACTTTTCCCTTGTTGGTTAACTTCAGACACACAGGATTTTCACAATAAAAACAGATCAACCACATCAAAGGCAAACCTGCATTAATAATGCAGTCACATTTCTATTGTGTTATATAATGCCAGTAAAATTGGTAGTTAGACTCACGTGCTATTTTGTTCTCATCTTACTAATTAAGCCACTAAATTTGTTTCTAAACTTTTGCACAAGGAGTACTAATGAACAATTTCTTTAATTGAAGCCATTTGCCTATAGGTAAATGAGCACACATAACTATAATATGCTGCTCTTCAAATAGTCTATACATTCAATAAATATATTTTAGTCTTCCAATTTATTTCTAATGCCGGCTGTTCCTGTTATCATTCATTACATTTCACGGACAACATAAAGGCAGGATATGACATTTACATTCCTTCAAAAAAGACCTAGATTTTGATTCTCAAAATCTATTTTGAAAACACAGCCAGACTGCTTGCAAGATGATTTTAAAAGGCAACCCTAATAAAAGCACAGTATAAAACAATGTTTTTGTTACCATGAAGACACAGTCAAGGATAATTGGACTAGCTTTTCAGACACGTAAGAGAGGAATTTATTACTAATTTTCCATGTCACACTGTTTTGTTCTCTCTGTCCAATTTCATCAAAATAATCAATATTTTCTAACTACATGTGATAACATAACATGAAATGACTAGAGCTCTGCTTGTCTACAGGACACAGAAAAATGTTTCACTCTTTCCTAACAGCTCAGCTTACTCAAAGTGATAGCACTTAAGACACAAATTCAACACTAACACTATTTTACGTTTAGAAAAAGAATATTCTAGAAGAATCATGATTCAGGAAATAAGATCTGAATTTTTAAAAAGCTATAAAAATGGAAAATAAATAAGGTTTATGGATTTTATTCATTTTTTCAATAGCTTAACTACTGATAAATGAAGGCATAAAGAAGAGACCACGAAAGGGAAAACAAAATAACAAACAAAGGTTTCATGTGCAGACTGGGTCATTCTCCATTCTTGTCATTTATCACCCAACACTAGGAAATAGCTGTTATGTCTTAAAGTTTGTTTTAAAATAGACCTAAAATTTAGGGCTCTGTCCAACAATATAGTGATTTTGCTTCACTTGTACAATCTCTTAGTAGGAAGTACAAGTTCATGCCAGAGTTCAAGTACTAAATGTCAACTCACTTTTATGCAGTGTTAAAATTTTCATCATTTGGATTGTTCTAAAATTTGGTGAGAAGACTGGAAACTGGTGAGGATACTTGCTTCTCTGAGCAGATACCTACCCTCAACAGGCAAGGGATAAACCAAGCCCACAGTTTTAACAATTGATATCACGGGTGAGATTCTCGTTCCCTCACTTTCCAGCCACTTCAAGAGGCTTGCTGGGAGCTGGAGTCCCTGAAAGCCTCAGATTTATTTCAAACCTGCAAAGTATGGCTCTAGTGAAGAGAGAAACCATGAGATTGTTTCTTGAAGCAGTCCTTTGCCCGGTGAGGACAGAAACATAAAGCACTGTGGAGTGTAAAATGCAGAGGGGGCAAAGAAACAGAGGACAAATGGCTTTTTCAGTAATAACTATCTCTGAGGCCAAGTGGTCTGTACACTCCACACTGCTTTATGTTGGCTTTAGGGAAAAAAAGAGACTTTCTACTGCAAGGAGCATACCAAGGCATGAACTATTCACAATATTTCTAAATCTTGGTAAATCTTATGTAGAGCTGCAAAAAGTTGCACTGCAGTGTGTGCATCTGATCTTCACATTCTATTTCAGTGTAATCGTCAATAGGAAAGATACTGAATTTATGGATTTTAAACTCCTCAAGCCAGTTTATGTAGCAATAAAAAAAAAGACGACAAAACCCAGGCCTGGATCAAGCCTGAAAAGTCAAGTCAAACTTGCTCCATAGTCAAATATTCTGGAACTGCTTAGAGTACAGGAAAATCTTGTCAGGGGTACATAGAAAATGGCATTTCTCTGTGCATTGTAAACATCTGTTCACTTTTACCCCTGTCTATAGATAATCCCAGCTGAGAAAAGGAAAGAGGAAACAGGAGCCAGACAGGAGAACCTGGGTCAGAAAAAGAAATGCATTTCTGAGCCAGCAACCCCTGAAGCATGTGCAAGAGCTTCCCCTCCAATTATCTCACTATAAAACTGGATCAAAGTGATGAGTTAACATATGTTGAATACCACTGCTCATAAAGATTTACTGCTGATTGTCTTTAAACTTTTCTTTTAAAGTAAATATGGATCACCAAGATCTCTTTGTATTGTATTAAATCGATATTAACACCTCTCTTCACTTAGAAAACCTACTCCCAAAAAATTATTTATAAAAAAAATTACCAGGTGGAAGAGCTGTGAGATATTTGACAAAATTGTACAACAACAATTCATAAACAGTTTGAAACTCATGCCACTGTGCAAGAATCATACTTCATACAAGAGTATATATTGCAAGAACTGTATTTGCTGCAACAATAATAAAAAGCCCTAACACTAAATTTACCGTAACTGTAGCCATCTCTAGTTTAATAAAGCCCTCTCCTGTTTCTTAATTTTGTCTCCTGTCCTTGCTAATTTGAGCATGCTTATCGACAGTGCTGCCAGTTTGCAACAGTACTGTTTCAGAGAAAACGGCGCAGCAATGGGTAAGTCTACACTATGGTATCTGTTTCGAGTGTAGCTGGTGAAGACATGCCTAAGGTAAATTTTAAGTCACTCATTCAGTGCAGTGTCAGTAGCCTAGAACTCAGTGCAAGTGCGGTATTTACTTCTCAAGTTGTTTTTACTGCTTTCACTGAGGTTGTATCTTCACTAAAAGCTGGGGCCAAGCTTTTCTGCCATCTGCACTGTAAATCCTTTAGTGCAGTGCAGCTCAAAAAAGACCTGAGAACAATCCTATTGCAACTTACCACTTCTTGCCACAGGTTGCTTGGAACTTAACTAAGCATTACAGGGCTTTGAGCACCAGAAATGCACCAGCTGCAAATGAACAAACCCTGTTCTTGATGGACATAGAATGATTCCTAGAAAGATTTCTAAAGGTATACAAGTGAAGTCTGGCAGACGATTTTAGCGGAAGCAGCAGGTAATTGTGGTTCATACTACTGCTGCTACACTGCCAGCTATGTCTGACCTGGTTGATTGAAAGTTAATTCACAGACGTCTACACAAGGTGTAAGCATAAGATAGACCTGCTGTCAGGACTGTTCATTGCTCACAATCACTTACATGCAAATATGTAAGAATATCTAAAGTTACTGGCATAATTAAAGTAGTATAATTGTAGCATACACAGCTAGAATTATTAATATACTTATTTGACCTAATCCTGCTCTATTTAAGTGTAATTGGATTTCCTTATTTATGCTTTCAGTGCAATTTGAATTTTAATTCGTAAACTATAATTTCTAAAATTCAATTTAGCTAAAAAAAAAAAAAAAATAGTGCAGGAAATAGAGTTATACTGCCGTTCTTACCAAATCCATGCTCATTCCACAGCCAATGAGGTGTTTTTCAGGCAGTATATATTATTCATAGAAGAGAAAAAAAAACTGCTTTCTTGGCTCTGGGGCCAAGGAACTGCCTTGCTTTAACCTTTGTACAGCATGTTTAAGAAACACTTAAAACCTGTCAAAGCAAGTAAAGCTGGGGGGAGAAAACAAACAAACAATGCATTTTGAAGGTATATTTCTGTTACTCTATAATTTTATTTAATCATTATAGGTTTTGGTTTCCTTTTTGCTATATGAAAAATCTGTCTTTCAGTAAAACTGCTAATGTTCGATTCACTCATATTTTTATGTAGAGTTTAACTTAAACAGCTCTTTAAAAATATCTAGCAGTTTCTCCCAAACCAATGAAGTTTTCCTGTATAATAAAAAAAGGTGTGCAGTGAGTGGCATTTTACCCTTCCTGGCCAAGGCAAACACATTGATCATCTCTGCTTTTCTTGAGATGGCAAAACTTCACACTAGATCTGACTTTCAATAGCTTCAAAAAAGCACCAAGTACTGGATGAACAGGCAGAATAAATCACTGCCTTCTTGCATTGGCAACCCAGAAACAGTGTTAAAACAACAACGGCAGAGTCATTTGGGTAGCTTATACAAGGCTGCTCCTGGGCATCTCTTTTATAGATATAAACTGCTTGTAGTGGACTCTGCACAAATAATCATTTTTCTAATAAATGCCTGCAAGCATTCGTTAGGAGGATAGTCAGTGAATCTCTCAAACTAAGCAACCATTATGGGGTGCTGTATCTTCAAGTACTTTCAATTCAACATTGTTTATGCTAGCTAATTGAATTGATGAATAAAAATTACTTTTTTTTTCTTTTTTAAAAAACTTCCCATCACAATTATTGCGACCATTCACAGAAATCTCTGATTTGGAATTTGGTCATCAGTTAGCTGAAAATCACTGTTTGCATGTATAGCTCCATGGTCCTTACAGGCTTTATTCAGACTTACATGTAGTATGTTTATTTTGCAGAACATGGCCAAATAACAATGTTTACTAACATATGCAAATCCACTCTCCTACTTCTACATCCTAATATTTGACAAGTCTATTTACACTCCAAAGCATAAGCACTGATCCTTAGGGTGCAAGGAAATCAATGCTGCTTTAGCTCTTTTGGTCTCCCCTCTGACTTCCAAAGATGCTAGAGCAGGCTAACACCTTGAAACATTTAACCAGCTTGTGATCTGCTTAATTTCTTAAGTTCATTAATTTTATCGAAAGTTTTACCGAAAATTTACTCAAGTTGGTTCAAGGAAACATAAAATTCATTTTTTGCTAGACCACAACCAGCACTTAAAAAAAAAAAAAAAAAACCAAACAACAATCCCAAAAAAACCAGCAAACCCCCAGCAGTAGGTAGACGGAATTTATGCTGCCCTTTGACAGGCTATTTTAAAGAAAGAGGACTAAAAATAACTTTTAACTGTGTCTGGGCTTTAGAAGACCCACGTTGGTAGACCCTGCTGAGGAAATGCAGAAGATTCCCACATGCCCTGGGAAAGGTGATGTCCTACATACCTCTCCCATCACACTGTTGAAGACCCAGGATCTGAATTTACTTCATCAGGAATAGCTATGACTCTAAACTGAATTTGGTCCTCAGCATTTTTTCACACTCAGGTAATAGCAATTAATCACTTTCACACTCATGAGGGATGTTTGAATCATCAGAGAAAAAACATACTGAGAAGCTAGTTCATGAAACAAGTAAAGGGAGACTTTGTAAAACATTTTTATCTTTTTGAGTATCTGTGCACTTACCACTAAAATACCACATCTCCAAGATAAGATATTGACAGCCTCTGTTTAATAAAATTAACATAACAGAGAAGCAATTAATTGATAGCCTCTGTCCATAAGTTAAGCTATATAGAGAGGTATCATTTCCTATGTAGGATGAAACACTTGTATTATCTTCCAGAGAATTTCGAGTGCATTAACAAATATTTCATCTTATTTTGTCTGTGAATAGCATTGGCATGAAAGGGCAGAGAATGGGTTGAGAGCGCAGTTGTCAAACACTATCAATACATCTAAAAAATAAATGCTATTTCTAAAACAGCCATTTTAATACTACTGGATAAAAAGTTGATGAAGTAAAGCACTAGGAGAAGCCATTATGATGTTTCTTTCTTACTGAGGCATAAAATGATTGCATGCATAACAACTCTGTAAAAGTAGTGGCATTCGTTAATTCTCCAGCACGAGATTTTCTTAACATTCTGGACCAGCTATGTAACTAATATAATATAACAGGAATTAAATGAGCATGTGATACTGATACTCTCTTTACTAATTCAACATCTTAATATTAATCTATAAAAAGAATTAATTGTCATGACGTTAAAAAAAAGAAAAGGTAAAATGTTTTCAGAACTTCACACACTTGTAGCTTGTCACTAGTAGGTTAATTTCCCCAAAATTATCATACCACTTTCACAGCTGTCCTGAATACACTGTGGAAAAACAGGTGGCATCTGAGATAGCTCCATTTGGAATTTCTTGGAAAAGTCTGACTTTTTAAAGAGCTGACTACTTTATATTTTGAAATAAAAATAGACATGCATGTATCCTAATATTACATCAGCTTCAACATATTAAAAAGACATTTCAAATGTTAAATCTTTCCTAACTACTTGGGATGGACACTGTAAAATTGGTATAGTGTCCAGAAGTGGATTTCCTTCTTTTAGAAGCCTTTTCTCTGAACAGGTTTTTAATTAACATTTGTACTTGACCAGTATGCTATATTTTCCAGTAATTGATTAGCTGTGAGACACACAATCCCTAAGACACAGAGAAAACTGGGATAACTTGAAAACAATCAGTCATGTTTCATGCAATTATTTTTTTTTATTTAATTACTGTGTGATGAATTCAAACCTAAGCAAAGATAATTTGAAAGTTAAAGCAAACTAATCTGCCATATTTCATGAAATGCAAAAGTATTGTGCATAAAGTTGCAAAAAAGAATTAGAAAATTGTTCACGTGCAATAACGTTTTAGTTTTTATAACTGATTCATGGAAGTTTTGAAATACAAACTTAATATTGATTTTTCCTTTAATGTCTGTTGAAAATGGTTCACACATTTAAAACTGCTGTGTGTTTGGTTTTTTTTAATAATAGCTCCTGTAATACTACAAAAAAACTAATATAGTATCAAAACAGTTGTCATTTTGTCTGTTACCCCAGCAACAGAACACAGTTGCATTTTGAGAAGACAGACTAGTAAAAAAAGGTAAATATTTTACGGGAAACTTTACATTGTTGAGGAAAAGTTCAAATACATAAGATGGTCTTCGGAGTGATATTAAGGTTCTATTGTCATGAGTTTGAAATTATGCTTTCCACAACTGTCAAAGCCATTAGTTACTGTGAACTTTTCAAATATTTATCCTCAGCTATTTTAGTTTCTATATACTATGTATGGGAATAGTTTATTTTTAAATGGGGTAGACTGATATTACTGTTTTTATACTTTTCATCTTTGAAATACAAATATTTTGTCAACACAGAATCATAGAATAATTTAGGTTGGAAGGGACTCTTCAGGTCATCTGCCCAACCCCTTGCTCAAGTTACTCAAGGACTTATCCCATGAAGTCTTGAACATCTCCAACAATGGAAATTCCAGAACTTCTCTAGACAACCTGTTCCAGAATTTAACCACCTTCATGATTAAACTTTTTTTCCTAACACCTAATTGGAATTTCCTTTTTTCCAACTTGTGTCTCTTGTCCTAGAAGCAATATTAGTATGAGGAAAGAAGTGTATTTCCATCAAAAAATGATGACTCATGGAAAGCAAAATATTTCACGGAAACCTGAATTTTGAGGAGGTTTTTTTTTACTTGAATTAACTTAATAGAGCTTTCCAGTAAAGCCTTAACTTTATTTCAATCATTTTTGGAATCGGATGTTTCAGTTTTCTGTTTTGGCATGACTTCTCAATACATACATAAAGAAATGTATTTATTGTTTCAATGGAGCATAAAAAAAATTTGGAAGGATATTGTTTCCTGGAAAAATCTGGTTTTGTGTTTGTTTTATTTTTCCAATTTGAATGGGAGAAAGAAAAGAAACACATGCAGCTCACCCAGCTCTGAGTATGTGGTGCTGTTATTTCTCAAATTAACAATTATGTGATATGAACATGACCAGAGTACTTTTCACTTCATATGCTATTTGTTTCTGTTTATGAACTTTCACTCACTGTGAACACAAAAAACCCCAGAATGCTACATTTCTCTTTGGGCTGTGAGGAGCTGGCATGAAGCTTGACAATGTAAGGAATGCCTAGCACGGAGTCAAAAAGGAGTTTGTACAAACATGCAACTTCTGTTGGTCTCAGTAAAACCATGTCAGAAAACCATTGTTTTAAAAACTACAGGCCAATTTCAGTTTCTATGTGAGATGTTATTTTTCCTTTCCACTTCCACACCACTGTATTCACTATACCAAAAAAGAACACTGGTAGCTTAAAGGGAACAATGTTCTGGTTAACATTTACTGAGAGGAAACTAACAGGGGTACAAGCCCAGGCCTGTGCCGTGCATGCTCGCTGCCTGGTAATGCAGCAGTTGTGCAGCCACACAACTCTCCCCCCGCTCATTTTCAGGGCGCATTTGGGTCTGATATGGTAGCCAGGACAGAATATGAATAGCTGAAGGTCTAGAAACATCTTTTTATGTAAGCTGTGATGGATAGTATAGCTTTTGTATTCATTTGTTCACAGCCCATTATTTGGGTACTTTATGTTGTGCTAAAAGAGCATGGAAAGAGCGGGAAACTGTGTTTTGCCTTTCCTGATTGTTGTACACTGAGCACCCCTCCCTCTCCAGATGGAAACAAAATCTGGCCTTCTAGAGCATACATTTAAGTACATTCTTACCGTGTATTCAGAAAGCTTCTGGAGTGCAAAGCAAAGCAGACAGGAAGATAGCTAGCAATCAGGGAGCCTGAAGCACTGTTAGAGACCGGCAAACTCCTGAGGAAAAGAAGGACTAGATACAGGCGTATCCAGGAAGGACTTAAACTTCTTAGAGGCCTAGAGGGGTTAGCATACAGTATGTTGCAACCCAAAAAGCCACGTGGAGCTGCTAAAGTCAGGACAAAACTAAGGGAAAAGATGAGATTTATGAGGACAGGGTTTAGAGAAAGGCTGACTTACAAGTGCAATAAAGTTACAATAAAACACGGCTCTACAGAACCCTTCTGGTGATGTTGGTACATTTGCTTGAAGGAAAAATTCAAAGTCATGATATTTTAGCATTAGTTCACGGAATCCTAATGCAGACTACAATGCTTAAAATTATGGTTCTCTTTCATTATAAGACTCTGTTGTTTGTGAATTTGCGAAAGCAGAATGAAACTTCATGTAATAGGATCTGTGCCATACCGGATTTTTCTGGGAAGTTTCAACTAAAACATAAAAATTGATCATTTCTAAAATTAAGAGGAAGGAAGAATACATCATTACAAGGTACAAGTTTTGCTGAGGAGCTCTAGCACCCACAGTCTGCAGCAAGGGGCTTCAGAGGCTGGAAGATGCTGTGGACTGAGGGAGCACGGAATTAAAATTGTCCCTTCTGTGGTTCTGAGTGCTTGTGATTGCAGTCTTGGTAGTTTTTACTGCAGTAAGAAATGTAGCCATGATTAAGAATACATATAGTTTAGTATACTCTTTACATATTTGTTCAGTTACTGCAGTACTAAGGAACACTGGAGCCACTGTATTTTGGTACAAAGTTACAATAATTTTATACTCTAGGCCTAGCTAAAATTAGGAATGCAAATATAGCATACCACAGAATTATAATTAGCCTATCATAGAAGTGAAACAAAGAGTATTAGATGAAAATCTATAGATTAAAAATAGGTTAAATTCTGCACTTCCACTCTTAATTTTCATGAGTGGCAGACATCTGCAAAATTTAATTCTACCAGTCTCATTACCATAACGTATCCCTGTTCATGTTAAAAAATTCTCAAATTATTTTAAAAATGAAAAATGCAAATATTTTAGGTACAGTCATAATTTCATAGGTAGAATTGATTTCACTCTTCCTGAATTTCTTTGCTGATTTGCATCTCAAAAAAACAAAAATTGCATGTCAGTAAAGTTTTTACCTTTTGCTTCCTGAATCCAGTCATCATAAAATATGCTTTTCCCTCTGAAATACTATCCACTATATTTCTTCTTAAACAGGCAGCAGCTGCTGAATCAATCTAATTTATAACTAAAATTCACAATCTTCAGTAGTTTATGTCAACACGAACAACAGAGATTTAAATTATTAGCTATAGTACAACCAAGATCTCAGAAGTTAAGAACTTCAATAAAACAAAGATCCATGAATTTTCATCCTCTGTTAAGATTACACAACACGTGGGTCGTCAAGTTCAGGCTCCTGGATCTTAGAAACAATAATTTCAGACAGTCCTTTTCACAAATACTTCTTATTGCCAATCAAAATCACCTAGGATTTTTGGCCCTTTTATTCCCATTGAAAATCTATTTTGGGACATTGCTCTGACAGTTAGAAACCTTTTCCAGCCTACCTCTTTTAATGATCTCCATGTGCTATATATATTCTTATGCCAGCAGTGGCCTTCAACTTAAGCAGTTGCTCTCCTGTGGTGTTTACCCATGCAATATATTTATGAGAATCTCAGTCTTTCTGCTAATCCAAATAAAATATTTTTTTAGTCCACTCTAAGAAATAAGAAGATACTCTTCCCTTTGATATCCCTACTAGCCACCTACATTCAGTTTGATGTCAGCTTTTTTCAGTATAGATGACCAGAATCCTAAATTTCCACTCATACTTCCCAATTCTCTTCAGAATAGTTGCAAGTATCGGATCCTAGACTGTTTCCACAGCCATGCTGGTTAATAGCTGTTCCACAACCAAGTAGTAACCTTAAGGCCGCAATAGAAATTCTTGCTGTTCACTTGAACTGCACAACCTTATATTTGGATTGTTGAACTTTATAATATTTCTGTTATTATACTACTGAAGTTCATCTGCTTCCTCCTGATCCTCTTCCTTTCATGATCAGGTTCATTTCAGGTTCACCATTTCATGATGAGGTTCATGATCAGATTGCTCCCAATGAGCAATATTCTCATCAGAACTGGATATGGGATTGCTCTGGAAGGAGAGAACTTCTCTGGAACTTTTCTTTTCTCTCTGGAAAAACTCTCTGCCTTTTGTTCCTTTTTCCATCTATTTCTGTCTGTCATTGTTATTTCCTGAAAAACAGGTAGGGCTTGTCAAACTGTTTGAGCAGACTCGCATACACAGCTGTCTGGATCACACATTTCTCTCATGATTATGGAATTATACCTAATTTATCTTTAAACTCTGATCCTGCTCAGTGGTTTCATTCCTTTTTCCTTCCCTATATTTCTTTTCATTATTATTTTGGGCCAGATTTCACACTTTAGCTCATATTTTACATATTACAAAGGTCCAGCTTCAGATTCTTACAGTGAATATTGTAACTTGGAATTTTCCTCCTCACTGAGATGCTGCTAAAATTAATCTTTGTTTATAGGTAGTGCTAAAATTATACAACACATAGTTATTAACATGAAGCCCAGAAAGTAGTCATAAAACTATTTTGAGACAAATACTATTTCAGTGAGAATTTTGTTTATGGAAATATTTAAACTGGTGAGTGAGCTAAACTAGCATTGAAAAAAAAATATTTATTAAATCTTACCTTTTCCCTTCTTTCTTTTTTTTCAAATCACTTGAAAAAATCATCTTTGCTTTATGATGAAAATGCAGCTGAACTTTGCTGCTAACTGTAATAATTAATTGTAAATAATTGTAAATAATTCAGAAGATATTAACAAATAATTTTTTCCAAACAAATTTACTGAAAAATAAGCATTATGAAAATATTTTTACTTGAAATAACCGGAAGACTTATTTAAAAGATATCAAATACAAAAAATTAGCATATTATCACTTTTTGAAGAATGTAATTCTCTAATTTGTTTCTCTTGGATATTAGCATATAAATTACTATTTTGCAATTTATGCTCTGTGAATTGAAGTAAATAAAATAATTAGGAGCAATCTTCAGGTTCATGAGCCAAATTAATAACAGTGTTGGTTTTAAGCTTAAGTTTATAGTCTAGATTTATTTCTGTTTTGTAGCGGTTCTGCCACAGTCTCTTTCATGATAAAAACCAGAACTTTGGAAGCAAACCAAGAATGCTGCTGTTTGTCTTAGTGGGGATTTTGGCATTGTCATAGCCAAAAGCATGGCAACACACGCACTGTCTTTTTTTTTTTTTTTTAAACGATCCAGAAAGCATTAAAATTGGGAGATTCAAACACTAAGACAGCATGTTATCTTCAGACAGGGCTTCTGTTGGAAATGACTGAATTATGGAGAACAGAAGAAAGACAAAGAAATGTGTACGCACATTGCAATCAATATCATTTTACCTCCTGGAAGCTTTGTGTCTCAAGTTTTTTCTGGTTTTGATTCTTCTCACATTTTTTTGAAATTGTAAAGAATGAGTTATCAAAACGTATATATACATATATTTACATTTCCAGAACCTATAAACCTGCTGAAGGTCATCTAAACAAGGATGAGGCAAATGTTGGGAAGGAGACTTGCATGAAATCACAGAAGTTGATGTTTTCAGCAAAACCGTTACTGCTGATATGGTCTAATTTAACAAAACAGAAAGAGAATATATTAGTTTAGAATCAGAACATACTAGTTGAGACTAATGAAGGGCCAAATCACAAAGAGAAAGGGCTATGATTCCAAACCTGAAAACATTTATGTTTAATTCTTAACCACGTTCAAAAGAAACATTCTATTTCAGTTCATGGAACCTGCAACAATGAATACATATAAGTGTTGGCAACATCTAGACCTGTCAAATGAATTCATCAATTATAAAAGAATATGTAATTCTTTAACACTTACAAACACCAAATTTATGTCCAAAGGAAAACAAATCTGTATGTTTGCCTAGAACAGATGACAAGGATAAACAAACTTTCCTGATCAGTTAGGCATCACTGAACAAAATTAAGAAACTGAACTATAGTTTACCTCTTAAATCACTGTTGCTAAAGAAGTTTCATTAATCTTCTGAGCTACTAGTAGTCAGTATAACAATTCAACAAAAACAAATAGAATAATTTCCACTATAAAAGACATGAATATTATAGATATAAATGACATTTCAAGAGCACCAAAAGAAGTTTTAACTAGATGTTGTAAACATCATGTACATGTTTTTTGTTTAGTCTCAGTTTTACCATTTCCTGTTCAGCATTTATTCTTTAACTCTGTTAACAATAACGTGTCTGTTTCCTAATCCATAAACATTTGAAATGGGGACCTTTTCAAAAGTTGTATTCTGGTTTTTATTAAAATAGTAGGGTGTTCCCAATTCCCAAATTCAGTGGAACAAATTTAAATCAGTAATGAGTATGACAGAGTACCTTCTACCAAAGGGAACTATTTTGGATATGTTTTTTCCTAATGCCTAAAGTACACACACCAGTTTTTATCACAATAATTCTGAACATTAAAAGCAGTAAAGAAATGTTCTAAAAATTACTGCTTTCTCATTCAACAGGTCTGTTCCTGTAGCCTTTAAAGTACCATCTGCCTTATTGAGTGTCAAACTGGTTGTTTAGGTTTTTTTAACTCCTGATAACACTGCTAAGTCAAAAACAGTTCCCTGAAATAGTGAGCTGGATTACATTCCTTTTCCTCTAGCATCAGAAGTACCATAAACTGATCACTGGTTACTGTGCCAAATTTTGCCCTTACATCCGTGAATCCTCAATGTATGAAGTCGATGAAAGAATTTGGCCTGAATATTTTGATTATAACTTATAATACATATGCTGGGATGAGAATAATGAAGCTAAAAAGCAAAAGGATTATCAAAACCCAGAATGAGTTTGCAAAATAACATGGGATAATGGCAGCATGGTCAACCATTCCATAAATTATCTTCTAAAAGTCCATAGGTTCTTCAGCACTGATTCCAAAGATGTGTTTAGTATTAATCATCTAACTCTTCCCTTAAGCAGACCTAGTTTCACATTCAAATCATCGCTGGTTCAGGAATTTTTGCCTGTGCTGCACAAATGCTTAACTTTGAATTGGATTGAACTAATCAGCAAAGTTAAGCATAGGTGTATCCAGTATTGGTATCTGTCAGGAAACATGATTTATTTTGCATTTTTTTAAATACAACAATAAAATAAATAGAAAAACAATTCAAAGCTGCCTCACTGTTGTGCTTTAGATTCAGGTGACTGAAAAATTCTACAATATACAAAATTGTATCCATTTCCTGGGGATCCAAGTGGAGAAATTCTTAATTATACTGTTTTCTACTCGTAAACCATTTCTAGCTCTAAAATTAAAAAACAAGGATTCCATCCTCCCTCCTTTTTAATGAAGCACAGTAGAAAAAAAGATAAACTTTTGTTCCTCTTGCGATAATGTAACTTTCTAATCTTCTTATTTATAACGCATTACAAGTACCAAGATCTAATTAAGAGCAAAACTAAATATGTTTTAAGCTGCCACAGACTATCATTGATAGTCAGTTGGAACAAGATAGTCAATGAAAATAATAACTTGTAGCCGATATGGAAGAATTAAAAACTGTACCGGATAAGACTGCAACTGGGAGAATGTTCATGTATTTGTATAATTAATTATTGTTAAAATTTACAAAATTATGTTGCTCACTAAGGGTAAAAGATCAAATAAAATTGCATATATTGGACACCATCAAAACAGGGACCATGTAACAACTGCAATTTTGTGTCATCCTTTCCACCCCTCTCCTGCCCACATTTCTAAATTCTTTATCCCCTCATAACTAAATCTTTATGTCCATAAATGTTGAAGACTGAAACATTACTACCTCTTTATCCCTCTTCACATAACTAATGCATAATTCATGAACAAATGTTAAGTGGAAAAAATTACTATAATCAATACTTCAAAGGCTGAGAGTCATTCTTGTAAAAACTTCTGATGAGTGGATTTAGTAACTTAAGACTGAATAATTACTGACAAGTGTTAACAGCTTACTATAAGACAGAAAGGGTCATGTCTGAAAAATGCACAGTCAGTACGAAATATGACGACATTGCAGTCCTGTATTATTGCAGCTCTTAAATTATTGAGGAAAAAATAGTCATTTTGAACTTAATCCTTTTATAGAATATTCATTAATCAATGCTGAATTTTGCAAGGACTGCAGGTATAAAACATGAAATGATGAGTATTTGTTCCTGATACATTTGGATGACAAGCATTCTTTGACAGTTTATGCATAATAAATTTTCTGATCTGATATAATCTATTAAGCTTTGGGGATCCAAATAAGGATCAGTCATCTGGATTCAAGCAATCAGTCACAAGGTCTTACAAATAGGAGTGAAAAATTTTAGCATTTTCATCAATATTAGCTAAAATATTTGTGATTATTATTTTACTATTTATTGTGAGCAGAAAACAAGGTAAATGCTGCTAAATAAAAACAAACTTAAGGTTCCATGCATCTGAACTAATAAGAATAGAAAGTCAAACATTTGAATGAGCAGAGAGCATGAAACGTTCTTGGATTATTTATTTTTTTCACTATTTAAGTAATTTTTTAATGAAAAGAAACATATCCAAAACTTAATTTTAGTTTAAAGATTCTAAAACAAAAATGGAATAGCAACTTGGGGATGCATCCAGAGATTTCATCTATCACAAGTTTTGTTTTGGTTGTTTGTTTGGTTTTTTTTCTTTCTGTTTTCATTAATACAATGATTTTGAATTGGAGTCTATGGCGAGGGCTTTATTGTTTTACTGTCCTTGTTCGTGTCCTTACAAGTTTTCAGTAACACCTACAAGGTCTCTGTTAGAACAATATCCTAATATCTAATATAAATATATAACACTTTAAAGTTTGACTTGATGGTAAAGTGTTATTTGAATCTTTGTTTTTCTTTTAAACATTGGAATTATTACGTTTTCTTTTTCCACTTTCTAAAATTTATTTTTGACAACTAGGAGACAAAACTCAGCTTCTTCCTGCTGTCAGTGTGTAAGAACTCAGCTAATTCTGAATTGTTCAAACAGGATACAGCAGCTTGTTCCAAGAATGCCTGAGTGTAGCACTGACAGCAATAAAGATGAGGCACTTGCATAAGTAAAGGTAGCAGAACCACCCTCTATGTTTTTGGGTGTTTTTTTTGTTTTGTTTTGTTTTTAATGATATTCTTCATACTATTCAAAATCCACACTATGCACCATATTAGATTACATTCTCTATATACTGTATTAAATTACCTCATGTTTGAGATTTATAATGACTGGGGAAGCACATAGTCACTAGTATTAAATCAAGTGCACTGGATCCTATCCAGATCATGTTTGCTCTTTCAGATCTGAATTTTATGTAATCTCAAAAAAATAAAATAGATGGAATCTGTTAAGATAAGTTGCTGTGCACAGCTCCAAGATTTTACAGGAATTTATTTCTGTACAGATATAAAGTCAATCTGCCCTATCAAAACAAGAAAACAAATTTTCTTCTTAGGTGCTTTTAGACTCTTCTCAGTGTCAAACATCCACATTTAAACTAATTCAGCTTTTTCATGCAATCATGTCACTCTGTGTCCAAATGTCACTGTTATAATCTGTTCTCAACAATGCTAAAATCTGATTTTAGGTCTGTTACTTAGCTAAAATCTTCCTAGCTCAAGACAAGCAGTATTTCATGGTAAGAATGATACTGTAGCATAACTTACATCAATTAATATTTGATAAAAATGTGCCTGGAATATCTACTTCACACTTACAAAGAGCTTGCTTGTGTTTACAGCTGTTAAAATCTAATCAAACTTTTTGTAACATAATTTTTCACTTGACTTGACAGTAATGTATAAAGTGGAAAAACCAGTGCATCTTTACTGTTGTTGTCAGAAAATAGTAATTAACACTGAGCATATTTTTGCAGTGCAGAGGCCTAACTTCGATCTGTTACACTGACAAAGGCTGAACGTATTTTTTTCTGTGTGGACTGTAACCTAACAACCACGTTGCAACAGGAGGCCCAGGCAGCTATGTCAACTGTTGTACCTGAACTAGATGACTATAATGACTAGATGTACTTTTGTGTGGTCTTAGCACATCTTACCTTAAGTTTAGCTAGGAGGAATTCATGATCTTGCAGTAGTTTTTTAGTCTCATCTTGATTGCTGCCAATTTCTAATAAATTTGGTGTTGATTCAGCCAGCTGAAGCTTCACCCATTTTCCACACTGTAATAAGTAAACAATTACAGGCTTCAGAAAACACAAGCTTTCCTTCATTTATTTATTCATACAGACTCTCAGGTCATGCATACTTTTCATGGTCATAGGAACACAGGGACCCATAAACATGTACTCGATTGCAGAATGAAGACACAGCGGATAAAATATAAACTTCACTTCATTTGAAACAGGTATCAAAATCCCAGACTCTAGTCTTATCCCGTAGCTACTGTGATTCTGTTTTTGCCTGTGAAGAGTAAGACTATCACAATAAGCCAAAAACGTTTCTCCAACTCTTCTCCCCTTTCAGCTGAAGATTACATAGATGGTTAAGGAAACTTGGTGGGTGGGGGGGTGGGCGGAAGGTACAAATATATTACAGCAGATGCAAAAACCATAACCCCAAATCTTATTTCTACCACACGGATCCAGCATACCTGTATACTGAATATATATGTAGAGAGAGATTGCACAACTAGCAGCAGAGAGACTTAATAGCCTTTGGAATAGGAACCCAAACAGCAATCACCCATTGTGTCTGGAGGATATACAAAGAAAGGAAGCTTGACAGCGACCCAAAGCATAGCTAATTCTTTCCTCACTGTGTTGCAGAACTGCTACAGTCTGAGAAGTATAACTCAGAGAGGATGGTGATAAGGAATGAAGCAGTGATGTCACTGGAGGCTAGCGTGGTTCCCACAGCACACAGGGGAAAAATAAATGTCTTCACCCTAAACTTAAGCCTCCTTGCAACAAAATTACTCCCCTGCGGCAGCAGACAGAGTCTCCCAGGAAGGGTGAGAACTGAGAGGAGAGAACCTTCCCATCCCACCGGCACAACTGAGGTAACTCCATCCTGAATAATTACCCTAATTCAGTGACAGCCCAACTCATTATCACCTTATTCGGCATTACAGACGAACTCTAGCAGCTGAGGCTACAGTGTCTTCCAAGCTGCTTGGAGAATGAAGAATCAAACTGCCAATAAATTCCAACTGGGATTCAGTACCTAGGCATCCAGCTTTACTCCTCATGCCGAATTTTGTGCAAGCTGTAGGTGCGGATTCCAGCTCACAGAACAGGCCTTTAGGTGCTTATAAGCACAACTGTATACACATAAGGGCTTCTACTAAAACACATGGGAATATGAATTCACAGCTTTCAAAAATAACCACTCATTATCAGGTTTAGGCTTTTTTTTCCCCAGCAAATACTTCAAAAAAAGACACACAATCTGCATTTATGGAGTTGGTAGACTACTTATTGTGTAAAATTACTACTGAATATAGTTCAAAAATAACTCTTGAGGAGTCTCAACTATGATTAAAGGTAACATCATGCTTATTAACACATTTTCATGGCACTCTGCATTTATCTCTTACATTTTAAACAGAGTAAGAGGAATTCCTTGCCTCTAAGAGCCTACATATTTTGGCCAAATTATTTATTCCATTTAAAAAACAAACCAAAAACCACAAACAGAAATTGTGAACAGAAACAAGTGTTAACTTCCAAGGAAGATCTATTAGATAAAACTGAATAAATGACCTTGCCTAATCATTGTATGCTAACTATTCATTTGCACAGAACATTTAAAGGAAGTAGTAATCACTGAGTAGCAGAAAGCCAAGAACAGACAGGCTAGCAGTTGCTGCCTTACCTTAAGTACAGCTATAACAATACTGGCATCCCCAGCCTGAACAGCAACTGAACTGACTGTTGTCGTAGAAAGCTCCTGCTCCGAACTGGCTTCATTTGACATGGTGTTTCAAAATGGGACTTCATACATTAAAGCAGACTTGAAATGCTCTTGCAAGGTCCGCTGTTCATTTCAGAAAGCAACAGATTTGCTTGGATTCATTCAGTGAAACAGCTCAGCTAACACTGATTAGTCTGCCAAAAGGAAAGAACAGGAGGTTAAAAATAGACAACTCCATTAAGTTTATCATTCTTGAGAGAGATTTGACACACCCCTAGTTTGGTAACATTAAGCTGCCTGTTCTTTTTTGTCACCATCTGAAGTGTGAAGAGCTTCTTCCCAGAACATCACCTGACACTGGCTAACCAAAGGAAAAAAGATTCTCAAATTAAAACAGCTAGAAAAAAAATTTTACTATTTAGTCTATACAGACAAGCCCAGTGTTTTGAGGTTTCAAAACATGCAACTATACAATCTACATTTTCACATTCTACAAGTAAAATATTTTCTCATTTACTAGTTACTGAATATATTTGCTCAACATAATTCTTCCGCTAAGTCAAAGTATTTAAACAGGATGAACATGTGTATATAATTCAGATGCTGAGTCAAAACAGACAGGGGATTTTTAATCCAAAAATATTTAAAAGTATGGTGACCATAACAACCAGAGAAGGAAACCAAGTACTTTGTGTGAATTCTTAAGGAGTGTTTTATTCCTGCCTAAGATTAAGACAATTTACCTGCTTTTCAATTTAATCATAAGTTGTTTCTATAGTCTTCATTTTGTTCTAAATGAGTATAAGGAAGACCTCTCTAATAATTTTTTAAACCCTACTTAAGTATTTTATTCAGTGCAGGGAAATTAATAGACACATTTAAATCACAGTATTGGTTAGGCATATTAATTCTACTGCCAGAAGCCCAGAGCATGCCAAAAGTAGCCTACAGCACAAGACAGCAGCTGCTAGTTTTCTTCCACAGAACAGCTGGGAAAGTGACACTGGTCTTTAGGTTTGCAGGTCACTCTGGAAACACAATTCCACCCAAGAAACTACACGCATAACTCTCCTCTAAGCATCTGTTTGCTTGATTTGTTTAAAAATATGTAACATTTAGCAAATCTAGTTTATATAAAAATTATCTAATTGCAAACTAGAACAGACACACCTGCAATGAAATCAAGATCTGGAAGCAAATTCTAAAATATTTTGGACTGGAAGAAACTTAGGGTAGTTACAGGGAATTTGAACAGATGTGTCAAGCTATGGGATTTTTTGTTTGTTTGTTCTCCCCCCCCCCCCCCCCCCCCCTTGTTGGCAGATTATAATCTTAATTTGATTGCCATCTTCAAACCATGTGTTTCAAACAGAGTATCCAGAAGCGCATTGTAGCATTTTGTGCTGAACTAAATGGGCTTGGCAAGTCAAAACAACAATTTTCCCATCCCTTGTGCCAAAGCAGAGCCATGAACCCTCAAGCAGCCAACAAGGGAACAAATATCACATAGTTTTCTGAAACACATTGTAACACCTATGAGAGGCCCATGAACTTCTGTCACTGAAACATTATATAGATATTCATGGGACTCATGTGGATATTCATGTAATAGGTATGGCAGAACAAAATGTTTGAAACTTAATGGCCACACAAAAACTGAAGGGTGAAAGTCCTGAAGAAAACCTCAAAGCTGAAACAGAAGACACAACCCGATTTTGGTTTGAACTTCCTAAATACTCAGGATTTCCAAAAAACATTCCAGAAGACAAGCGACTTTGTATTTTTTCATCCTGCAGGCAGGACTGAGAACAAACAGGGCTTGACTGTTGGAAAAACTGATGGGAAAAAAAAGAGCCTGACCTCTTGTTAGTCTTATAAAAGGAGTTACAAACCAATTTTAGTACTATGTCAAAATGTGTCCTTGAGTTTTTGTTCTCTCAGAAGCACATTTTAAGTGTACTTTCTCATGGCACAAGTTGGGCCCATCCATCATCTCACTATGGTAGCCAGACATAAGAGCTGTTTTTCACTCAGGTGAAACAAGGAATCATTTTTCATGGTGCTGACAGCTGGAAATCATGGAAAAACACCACACTCAAGAAGTTGACCATAAGCAAGTTTGGCAGCAGCTGAGTCAATTGATTCAAAACATCTGATAACAAGTGCATGGATATTGTATTTATTTGGCTTATGCTAAGCATACAAGATAGAGACAAGGAAACACCAGAGCAGCAGGCAGAGAAAAGGTAGCAAGGAATCAGAAAACATTTTATAGCACAACCCTGGGAGAAAAAGCTGAGGATGTTGGCATTGCATGATGATCCATTTCAGCTGTGTCCAGGGAAACAAAATTTAACAAGCATGCCTTTCTCAGTCTTGTTTACTTACCTATCTGTCATCTGTTCCTCTGTCTGAAACAAACAAACAAAAAACCCTGCTAGAAGCCAGAAACAGGCAGGCTATCTGTGTCTGTAGAAAGAAATACTTCCCCTTTATTGCTGCTGTGTGAAAGATGAGAGTAAGCATGACAAGAAGAAACTAGCATTCACCAGCTGTCCACAAGAAACAAGGAATCTGAACAAATGAACAAAGGAATAAATCTCAGGAAAACAGAAAAAAGATGAAGTCTCTCTAGTGTGAATAATGTCAGGTATTATCTGTAACAACTGTATGTAAAAAGGATTTGAGAGGTAAACGTGATAAAACTCATTTTCAACATGGAGTGTGTCTTATCAGCAGCTTTTTCTCATGTGCGGCAAGGGAAGTGCGCTAATCACAGTTTTGACAGTTATGCATAAGAAAAGGGCCTATCTTTCTTGGACATAAGTTGCTTTTTGTTCAGAGCTTTGGAGCTGCCAGTGCGCTATGAAAATGCCTCTGGGAGAGACAAAGTTCACTCCCTGCAGCCTCAATGACATGAGGTCCTTTGCTTTGACTGGTTTGTAAATGTAACGGGTCTCCTTTTCTTTCCTTGTCTCATGCCTGGGAGAACAGGCGTACACAGCAAGGGAGGGAAGGAGAACAAGGGAAGGAAGCATCCCTCAAACTGATGGGTTTCGTGTGGCTTGGAAAAAGGTACATAAACACTGCTTTCCTCTGGCAGCCCCACCTGAATGAGGGACAAAGGTGTCAGAGCTCTCCAAGTCTGTGGTTGCTGCTTTTTGCTGGCTCCTACCATCTTACCTTTTGAGTAGGCAACATTTTCAGGTATCGTCAGGAATGACAGTATGAGGGCATGAAAGCAAGCAGTCTGCAGGTCTCCTCAGGTTCATAAAGAGGGGACTCTGCAGCCATGGAGGTCACATGCAAGGGTGAGGGTTGAGCAGGAGGTAGGTATTTCTCCTGGAAGAGGCTCCTCTTTACCCTACACTGGTTGAGTAAGTTTCTAGGATGACAAACTGGTTGAAATCATAATCAAGTTTTGTCATTCCTAAAAACCAAAATCAAGTATGATAAAAACCATCCCGGCAGCAATAGCAGTCAGGGGAGGAAGGCAGGAAACAGAGACGCCTCCTCCCAGAGGTTAAAAAGTACATGAATGGCATGTAGGGAACAGTAACTTGTAATACCATCTCTTTCTTAACACTTAATTAGAAAGAAGTGTTTCTTGCAGAGAACCACACTATGAAAGCTGCCAGAAAACAGAGGGAAACTGAGGCACTTACAGACATTAACCTTTTACTCGGGGCCGGAGAGGCAGGACAAGTCAGGGCCAGGCACAAACTGACTTCCCAGCACCCAGAGGCAGAGCAAGAAATAGCGCACGCTACTCCCCAGCAGGGCTATGAGATTCGGACACAGGCCACAGCTGAGGGAAGTCTGTCCTCCCACGATCCCCGGACCACCCAGGGCGAAGGGCAGCCCTGCCCGCTCCCCTCATGACAGTGAGGAGTTTCTGCTGCTGAAATTACTGAGGCAGGGCAGCTGCACTGAGAGGGGAGGAAATGCTCCCTGCTCCCAAAAGCAAGGTTATTACCACCTGTAAGAGGGAGGGATAGGGCCAGCCAGGGTAAATGAGATTAACTTCAGCTAGGTAACAGCTGAAGCACAGGCAGAAGCCATTTCCCTGAGAGTCCATGAGCTGAAGAAAAGGCAGCCCTAAAAATAGCCCAGGACGCTGGTGGCCCCAAAAAGGGGGTTGTGCCGTCTTTGCCACCATGGAAAGAGGAGGCACAGAAGTCTCAGTAAAGGGCTAGGAAACAGCTGTGAAAGAGTGCCCGAGGGGTAAAAGACAGCCTGCTCCCCCCCAGCAAAAAATGGTAAGAACGAACCATGGTCCGTGCTGCCTGGATTATTGTTTGATAGTTCCCAGATTCGTTTTACTTAAAAACATACAAGTATAGTGAAGCATTATAGCTTGTATCTTCCCATTCTTCCTGATGCACCTTAGGGTGCATCACCCTAACAAAAGCCCTTCTACCCTTGCTCCTTCGTCACCAGTCCTGAAGACACTTTATACCACTCTAAGAAAACAGCATGATGAGAAAAAGCTACCCAAAAAGCATCGTCACACGAAGCAGAGAAAAGACCTGGCAAAGGTATCCTGGTTTATCCCTGTCACACTGAACATGTCTCCGTGAAAGAAAAAGAAACAACACTGCTAACTGTAAAACCAACAGTGTACCAGAGATCAAGAAACAGGCAAACAGTTTAACAATGCTAATTCAGTGCAATCGTAAGAGCAAAATCACTGTTTGTTTCCAAGGACAACAATACTTAAAAAAACCCATATGGTAAACAGGCTTGGGAAGCAATGACAGCTGATACATTTCAGTCCACTGGTCATTAATTTTTCATGTCCCACTCTTCCATCCCAAAGCATTGTCTTCCCTATATCCCTCTTCTTGGATCCTAGAGGATTTCCACAATGTATACATGCTATTTGTACCTAGCGCTTGTCAAAATAGTACCTAAATCCCTACTATTTATTAAATGATAGAAGAGATCCACCAAATTTAACTAGGGCTTACAACCACGTTATAGCACTTCAGCCTCCACTCTTATTTTAAGAAAGCTCATACAGCCTTTAAATTTAGACCTCCAGCTTCTAAATGTTATATAAACAAAGACCGTTCTTTCTAGCATCTGTTATTTAAAAAAATCATCTTCCTGTTCTTTACCTGGCTTATATACAGGTTAAAGAGGAATGCTGACACATAGGGTTTGTTTATGTTTTTATTCACTAGAATTCCTGAACAGTGTACAATCACCCTGATTGTTTTCAAATATACAGAAATAATAAACCAAGCTTGGTGGTAACCTGCTTATCTGATCTGCTTTCTTCGTATCTTGTTATCTTAGCACATGGCTCAAGATGGGCAGCATAGAAAACTGAGGTGTTGAGATCTTCACTCAAGAACCCCTGCAGCAAAACAAGTTTCTCATTCTAAGAATGCGTTAAAACATTAGTGCTTTCAGAAAGAACGTCCTTTCCTTGTTAAACGTAACACCGTGCAAAAAATTTATTTCTTTAGATTCTTTACTTGCAGATAAGCTTGAGGAGGTTTCATACAATAATAAACTGGAGGAAGAGGACAAAAAGTACCTTAGGGAAAGGAAGAGAAAGAGAGGGAGAGAGGAGCACAGATCCCCATGATAATTCTGAAGCCACTGGCAGCTCTGACTGATTAACAGATGTACCTCTAAGCCAACTCATCTGAACAGATGTCTCCAAATCCAAACACATTTGGTATCATTTTTCTTTGCAAGTTTAATTTTATTTTGCTGTCACAGCCAATAAAAAACACAAGTTGGATTTATACCTTTCCTTAAAGTGACAGCTACAGGAAAGACTTAAGGAAAAAAGTAACTTGATGACTATTCAAGTGTAAATATAATGGCAAAATATAAACAACGAAAATTTTAACTGTTGAATGGGGTGAAAAGATTAAACAAAACAGCAAACAATACACATGTGAAGCGCAAAGTGATCACATCTCATTCTCTCTCACATCCCAGATGAAGAGACCAGCATGTCCTCTTAAGTTTACTGAAGAAATGGCAGGGAGGCTATCTCCACTTCAGTTTCCTCAGAATCAGCTGGAGAGTGGACTTACCCCATCAGCACCCCCACGGAAGGTCAACATTTCTGTCTCGCTGGATATTGTCCAAAACAAATGCTGCACAGCCTATGGAGCTGTACTTTGATGAATACAAAAGTGAAGCAGTTTTAACAGCTCATGGGTGGCACGTACACTAGTCAGCCCAATTGCAAGCTTGTCAACAGAGAAAACCAGCGTATTCAACTCTGTCAGGAGAATGAAGAGACATTAGATAGTTCATTAGTCCATTGTTCAGGCTCCAGCAGCAGCAGAAAGAGAACAGTTTATTACACAAGATTAGTATGTTCCCTCGCCCATGCATGTAAGGAAAGCCAGCAGGACTTTTGTTACTAAATTCCTTAGGAGCATTTGAAATTCCTTCCTGATATGGTGTGTTAGCACAGTGGAGTATGCACTCTGCACCAAATATAGATGTGAGACAGGCTACACGTTCTCCCTGTAAAGAAGGAAGATTAAGATGCAGATTGTAACCCACATCTAAGTCTCAAGGCAGCTGCAAACTGTCCCACTAATAAGGTAACCACAATGACAGTTTTGCCCCATGTCACTAATTTCTGTGTTTAACTTACGTTTGCAATGTAGCTGTGTTAAAAGACTGTTTCCCTTTAATTATTTTTCAATGTTTATTCATGAATACAGATGTCTGTATTAAACATGAAGTAAAAACATCGGTTAAAAATCACACAGGCTGTTCAAAGAGACAGTTACATCAGTGTAACTGGGTTCTTAGGACCATCTTTTAAGGGTGAAACATCTCTGTTCAATCTTATCACAAGTAATCAGCCAGCAATGATGCAAAAAGATCAGTATGAGTCATTCATTTAACAGGAGACTAATTAAATAGATATAATCATACTAACCACACCATAACATTAAAGCCATATTGTTGCTATTGTTTGGAAGAGTTAATTTAAATGGACACAAATTTCAGAAAGCTAAATTTAGAACAAGTACAGAAGTATGTTACCCAGCCACACTTCTGATAGCACACTACTTTAGACATTGATATCGGGGAGAGTTTATCCAGAAAAGAAAAATTCAGCGGGGGAATTGAATTTTAAGTGTTAAAGAACCATGAGGCTTTATAATCCTTTTTAAAAAGTCATTTATCAGCGGAGTTATAAATAGCAGTGCTTTGTTTTGTTTTAAAAAGATAACTCCATCTTGTATAACTGCTACTTGAAGGTTCACACTGCTGAGCATTCCTCTGTATATTTGGGTCACGTATTTCCATCTTCCAGACCATGGTACCTCAAACAGCAAGCACATACCAGGCCCTGCCTGTCCCTTTCACGTAAGTGCTGAATTGTGTGACATACTTAGAAGAGGTTAAAAAGCAGGAGGTATTGAAATCTTCCCCTCTCCCCCCCTTACTTGTCTGGAACTGGGTTGTTAAACAGATGTGTGCTCACTGCTGACACCCAATGTAACAGGGGTGTGACTACAGGGTATGAGGATATTCCCTCACTGTTCCCAGTTTAAGTGACCCTCCACACTCTACAAAGGATGGCATGTAACACTTCAGAATTCAAGTCCCACATAAATTTAGGAAGCATTGTGTATAATTAAAAAAACAAAACAAAACTTTTCCCCCCCCTCAATACTCTTCCAACACTAACTGAAGAGCAGTTAACTTGCATTTACATGCATCAGATGGCATTGTTTGCCATCCATAGCAAAAACTCCTGCTGCTGTACAATCACCAGGAATAGGTGATTTGTTCCTGTTCTGGGCCTGGATGCTCAAACTTCATTTGACCTGAATGCTGCTGTCTGCAGTAGCAGGTGGTTCAGTGCAATAGGAGAGGTTCAGTGAACAGAAACTTGGTACCGAGACTCTCTCATGTATATATGTATCACTGTTCTTCATACTGCTTCCAAGGGACACCACGACGACCAAGCTGTCTGCATAGCAATGTGTATTATGAGACACCATAAGCAACAAGGAGCTGCTACAGGAAGATTTCTGTCACAGCTTAAGGTCCTTGAAGGAACTGATTTCAAAAGCATAGCAGCCCATGCTGTCAAACCAGAAATCGGTGTCACTTTTTCCACACCACTGCACCCAGTGCTGTAATATCACCAGAAGCCTCCCTTCCCCCAGAGGTGCTTACAGAAAATCAGTATCTTTACCTGGCTGTAGTAGGGAAAAACAAAAAGCGGTCTGTCAGCATGTCCTTGTTGGATTTGACTGCAGATTCCAAGGACAAGGACCCTGGATCAGCTCTGGAGGGTGTACACTCCTTTGGAGTCTCCCTCATTGTCACCCCAGAATCTGAAAGCCCACCTTGGCAGCGCGTTCCCATCTGACAGTCTCTTCAGGCTCTTTGTACAGGGTGTATGGCTGCAATGCTGTGCCCAAGGTGCGATCATTGTTTCAAGTCTTCAAGAGCACTGCTTTCACTCCCTTGACTTTGACACAGCATTCCTTCTCTCTTAACGCCCAACAGCAGTCATGAAAGTGGCAAACTCTCAGGAGAGCCACTGAATTGTTCTGCGGTCTGCTCCAAGCAGCTTCTGGTTCTTCCACCACACAGACGAATGATGAGGTCTTGGGGCCTCAGGTTTCTCCTCTTGAAGTTCAGCAGGAGGCAGAAGATGCAGCTCTCACCACGGTAAAATAGTGTAAAATGAGAGAACGGACAATTTAAAAAAGGGTGATAAGAAGAAGAAAGAATTCAAACAGGGAAATAGAAGACAAAAGACTGGATAAGATTTTGAACAGGAGAAGTCTTGATGAATGATGAAGGAGAAGCTGAGAGTTGCAAGAATGAATTAGGGACTGACAATCAACAGTAACTGCAAAGGCACACATAGCACTTGGCTCTTTGGAGCAAGAGAACCATGTCAGGGTATTGAAAGAGCTCTGCATTGTTCAAGATCTTGCTACCAATATGTCTGTGTTAGGTATAAGCTGAAAGAGCTTGTGGGAAGGTGGCGCACACACTGGTTGAGAACCTAATGTTGCATTAAGTGTTGGATCAATTTAAATCACATTTGGATCTGAGCTCCCAGATTAGTTTTATTCTAAAGACTAAATTGCATGTAATAAAACAGTGCTCTGAGAGCCTAACTAATACGCAGTGAATGGACACAGTCAGGAGTCCAATTTAGAACTGCAGTATTGCTGCAAAACAAATCACTAAATTGACTCTCTGTGACCTTGCTGTCGGTGTTAGACTTGCAAGGTATGGGTTCTATCTATGACCCTTTTACAGATACACATTTACCGTAGGCCATCAGCATCAGTGCTGATCACGCAAACAAACCCGTAGCTCAAATGTATCTTTTCCAAGAGCTTTATCTGTCACAGAGCATCCAGTAACATGTCCAGGATCCTTTTGCCAGGACAAAAGTATTTTCCTGTGAATCATGGAATAATTTATTTTTGACCACTTCTTCCAATTTCTCAAACTAGCTTCTTCTGAAGTATGAGTCCTCTAGTGAACTCTGCAGTCAGCTGCTTTGATTAAGGATCCCCATTGCTTAATTACCTCGAATTTCATACTTGAAAATAGGTTTGCCTGGGACAATAATCACCATCTTTGTTTGAAAAAGGATACAAAATGAAGTTTAATGATATGGTGGATACAAGATTTTCTGGTATAATCTCCTGTGATCTTCCCCACAGTGTGGAGACAAAAGGCAGGCAAGCACTATAGTTGAAATTTGCAATCAGACACAAAGCTGCACGGGGGACCCTCTACATGTAATGGGATTGGGGGAAGGGGGAAAAAGGAAATATCAAGTCAAGTACAACTGTAGACTTCTTGGATTTTTAAAATTGCACAGAGGTTCTTGTTTTGTTTTTAACCTTAACACAATTTCAATATTAGAGTGCTTGAGGCAGGGTCCTATGAGATACGTTCTCAGACATCACATTAATTTGCCTGAATGTTACGGCCTGAGAACAGTACTGTATCCTCACTGGCAACAATAACATTGCTAGAGTGCTGAGGTAAAATTCACGTAACGCAAAACAGCTTTCAAATTAAGGTTTTGACTGATCACGTTAAAAATACACTGACATTTTTACAGAAGGTTTACAGAAGATACATGGCGTCACTGGCTGTGCAGTAGGTTTTGCTCCAGTCTTCCTATCCTCTAATCTGCAAATGACAATAAATCAGGGTGTTACTCCTGAGGCATCTTGTCAGGCCCTGAGGTAAAAGGGATGTATATCAAGTAAATTTAAAATAATAATGATGCTAACGTATTTGCAAATCCTTAATGTTTCATATTTGTCTATTTTTGCACTGGTTCTTTAAGATCATGCAATATGTGTTACAGTACTCTTCAGATTTAAAAAAAAATCTTAAATAATCCTCTTAAGTTGCAAGATGGAATATTAGATTTTGATTTTTTTTCCTGTTATACAATTACTGTGGGCTTTGTATTTCTTTAGCTAAATCAAGAGAAAGTTTAAAAATAAGCTATTTCACTGCCTCCATTTTTTAACTCACAGAGCTTGAATCCAACATAAGCAGTTCTAGGAGACAGTTGAAAGATTAAAAGCTACATTTCAATAAGGAAACCTGGAACTTGGCCTAAATTAATAGAAACTTTTGAGAAGTCCTCTGTCATCCTTTTATTATACGGAAGTCTTTTCAGAAGGCAGAGATAGATGATGTATCTTAAGTCATCCCTTGAGAATGCAGCGGGATCTGCAGTAACTATGTTTTAGAACCTTGCTTTCAGTGTCCCAGGCATAAAAATAGCATGCAAGAGTACTTCATGGGCTGCATAGCGCTTTTTTTCCCCCCACTTGATCTGATATTTACTAAATATTCTGTAATTAAACCCCTTTCTCTGAGTTACTCTTTCTTGCTGTGCTAACATTTCTTCTGTTGGCAGGGTATTTGATTAACTGCCTTGAAAGGATGAGCTTGATCTTCGCAAACTTCCTTACAGCCCACCTGTTGACACCACATGATTTTTATATTAGTTGGAAATTAAACTCTTACAATTCACCAAATGCTTTTATTACACTTACTTGGTTTTCCCTCCTTTCTTTTTGCTGACTACTGCTATTCAGGTCTCACTACCATATATAGGAAAAAAACCCATCACCTCAGTGTTCTAAGATGAAAATTATTTGAGCTGTGCTTTTTATATCCTCTGGGTGTATGCATGATTTCCATGACTATAACATCTCACCCACTCCTGAATATTAATGAGGTTTCCTTCCTAGCAACCCTGTGAAGCAGGGGATGCAGCTGTCATCCCCTCCCAACACACACGCACTGGCAGTAACAACCATTTCATCCTGAAAGTAAATTCTTCTTTGGAAGCAATGAAGGAACTCTTCAAAATGTCTGTTGGATCATTTGCAAAGTCTTGGACAAAACTGTTAGCGGAGAAGACAGTTTAGCGGTAGACATGTGGACATACCGCTGATAAGGTCCAGAAGACAGAGCAATACCTAGGGAATAGGTAACAGCTAACAGTGAATAGCAAAAAGAACTCCAATAGTTCACATTTCTGTCACCTACAGGAGAAAATGCCCTGGCTCCTTCAAGAAGGACTGGTTCTGCAGACGTAATGCACCACGAAACGGTGCCTGCAAATGGCAGCTACCTAACGAATTGGCCATATACGATGGGTGGAAATAAAAACCTTACAAGGCTCACTGAGCATGTGGCTTGCTGCAGCCTTTCGATGCTGTTTCAAGCAAAGCATTAATAAAACCCCTAGCTACAGCTGACCACATTACTGTGTTTCTTTGGATACGTTTGTCTTGGAGAGGAGGAAGGCCACGCTCTGAGAGGCAGTGAGTGATATAAAGCAGACAGTGGGGCATCACATTCACATCATCACCACAGATATGTGGAGTAGCAGTCAAATGTGTTGAATACATTGTACAATCTGCACCCTACTGAGGCTAGCTTGCAGTTATCTATCATCCAATAGAGGCATGCAGAGCTGCATACAAGGGTTCAGAAAGAGAACGGTCTGCACTTAATACCAGTTTAGAATATGGCTTGTTCCCAAGTGTCTAAAAGTCAGACTCACATCACACAATCATAATAAATATCAAGTAACCATGCTGTATACTTGCCTGTGAAAATGGTTAAGACACCATAAAAGCTACTCTCTTTCCTAGTAGTCTAAAAACACCTTAAGAGGAGAATGGAATGTTAAAAGACACTTATCACTTGGGCCAAGACTTAGGAAAAAAAAAAAAAAATCCTGGCATAATACTTGAGAGAATGTCCTACTGGAGCTTTCCAGCCCACTGGAACTCTGCAACCTCTGATCCTGTGAGGCATGGGGATCATGAGTAATCCAGGCGTGCCTGGAAGGTCAGCAATGACAATGGGAATGTGCTGTCACTTACCCAGCATCTGCAACTCCTGCTGAGAAAATGAACATGGGAAGCAGAAACCCCAAAATTGAGATGGCAATCCATACACTGCAAACCACGCATAACACAGTGAACCATGTCTGAAAATTACACCACTGAAATTAACACATGGACTGCTCCTGCCAAAAATGGAGAACAGTAACAAATAAAAATCAGGGGTTTTGAGAGGTATTTGTTTATGCTTTGTTCTGATATAAAACTTATCAAGTAACAGGTCCTCCATCAGTTCCTCTGAGAGGCAGTTCTCACAGCTAGGATAAGCTTCACTCTCCATTTTATTTCCATAATTTATAGATGATTAGAATTGATGTTTGGTGTAAGATCTAGGAAAGAGCTCAATAAAGTTTTTTTAAGGCCCAACCTATAAGCATACTGTGTGGAGAGCATTTATATCCATTCAAATAGAGCCAGTGATTCTCGGGACTTCACAGAGTCTCAGGGCTCTTCTACCTTGAGCTGTCACAGCCTTATTCTACGCGCAATATGTATCTACACAGAACTGCCCAAGCATCTTACTGTGCGTGTTCTAGGACCCACAGCTACCATGAGACCTCCTTTTCATTATTTTCTAATCTACTTAACGTACATGTTGCCTTCTGACAGTGACAGTATTGTAGCAGAGTAGACAGAACAAGATTGGGATATGTAATGTCAGGATCCTCAGAAAAGCTGAGTGTATTTATATGGTCATAAGTAGAAATCATGTTTTAGCTGGCTGTGCAAAGCAGTCATATGGGTCATTTTGGTCACGTGCAGTCAGTGGCATGTGTTGCTATAGAAGTTTGACTGATAATCTGGGGCTAAATCAGCCTTCCCAAAGAAAGACTATTACATACTGAGTATTAGAAATTAGGGATAATTACATTGCATCTAACTCAGACATGTTAAGCACAGATGTTTGAGCTTAATAAATCAATAGGATATTATACATAGCATATAGTATTCCTCCCCTTTACATACAAATCCAAAGCGCATTAGAGGTTTCCCGACAGGAGCTTGCATCAGTGGTGTCTGACAGTAATCAACAGCTAGCTGTTTGTGGAACAGCTTAAAGGCTTGCTAATATGTAAAATATATATTTAAAATTGTAGAACTATAAAACAAATGCTTAATGATTTTAAATTACCTTGCGCTTGTTACCTGTGCGCAAAAAGGTAGTTTTTCCTGTAGCATTAGGTAGTCACAACACATTTGACATTTCAATGCTGTCATTAAACTGCCAACAAAACAGCATTATTATTTAAAAACCTGTGGTTTATCGGCAATAAAAATCATATGTTGCCATTTCTGTTCATTACTAAAGTAAATTATCTGCACAACTCTTGCTAACACAACCAATTGCTTCCACTTAACAACCTGCTCTTAACGTATTCCAAAATGATTAACTTAAGACCGATTAAAGTTTCCTTTGTTTTTCTTTGTCCTTCAGAAGTTTGAAATGTTAGACTAGCTCCTTGCTCTCCAGCTAATAAACTGTAAATATCACTAGTATCTGGAGAATTAGCTGAACTTTTCCAACTGAAGTTAAGTAAAAAAATTGGGATTTTCACTTTGCTTTTTAATGTTTTCCAACCTATTTCCTTAGCACATCTGAAATTTTAAGAAAGTGTATTTTTTTCTCCTCTCCATTCAAAAGAGGAATTTATATCCCGACTCAGCCTTCCTCTTGTCTATTATATTCCCACAATCTTTGCTGTAATAGAGACCTATGTAAACTAAGGTCAACTCTGACAGGAAAAGAGAAAGCTGTTACCTTAAGCTCAAAATAGCAATGAAAATTAAGTGTATCATTAATGCTTTACATATACTAAATACTTTTTAATATATCCTGTTTTTATACATTCTTGTACTAGCATAACTAAAATTTCACAGTCACACAAGCATCCATTTTTTATTAATATCTTTGATATTTGATTAATATGTTGTCTTCCAATTTGACAGAATCAGAGGTGTTCTCACAAGTTTCTTTAATAATTCACCTTCAGGTTCCAAAATAACCTGAAGTCACAGAAAAACAGTCCTAATACCATGTGTTTGGGAGATCTGTGCAAAGGGACCCATTAGAAGCAGGAAACCAAACTCATTTTTGTGTGGTTATTTAGTCTTACCTGTATTTCCACACAGTAAATATCCACAACAAAACTATCTCCACTGAGCATCAGATGAAAAATATCTTGAAGAACTCCTTGACTCCATATCCTTGCAAAACACATACAATTAGTCAATTTTCAATAGAATTTTCCATTAAGATGCAGTCTTGACAGGCATCAGTACTATAACGACGGGACTATTTAAGTGGAGGAAACAAAAGTGGGATGATTGTGGGACTCAATGATTTGAAAATGATAGCCCAGTGTACTTCTCTAACATCTGATTTTGATTCCCCAGAAGTAACTCTGCAATAGCCTGCACTTTGGTTGTTACATATTAGGAAATTGTGGAAATGACGCACTACAGAAAAGACTCAGTCTACCAAGATTTAAAATGACTGTGCAAGTTGGAACCAGAAGTAATATAACTGCTTGACTATTTGCCTTTGTATCTTATTTCAGAGTATATCACTTTTCCACAAACCTGAAAAAGACAACAGATATCTCTCCAAAGAGATCATGAACTAATTACCCTGTTGGAATGTTACATAAATTCCAGATACTCAAACAGTTTTTGGCCATGCAGTTCACATTCAGGCGCTTTTGCAGCTATTCCATATGTACGGGTTGAGATCCTGTACGCTTAGACCAACCTTCTGATTATTTTCTTTAAATTAGAATATAAGTCTAACATAACTAGGCATTTTTACAGTGCTGACTCCCTTTTTACTGTTGCAAGAGTCTGGAGAGACATGAGGGATAGACTTCAGAAGCCGGGAATCACCAAATCTTTGCTTTCATCCCCGTTTCTCAGCATTTTAGCTCTGGAGCTCACGTGATGTGCTATTACAGAATTTCATCTGTAGCTCCAAAAGCTTCCTTTCTTCCTCCTTCCTAATAATCTCCTTATACAGATTAAAATTATCCTGTAGAAAGAATTCAGAAAGCTGGAGGTTAACATAACATCATTACATGTCATTACAGTTGTTGAAAGCCTGTGACAACCTCTCCTTGTGATCATGACCTACTGATAATTTTTTTTTTTTTTTTTACTCCAATAGAAAAATCTTCCCCCTATCTTTTTGTCAGCTGGCACCGATATCCTTAGGCTAGCATGATGGTATAAGAAGTGCTATATAATCCCACTGCACACAGAACCCTTCTCCATCCGCTGCTATACCTCCAGAGTAACTCTATTTGAACACTAAGTCAGTCACACAAACTATACAAGTCTCCATGGTCCAAACCTGTTCTTTTCCAAGAAAAAAAGTTAACCCCATTAGTCCTACTGATCACAATACAAAGTCAAGCAGTAAACAGAATCAAACGTTTTTATGGAAACTAATAGAAATGCCCACAGACCTTTCACAATTAAAAGAGCGTTCAGGTGGTATAGGCATTTTATATGACTGCCAGTCCATCCAACTGATGCCCTACTAAAAATGAATGACACCTACTGAGTTGATCACCATTCCAATGCTGCTCACTGTTCTCTGTCACAAAAAACACACTCGGGATTACATTACCAGAAAGAGTAACAAAATGCTTACCGTATTTTGAAATATTTCAAATACATCCAAACTTGGCTAACAGGAACTTAGAAATTCTTGTTATTGATTTCATTACCATGGAACAGGGTTGACTCCATCACTTCCAAGTCATTAGTCATAATATACTTAGAAGTATAACTACTACAATCCTTACAATCAATCCTTCCCCCTTTTCTATTGGTATCTCCCCATCTTACATGTAGCACTGTATCCCTCACTGCAGGTGATTTATGTTAAAAAGAAAAAAATAAAACAGCACATTTGCATCTTTTGGAACTCGTTGTTTTAATTGGTTTTGCTACCAAAAAGTGCAGAGCAAGAGCCACAGGTAGAGCCACCACTAGTGCTCGCAGTAGTACCCGCACAGACAAGTAACAACAGATTACTTGAGCAGAGTTTTGCTTTTTAGCATGTCTCTCTATATCTCATTGACTTTGTATGCTATTAAGGGTTGTACATTTCTAAAGGTTCAGTAGCAAGTACAACCATAGATGGTAGATTGACCAAGACCAGCACAAAAATCTCTCCATTAGTTACAGTATTCAACAGTATTCTTAACAGATGGTGTTTATTCTATTCTTTCCGTAAGATAGGAAGTCTCAGAGTTCATAGGGAGGATTCAGAAATATCTGGCAGCCTCATGCAACGTGACCTAGAAAACTACTGCTGTCATTCCCGATACATAGAAAACAGGCAAATCGCAAAGTGCTGGTAAATAGCACCTTACTAGCCACTTGCAGCCAGGAAGGGGAAGGGAGCAGAGAGAGAGAGGAAAAGCTGGCATAACCCAAGGGGTTATATCAGAGACAATAGAATGAAAGTCAGAATCCACTGGCCTCTAGGAATGTCGGATGACAGATAAGAACAGCCTCAAGATTGGACTTCAATCACGGAGCCAAAATTAACATCGGGGTTATTAGGGTGAATGGTCATCAGTTCCAAGTTGTGCACACAGCTGTCACATGAATGAGTTAGCAGCTTCTGATACTGCTCTGGTTTTGCGTACATTATTGAGCCCCTAAACAGAATAAAAATAGAATTAAAAATAAAATAAAAACCTGCAAATACTCTTACTGTAACACGTGCTTACTGTAAACTAATATTTTAATAGGATTTTATACTGCAGACCGTTAATTACTGTAAGTAGATTTGATTTACAAACAAATGCTGCAGAATTGGAGAGACAGTGTTTATTAATGACTATAATCTTAATTTACTTTCATGTTTGTGCTTTGTATTAAATATACGTAGATTTTTCATGTTTGGGTTCTTTCTAAATGAATTTATCTCACCCAAATATTAGCCATAGTAACAGCAGCTTTCTCAAATGGAATTGAACAACTAAATTAAATTTTAAAAGATTATATTGAAAATGTCTCTTTATAGATAAGGTCTGTGAAACTTCAGTTGGTTTTAAACTAGTGTTAATGTAATATTGTACCATCGCATTAAATGCATCAAAAAGTAGTTGAATTTTCTCTGCCAAAACACCTGAGACAAAAAAAAAATATCTTTATCAATTAAGTTTCAGAGAAGCCATTAATTTTTAATTATTATTTTTTATAGAGAAATTGCTTTATTTGACACATCACTTTCCTGTGGAGAAAACGTGGAAAAACTGAGACAAGTAAATGTAATATTTGAATGACAGATCCATCAAGAAAACCTGCAGAGTAATACCAATGCCTGCAGGAAGAGAGCATTATCTTACCTGTGAGCAAAATATAGTGAGATAAGGTACTTAGACCTAGACAGTTCTTTGTTTCACACATAGTATCTAAAATGGTCAGATACCACACCATCTTCCAGTAAATATAATGTTGAATTTATCCAGATTAAATCCTGAAGAGTAAAAAGTTAACCAAATTATGCACACAGCTGATTTTGTTTCAATCCAATTCCCTTCTCTTAATAAATTCCATTTTATTACTAATCTCATGGTTTTAAGTTGTTTATGAACTTCATGTTAATCATTTTTCATTAGATGAAAATCTTTAACCTCAAAGGTACTACCAGGGATATTCACATTATTCAAGATTCTCCATTCAAAGGGAAACAAGACTTAGAAATAAAGCACAAGAGGCGTGTACCAGTTTTACACGGGAACAAAACCATTATTAATATAACACTGACTCATGCACATACTATCTTACTTTTGTGTAAGTACTGCTATCGGAAAGTCAGAAAAAATAACAGACTCTCGCTCCTATTAATAATAGTTCAAGAGCAGTTCCCCTTATAGCTACAGTGTGTTAAAGAGTATTTCATAAGAAAAATTATACAACTTTTTAAAGATATTGGGGGAGTGATGATTTTTACTACCATTTATCACAAAAATATAACACAAATGACATTTGTGAATACAGACCAGAACAAATTTATATTAGACTTTAAAAAGATGATTTTTATTAAGCACAAACAGCTTTTAATACATTATCAATACAAATAGGAAAACATCTGTTTAATGAATTTGATATATCAAAGATTTGATGGGCAGGTTGCATACTGGCACAATAAAAATGATCTTTTTTTTTAAAAAGTATTTCAAATTAAAATTATAGGGTCACCACTGTCTACACTGCAGGAACTTTACCTACAGTCTAAAATTACTACATCACCTGGGCATAGGGGGAAGCAAAAGAACTACAATTTCATAATATGGAACTCCTAACACTTTCATTAGCACCATTCAAAGCTTGCATCAGCTGTTTAATTAAGAAGCAGCTGACAGGTCAGGTAAAGCTTTACAGCAAATTTCAGTGCAAAGTTTACAGTTCCTTTTCATAAGATACTTGGAATCTATGGTTTTATAGCATGTTAAATAATTATGGCTTGATAGATGTACAGTGTTAAGATGCTGAGAACATTTACTTTGGAAAAAAGATGAGACATAACGGCTGTGAAATGCATTTTAATATATTATGCCAAATTCTGTAATATGCAAACAACATGCTGGATTACAAACTGAAGTCCTATTATGAATTCATAGACAAGGGTCAGTATTAGCTCTCTGGGGTAGTTGCTTCTGGTTGTCTCAGCTGCTGCTTCTTCAGGCTAACTAGCTTCATCTTCTCTCTAATGTGTTCCGCTGCAGAAGCCATATCACTTGGGCTCCCAAAGTACTGCTCAGACCTAAAAAAAACAAACCCACAAAAAGTTATCAGTGAAAAGTAAGACAGTACATGAGTATACATGTGAATGGCACCAGAAAACACAAAGCAGGTAAGAAAAATAGGCACTTTTTCCTCTTGAAATTTAAAAGCCACCTTTAAAAGGCTTTGGAGATTCAGTGATGAGACTTGACAGCAGATCTTGATGAAATTATTACAAATACGGAATGACCCTTATATACCCAAAAGATTCTCTCAACAGCAGGGCGCTGTTCTATAAGTGCAACTAGATACTTCCCAACATTACTTTTTACCACCATTCTCTGGATATCCCCCAAGTCAGTCTGGCAGTTTTGAGTACTATGACAATCAAGGAAATCTGTCTATACATGAATTCTGAGGCTATACAATTGCTGCATTATTGAAGGACTCTGTGTATGTGAAGTCAGCCACATGCTATCAAATTATGTCATCTGTCTCTCAAACTGAAAAGAACACATGGCTATGTAAGTTGATTTCTCCCATTCAAATACAACAAAACAACAGCTGAAATGTTAGGGAAACCACTAACCAAGCTGTCAGCAAAAGGAGGATTTGACCAGAATACATGTTTCAGAAGAACGGGTATCAAATCTAATTACAAAGCACAGACATTGAAGACTTCGGAAATGGTGGTAGGACAGAGGACTTTGGACAGAGTGGGGGGACAGGCATAAGCAGACAGAAAAAAGTTACTCCATGCAGGAGTGGAGTAGTTTGACTAGGGAACTCCAAAGACAACAGATTGCACAGCTGCACATGGGATCACAGTATGGTCAGACGTTTTTCCTGGTGCAGATTAGAAGCCATGAGCAGGACAGGGAACAGTGACCTGGACTTCCAAGAAGATACTGACAAAAGTCTGAAGTGGTAAAGAAGCTGATGAAGATGCCTCCAAGCTTTTTATGACATTTTTTGTGTTCCTACATTTCTTAAACTATTTCTACTAATGAGCGAACCCTTTGCAAATTGTTTGTTAAATGCTTCAAAAATAGAATGCCTAGGGATGATGAGCAGGGGATCCTGGGATTTAGGACAGCTAAGATCCCACTTTTGAGGAGGGGGGGACACAGAACTCCACTGAAATGCCAGAGGGGTCAGAAATAATGTTCAGGATTCAGTCAGTCAGCCTAAAATACAGGTGTATATATCCCTACAGCTATAGGAGCATTATGTTAGGACTCAAACCTCAAAGTGTGGCAGGTGTCTTCTTTCATGGGGAGTTTTCCCAGGTTCTAATGTTTGTTTTTACTTTAATAATCTGTCTGCAAATTACATTGGTTTTAAGAATAAATAACAGTTGCTACTTTTATTGGGTCAATAAAATCTGCTATACAAAAGTTATACTAAAATACTTCAAACAACATAACACACTTCTTGGGTTTTTGGGGTTTTTTCCTCACAGCTATAAAATCCTCCAGTATTTTCAAATACAATACTGAAAGGGCAGTAAAAATCACTACTAATTCAGGCCTGGGTCCATCTTCATGGTAGCACTCCTTACTGAAGGAAACTATACTGCATAGGGAGCATGATATTTTGGAAATAAGATGACAGGAAATTAATTTGCATGACCAGCTTCCTGTAACTGTATTTTTCAGATCAACTTCAGATAACCCATAATGCAGTTGCCTGATACCATCCCATAAGCTTTCAGCCTCTAATTCAAAAAATGGATTTCAGATCTCATTCACTATGGTGCGGGATCCTACACACCCAGAGACTAGTTCCAAGGCTTGGTTATACTCAGGTAGAAGAAATTAATTACAAGCTCAGCATCAAAAGGACAAGTGTATTTTAGTGAACAGAGAACTGAGTTTTATTATGGCTGAGATTCCAAATTCAATTTGCTTTTGTAGCTCAAGACAGCCACCAATTTTAAATTAGTATGAACAACTCACAAGGGAAGTACTGCTTTATTTGCTGAATAAATCAAATGTAAATTTATCTTCAATGTACTGGCTTAAGACTTCAGATAGAATTGCAAATAAATTAATAAAAATACTATGATTCAAATCTGATATCTTTTTTCAGGGAGAAGAGATTGGGACTGGTCATTCTTCTGTTACTTCTACATACTTTGCTAGTGTAAAGACTGCATAAATCTAATAATTACAGAGTGTGAAAAAGTTACTACTTTGAAAAAGGGGGCACGTTGTCTTTAGAAAGTTTGAAATTGGATCTGCCTGCTTTCTGTGAAAAGATGGGAAAGAATTTTTAATGAGTATCAGTGCGTAGCCTTTTTAACTTCAGCAATAAGCATTCAGGATTCTTCTGCATAAGAGGCTATTATGAGACTTCACTAAAAGCATATTCAGTAGGCATTAGAAAAACATTCTGCATACCCATCGGGATAAACTACAGGCACTGTTAGTCTGTCCAACAGCGATTTCCCAACTGCTTCAATTTCATCAAATTGCTCCATTTCATTAAAAGCTTCAGGCTGCTCTGGACATTCTTGCAAAATCTGTTAAAAAAAAAAAAAGGAAATGCAGAATAAAGTAGGCAAGGGATAGCATGTAGTTTTTTAAGTACCATTAACTGGCAGAGTGAATGCTCTTTCAGCATCTTCACTGCCACATTTGTATGAGATCAAATGAAATATTCATCTAGTTCAAGAAAGGAAAATATCAATTAAGCTACATTGAGAAAATAGTTCAGGGCTACTGCTGTTCTGTAGTAGAACATTTTACATTACTTCTAAGAGGGAACAAAAAAGAAAAAAAATCTTGCTAGGCAATATTCCAGCAACAAATATAAAATGCATAAAAATAGTATTAACTGCATTAAGACAGTCATATAAAATGGTAGAAACCATTATCCCACTGTATTCAGCATTGGTGCAGCCTCACCTTCAATACTGTATGCAGTTCTGGGCCCCACAATTTAAGAAGGATGTGAAGGTCCTTGAATGTGTCCGGAGGAGGGCAACAAAGCTGGTGAAAGGGCTGGAAGGAATGTCCTATGAGGAGCGGCTGAGGACTTTGGGCTTGTCTAGTTTGGAGAAAAGGAGGCTGAGGGGTGACCTCATTGCTCTCTACAGCTTCCTGAGGAGGGGAAGTGGAGAGGGAGGTGCTGAGCTCTTCTCCCTGGTATCCAGTGATAGGACACATGGGAATGGTTCAAAGCTGCGCCAGGGGAGGTTTAGACTGGACATTAGGAAGCATTTCTTTACGGAGAGGGTGGTTAAACACTGGAACAGGCTTCCTAGAGAGGTGGTCAATGCCCCAAGCCTGTCAGTGTTTAAGAGGTATTTGGACAATGCCCTTAACAACATGCTTTAACTTTTGGTCAGCCCTGAAGTGGTCAGGCAGTTGGACTAGATGATCGTTGTAGGTCCCTTCCAACTGAAATAGCCTATTCTATTCTAGAAACATGAATAACGAAGGGCCCCTTACAAGCAGTTTCACCTGGCACAGAACAGGTGGGATTAAAAAAGTCTGAACACAAGTGTTTCCAGACAGGATTGGGACCCAATACTAGTACTTAGTTCTATATTTTCTTCCACTTCTCCCTTTGCCACTTCTTACTTTTTTCCAAAGCAGCATGGATATTAACAGCATGTTTTCCTCACAGACTCATTAAAATGTCACAATAGTGCTAGGAGAATTATGTTTTTGAACAAGAGCATTATTTTTTCAGCTATCCATTTACTTTTTTTAAACTTATGATTGCCTAAAAACACAGCAATTAACTACTGCAATAATGAAAGAGTGCTCATAATATGGACTGAGACACTCTTTTAGGAGTTTATGAACCACTGAATTCTAATTTGGTATCAGGTAAAATTTTTTAAGCCATCTGTGACAGCATAGAATATATATTTCTGCTTTTGTGAACCTCCAGCAACTCTCAATGCCTACAAACTCAAAGTATCTTCCACTAATACAAACAAGAAATGAACAAAAGCAAGGAGCATATGAATTAACCTTGCATCCATGCTCTCCTTCAATGACAGAATGAATTTATTTTCTTTTACCATATGCAAGGTTGTCTTTTTTTGCAGTTATATGCAATTTTATTGTCAATATTAGAGATTCACACTCTAAACTGCTTTTCTAAAATGTATCACTTCACACAAAGAATGGTTCCTGGATGAAAAGGCCCTACCTCTCGTGACCTACATTAATGGACGCTGTCTCCAACTCAGGCATTTGAAAACTCTCAACATTCCCCCCCTTCAGCAAGCTGTTACTGAATAGCAACTATCCCTCATAACATTGTTGCTGATTGCTCATCCTCCTCTGTGGCTTCTAGCATCATCCAGCTGGGCACAGTGGTGAGACACTTGGTTACAGGAGTTTGAAAACTGAAAACCGTACCAAGGCAGAGGTGTGTTTTGAAGAAAGCACGTCCAAAACCCTCCAAGTGCAAAATACAAGAGGTGGCAACACAGCATGCATGGAAACTAAACTGGCGAGAGTTTCATTCATTTACACAGTTTCTGAGAAGAGTATCACATTCAAAACGCACACAGCTTAAAAGACAATACTCCTTTTAATTCTCCAAAGATCTTAAATGACCCCATAGCTTTGTATTATACCTTGCACAAAAACACAAATCAAGAAGTGCTCCTTGACTTTAAGAATTACATTCTAAAACACACAAAAAAATGCTTTATGATCAACATCAGAGTTTCCCTCTGAAGACTTAAAAAAAAAAAATTCTTCCCAGCCCCAACTCAATGCACCTGAACTTCAGGGCTGCTGTTCTCCTTTTTGTTAAGCAGGCCCTATACGAATATAGGTATGCAAGCAATAACTGCATTGAGTATTGAAATTAACCATTAGAAAGATATGCTTAAATTCTTCTTTCTGCTTTTTCTTTTTTTAATATTTAGAAAGGAAAAAAAATACACACCAACAACTTCATTTTTCTTACATTTTGCTTGCTTAAATTCTGATAAGAAATTTTTCTTCTTAAAAACACAACACTCACCTTTTCAGCACTTGAATGAAATGCAACAGCCGTTTCCAGCCGGTGCACTCTTTCTTCAGAAGTTATTGTAAACTGTTTCCACACTCTGTTCAGCCTTGGAAGTGTGTCCCCTGAGGACCTTGAAGTGCATCGCAGGGACTGGCACAGGACAACAGTTGCCTGCAGTAACTGTCTCCCATAATCGTAAGTACTCTAAAAGTTGGAGTGGATGGGACAGAAAGTACACATAAAAACTCTGCATTTAACTTAGGAGCTAATTAGCATCTTAAAACAACAGCAGACAAGTTTATGAAACCTCCTCAATTTAGGTCCACAAAGTATATTGAACTAATCTAGTCTACTAGAAAATGCTGCTGAAGTATGAATAAAATTGTAATGACCAAACAGTACTTTTGCTCTTAAAAAAAAAACAAAACCCATTGTCTAGCGTTCACACTGGCAAAAGAACAGAGCTTCCTGAAAATATCAAATAGCTACTTAGACCTTACATGGGATACTTGATATCTACTGCCAAGATGACTGTCTCACTGACTTCACTGTCACCATGTTTGTGGTCACCCAGCATCCAGATGTGTTATGGCACATCATTATAACAGCAAGCTACCCTCCTGTCATCGTCAGTTCTAATTCATCAAAAAAGAAAATCAGTTCCAGTGTAACAGGTGCAATCTGAAAACATCACATCTGTTAATTGGCAAGTCTGAATTAGACATTGCTAAAAGCAGTATACATCTGAAAAAGCACCTGGAAACGGCCCAGCTTGTACACTTTCGATTCTTAAGTGAAATTCTTTCACATGTACCTGGCATCTGTTTGCATATCAAAGATTCGCAAACAGGCATGCAGACATGCCCTATGGCTTCAGTGCATTTCAGTAGACTCTTGTACAGCAGGATTCATTAGCTGGCTGCTACAGTCAAGAGTTAAAGCTGTCGGTTCTGTTCAACCACTAACTCTGCTAGTGCCAAAACTCCTTGTACAAGCAGGACCATCATACACCAACAGCCAACTCTATCTGGAAAACCAATAGAAAGACAGGCTCTGTTTCATGAAGTACAGCACCAAAAAGACTGAAACCAAGTGGCTCATCCATATTTCAGTATTTTGACTGTAGTCCTTCAAAAGTCATTATAAAGACTGTTTGAAATATATGCCTTTTACAGAAAGTCAGTGTGAACTTTATGTTTTGTGGTTTGCATTGCCTATGTCAAGCAGAACAGTTCACAGAATAGTTTGGGTTGGAAGGGACCTCTAAAGGTCATCTAGTCCAACCCCCCTGCCGTGGGCAGGGACATCTTCAACTAGATCAGGTTGCTCAGAGCCCCGTCCAACCTGACCTGGAATGTTTCCAGGGATGGGGCATCCACCACCTCTCTGGGCAACCTCTTCCAGTGCCTCACCACCCTCAGCATAAAAAATCTCTTCCTTATATCTAGTCTCAGTCTACCCCCCTTTAGTTTAAAGCCATTCCCCCTTGTCCTGTCGCAATGGGCACTGCTAAAGAGTTTGCCGCCCTCTTTTTTAGAAACCCCCTTTAAGTACTGATAGGCTGCAAGAAGGTCTCCCTGAAGCCTTCTCTTCTCCAGGCTGAACAAACCCAACTCTCTCAGCCTTTCTTCACAGGAGAGGTGTTCCATCCCCCTGATCATTTTCGTGGCCCTCTTCTGGACCCGCTCCAACAGGTCCGTGTCTTTCTTATGCTGAGGGCTCCAGAGCTGGACGCACTACTCCACGTGGGGTCTCACCAGAGCAGAGTAGAGGGGCAGAATCACCTCCCTCGACCTGCTGGCCACGCTTCTTGTGATGCAGCCCAGGATACACTTGGCCTTCTGGGCTGCGAGTGCACATTGCTGGCTCATGTCCAGCTTTTCATCCACCAGTACCCCCAAGTCCTTCTTGGCAGGGCTGCTCTCAATCCCTTCATCCCCCAGCCTGTATTGATACCGGGGGTTGCCCCGACCCAGGTGCAGGACCTTGCACTTGGCCTTGTTAAACCTCATGAGGTTCACACAGGCCCACTTCTCGAGCTTGTCCAGGTCCCTCTGGATGGCTTCCCATCCCTCTGGCGTGTCGACCACACCACTCAGCTTGGTGTCGTCTGCAAACTTGCTGAGGGTGCACTCGATCCCACTGTCTATGTCATTGATGAAGATATTAAACAGTACTGGTCCCAATACGGACCCCTGCGGGACGCCACTCATCACCAATCTCCATCTGGACATTGAGCCATTGACCGCTACCCTCTCGATGCGACCATCTAACCAATTCCTCACCCACCAGACAGTCCACCCATCAAATCCATACCTCTACAGTTTAGAGAGAAGGATGTTGTGGGGGACCGTATCAAAGGCCTTACAGAGGTCCAGGTAAATGACATCTGTAGCCCTTCCCATGTCCACTGATGTAGTCACTCCATCATAGAAGGCCACTAGGTTAGTCAGGCAGGACTTGCCCTTGCTGAAGCCATGCTGGCTGTCTCGAATCACCTCCCTGTCCTCCATGTGCCTTAGCATAGCTTCCAGGGGGATCTGTTCCATGATCTTCCCAGGCACAGAGGTGAGACTGACTGGCCTGTAGTTCCCCGGGTCTTCCATTTTTCCCTTCTTAAAAATGGGGGTTATGTTTCCCCTTTTCCAGTCAGTGGGAACTTCACCGGACTGCCACGACTTCTCAAATACGATGGATAGTGGCTTAGCAACTTCATCCGCCAGTTCCCTCAGGACCCGCAGATGCATCTCATCAGGTCCCATGGACTTGTGCACCTTCAGGTGCCTTAGATGGTCTCCAACCTGATCTTCTCCCACAGGGGGCGGCTCTTCATTCTCCCAGTCCCTGCCTTTGCCTTCTGTGACTTGGGTGGTGAGGCTCGAGCACTTGCCGGCAAAGACCGAGGCAAAAAAGTCATTGAGTACCTCAGCCTTCTCCATGTCCCGGGTAACCGGGTCTCCCATTTCGTTCCGGAGAGGGCCCACATTTTCCCTAGTCTTCCTTTTATCACCAACATAGCTATAGAAGCTTTTCTTGTTGCCCTTGCTGTCCCTGGCCAGATTTAATTCTATCAGGGCTTTAGCTTTCCTAACCTGATCCCTGGCTGCTCGGACAATTTCTCTGTATTCCTCCCAGGCCACCTGTCCTTGCTTCCACCCTCTGTAGGCTTCCTTTTTGTCTTTGAGTTTGTCCAGGAGCTCCTTGTTCATCCATGCAGGCCTCCTGGCGTTTTTGCCTGACTTCCTCTTTGTTGGGATGCATCGCTCCTGAGCTTGAAGGAGGTGATCCTTGAATATTACCCAGCTTTCTTGGGCCCCTCTTCCCTCCAGGGCTTTCTCCCATGGCGCTCTACCAAGCAGATCCCTGAAGAGGCCAAAGTCTGCTCTCCTGACGTCCAGGGTAGTGAGCTTGCTGTGCGCCCTCCTCAGTGCCCTAAGGATCTTGAACTCCACCATTTCGTGGTCACTGCAGCCCAGGCTGCCCTTGAGCTTCACATTCCCCACCAGCCCCTCCTTGTTGGTGAGAACCAGGTCCAGCGTAGCACCTCTCCTCGTTGGCTCCTCTACCACTTGGAAAAGGAAGTTGTTATCAGTGCATTCCAGGAACCTCCCGGATTGCTTATGCCCTGCCGTGTTTTCCCTCCAACAGATATCGGGGTGGTTGAAGTCCCCTATGAGGACCAGGGCTTGTGAGCATGAGGCTGCTTCCTATCTGTCTATAGAGGGCCTCATCTACTCGCTCTTCCTGGTCAGGTGGCCTGTAGCAGACCCCCACTGCAATGTCACCTGTCCCTGCCTTCCCTTTAATTCTGACCCATAAGCTCTTGGTCGGCTCCTCATCCATCCCCAGGCAGAGCTCCATGCACTCCAGCTGGTCATTGACATAGAGGGAGACACCCCCCCCCCGTCTCCCCTGCCTGTCCTTCCTAAAGAGCCTGTATCCCTCCATCCCAACAGTCCAATCATAGGAGCCATCCCACCAGCAATCACGATTTCTTCATTCAAGCTTTGAGGCAAACCATTAAGACTAGTAACAGCTGTTCCATGATTGTCCATACAGGTACCAATTCTATTTAGGAGATCTTCTGAAAGTGTACAAAACCCATATTGTTAAAGAAGTAATTAATTTCACCTGTGCAACATCAACAAATTTTCGATGTTTCTCCAGTAAAACTTTTGTTTCTTGAGCATCATCTCCCAATCGGATGTGTGTCTTCAGCAGAGCATCCAGCAGTTCACTTAACCATTCTACTGCCTTAAAAACAGAAGTTAGAAGAATAAAAACTAGTAAATGAAAAAGAAATTAATTCAGAAGGGTGAAGTAACTTCAGTACTAGCATATACTTTTGATATGGAAAAAAGTTAAAAGAGAGAGCAAACTGGTAGATCATGCATGCAATCACCAAATACACTATTTTCAGTCATTGCTATATCCTTTATTTTCACTGTACAAATTCACTAAATAAAACTACACTTGAAAGCAACAAAAATAATACTGTACAACTATCAATCCCCATATGTTTAGCCAGTGGACTACAAAGACCAGAATGATGAAATTCTGTAGGCATTTCCATACCTGAGCAGCATCCTCTTCACATTTAAATAACTGTACCATCTGAAGCATCTTCAGTCGCCGCACGTCCACCATATCCTCACACCTTAAACAGTAGCACAGACAGACTCACCAACACGTGCATAGCAGACACTCCGAGTTTGACAGCGATGTTTTCAATGAGCAACATTAATGTGCAAGTGTTCATGAAGAGGTGATTAAAGCATTTTTGTGCTGCTAAGCTTGGCCAAAATACGTAATCCCTCGCATAACAATAAGAAACATGCAATCAATAGAACTGAGCACTACAACCCACTGAAATCATGATCCTCAAGACTCCCAATATGGCTACACTATAGATAGTAATACCAGCAGTAGCTACAACGCCTTCCAGCTGCATTGCATGTTCCTTACCTTGCTGCACTGGTAAGATTTGCAGGCCACACAGAGGCTTACATGGCTAAGACAGACTTTCTCCTACTGAAGTCTAGGTGAAAGCTGGCTTAAACTTGGCATAATTCCCAATTGTACTGTGAGCTGGTGGCAAATTTTTCTTCGTGAATAAAATGATGACTGTTTAAAAGATGTTAATACATCTTTCCATTTTTCTTTTTAGCTAACTAAAGATTGTAATAATTGATCCCTTATATGATGATGTCCTTTGCGATAACTTGTCAGGAAGCATTTCAAAATCTAATTCATATAAAAACTAATTCTAATTCTCTTGTTCTGAATTAAGCACGTTTTGCAGTTCTTTCTCTAGTCAGAACAAAAAAAAAAAAAAATTGAAAGTTCTTTTCTTTCCACAGTGAGAGCTAAGCTAATACATTTAGCAGAATGACCTTTCCACTTCAATTTCAGAGCCTACTAAGTAGACAGCAAGATTCAGGCTCCTGTCCAGTGCAAAGGGAATTACTAATGTCAACAACAGTTAGCACTGTAAGTGAATGCAAAAGACGGTATGCACGGATCTGTTTTTTCAAACTGGTTGCAAACATAAGCACTTCCAAAGAACAGTTTGTTAGCATGCTGTGTTTTGTTACATGTCCTGTAGCGCTGCAATGCTTACAGAAAGGAAATTTGTTGCTCTAATAATGCAGGAAAACAGTTTATGGGTTCTGAAAGCATAACTAAAGCAGCAAAATGGCCCTAGAAATAAACATTATACTACAGGTGTACATAAATAATTGCAAAACATTTAATAGAATTGGGGGGGGGAGGAAGTGTCACAAAAATTACTATTAAATGCTACTGAGAGATAGTAGTCCTTATCGTACTTTTTTTTGTCTCTCGTCCAAAACAGACATGAAGAACCTTGTTTAATCGTTCATCATCTGGAAGCTGCTTCATACCTTTCTCTTCACCATTTTATTGACTTTTTGTTCCTCTAATTGACTTCCCACAATTCTACATCCCTTCTGAGAACAGGGACCAGAATTTTGAAACACGTAAAACAGAAATGGACTACAAATCTATACAGTGACACAATTACATTTTCCTTTTAGTTTTCTATTCTTTCCTAATAATCCGTAGCATTCTACTTGCTTCTCACAGTATGATTGAACATTAAAGCAATTTTTGCAAAAGTTTTCCAATGTTTATCTTTGAGTTAACAGCTGGTTCAGATTCCATTAATATGTATATGAAGTTTTTCCTTCTCCTGTGTGCATTTCTCTTCTCAGTACAGAATTCCAACTGCCATTTTATTGCACAGTGAGACATGGTCCTCTATAGCTCTTTGCAGTTGGCCCTCTAAACACAAGTGCTGCTCAGGTAAATAGGATTCAGAGGACATACTTAAAACAATACCTTCTTTAAGCATCATCAAAACACATGGTTTCTTACGCTAAGATCCCTAAGAAAACAATTTGTGGGTGGTAGAATTAATTCCTAAAATGAGCAACTTGATGCTCATTAGACCTTGTTGTTCCCTAGAGGCACTTCTTTGTTCAGCCATTGCCCTCAAAGTTCACGCACTTTCTATGGAGAGTACTTTATGGTCTCAGGGGTTCCAGCAGTAATAACGAGCAACATCATCTGATTCTTTCACACTGTTGAGTAGAAAAAAAGGCCTACTACAGTCAATCCAGTACTACTACACCCTTAAGAAAAAATAATCAATGAAAGGCCTGGAGGAAGAGCATGATGGCAAAATCCATCCTTCTTGCAAATTCAATTCTCCCCAGCATTTTTCCCTACTACAACTTCATTCCCCACCCTATCTTTTTCCAAAACTCACAAAAACCCACATATTGAAAACTGAACTCTGTGCCTCCATTTTATATCCTGTCCCCCTGACACCAGCTCACCTTTCTTCCTATCTTCAGGAGTGAAAATGCCACACTCAAAGGGTAGAGGTTGTGAAAAAAGAGAGGATAAACAAGTCTATATATAATTAATACATGATTTTAGAACCATCATCACTACTATAGTCTTAGTATACCTTCCATCTCAAACTGCTAACATAGAAGATGCCTCTTGCATCCACTCCATAACTCCATATAAAAGGAATGTATAATTCTTGAGCATTTACAAGTACAGGAAAGCACTCAAATACTCCATCCAGTACCAAAATACAAAAGGTGCTTGGATTTAGGAATATGCTACAACAGATTAGGCAGGGAAGCTTCTGTGCACTTAAATATACCACAAATATAAATTACAGTTGTACTACATCCCTTAACTGAAGATAAAGCAAAATGGTCTCTTTAGTAAAGTGACCTATCAGCACACGAAAATCATAATGACTAGAACTGATGTTATTACCTTTGTTTTCTTAGCTGCATATCTTCCATCACTCCTTGGATATGGTCTACATTTTCTTTGTTTTCAATGGTCACATCTTTTCCATAGGCCCAGGATGCCTGATTAGATATCTGATCAAGAAGACTTTGACCTTTCTCACGCAAGCCTTGCAAGCCTAAGTCTAAAGAAAAAAAGAAAAAAGAAAGGAAGAAAAAAAAAGGTCAACGGTCACTCATAAATTTGTTTGGGTTTTTTTTTCCCCAAAGAAGAGATAGGAAACGCAACAGAATCTGAAATGGAAGGCCGGAAAGTGAAAAGGACATTACTATCTGTCTTTAACTACCCTTTCCAACTTTTAAGTTTGATTGAGTATTTGTCTATATTAACGAAGAGCTCAGGCTTTGCTATTTTATGACCTAGCAGGTAACAAGAAAAGGAATAAAAGCTGACAGTGAGTACTAACTTTTCAGCATATAAATAGCTAATTAATGTCTTTCATCCACACAGTTGCACGATACCTAAAATATTTATCACTGCTAAGCAGTGGTAGCCTAAATGTTCTTCCATGGCTGGCCGAAGTTACTACTTTATAATACATCTGATATAGCTGATACATTTTTCTATACTGAAATATGCCAACCCTTAGAATCTGCTGTTACATCTATTATTTGGCAGCTCTACTACCTGTTTTCCTAAAGGAATATCTAGTTTATGCATCAACTGTTATGTTCCGATCATAACTACTTCTATCATATATGATTTTGCTTCAAAGTTCTTTCTCCTACAACATGCTGGACTAGATGACCATTGTAGGTCCCTTCCAACTGAAATATTCTATTCTATATGCTTGACGGTGTAATAACCTTAAATGTGCCATTTATTAACATTTACATTCAAAGCTACTGCAAAATACTCAGTACAAGCATTCTAAAACTGAGTGGACAACAGTCTTAATCATCAATGGGTCAGTTTTGGAGACAAAAAGATCATCTAAGCACTATATTCCCAAGATACTAAGGATGATTAGTAGGGGAAAAAGTTTGTCTACAGAAGAAATGCATGATAATGGTACATAACAAATATATATTACATGCAAAACTTTTAAAAGAAAACATTTCCAGATAATATTCCCCAGATAGAACTACTATGCAGTAGATTGCATAAGCAAGTCAAAGGTAGTTAGGTGGAGCATTACTTAGCTAGGAATCAAAAGAGATAGATATTATTTTTTCTGCTGTCTTTTTTTAAATGGGGTAGTGGGATTACTGGGGTTTTTCCTGTAATGCATTCATTAGAATGTGTGTATCTGAAATGCAGAAATATTTTGCTTACCAACACTTTTCAATTTCTCTTCCAGTAGTTTTAAAGTTTGTTGAATTGATGCTCCATCTGCTGGTGCTACATCTACACATAACATTCCTAGTAAACCATCCAATTGCTGAGACAACTAAAACGAAAAACAACATAAATACTGATATTTAAAAAGAAGTTTTGAGCTTCAGATGGTTGGGTCTGCAATCTTCTTCTAAATGTTTGGAAATCTGTCATTTTAGAAGTTTCTCTTTGCATCTATAGGAAATGAAAGTCAAGATGAAAGATAAACAACCCATCTGCCTATAAAATTCCAATAGCATACATCCCTAGATGGGGGGAGGGGGGGAAGCCAAGATTTTTTTTTTTTTTTTTTTAAGACAAGTATAGGAAAGGAATAAATGCCAATTTAAAAAAGAAACTATGAAAAGTACACCAAATTTCAGTTCAACTAATGCATATGCCTCTAATTTAAAAAAAAACAAGAAGGGGGGAAAAAGCAACTTTTTAACTAGTAACCATTTTATTTCAAATGCTATTGAAATGTAAGACATATTACAAACCACTTCCCTCCTAAAAAAGGGGAAATCCATCTTCTCAGTGTTTCAATTATAGTAAATGAAGACTTACTGCATTTTCCAAGTGACATTATATTTCCCCCCACCCCCCTAAATTTTTTCCAATGTATTCAACATTTATAATACTAAGGCAATAATATATTGACAGGTGAGCCTGTGAAAAGTTAAGAAGAAAAACTTACATCCTGGGCAACACTGTGGAATTCAAGTGCTGCCTGTAATAGATTCTGCCTGAATTCCAGCTGACTGGCCTGCCGGTAACACACATCACTCAGCTGTTGCTGCAATGCTTTCAATTCCACAAGGTCCTCCTCATCCCCTGCATTTAGAAGAGCTGCTATCTGCTGATTAAGCTCAACATAAACAGCAAACCACTCCTACAAACACAAGAAAAATAAGCATTAAAATAATACCAAACATAATTCTATTTCTCTTAAAATGGCATACATCTAACTGCAGGCTAATCAATAATCAGATTAAAAAAGGAACTTATTACAGCTCACACTGTAATTATGAAATCTCACACAGGAGGAAAAAACATTCCTAACTTCAAATCAACTCAAAAAGTGCTTGGTACATTTTAACATATGTACTGTAGTATTTTAAAAAAAAAAAAAAAGGTGCAGAAAGACGGGAAGATTACAAGGCATGGCTACTAACTCCCAGCACAAACTCCCACTCAAACTATTTTACTGAACCAACAGAGGAATTCCACCATTTTTAAACAAATATCTAATGCTTACATGTCTATAGTGCTCTACTGAAACAAAAGACCTTTTGCCAAGTGGTAAGCTATTACAAAAAAGCTGTTCATAAGACTATCTAGGTGTTACTTTCAGTGACATCATTGAAACCAGCAATAATTTTCTTAAAACATTTAGAAAAAAAAATACTACTGTCGACAAAGTGGAAATAATCTCTATCTTCTGAATAAAACAGAGTATCCACATACAGAAACTTCAAAATGATCCTTCTTTCTAATTTAAGGAAAGCTTTATACTACTCAATTCAAAATGTGTAGATTTGTTTTTCAAATTACTGAATACATACATAGGAGTCAGTTATGTTGTCATGGTGGTGTATTTGCAAAAGAAAATAGTTCAAATAGAAAGAGATTTAAAAACTACTTGATACATCAAGATCACATTCACATCTTGCATGATTGAGATGCCTGTAAAGCAAAACATGTTTGCTCAACAGCTTTTATTTCGGCCTACAGTGAAGTGACCTTCAAACGCCCTATGCATTTCTAATGCTATGGAATAGCACCATCTATTGGCCTAAAATACCTGATTTAATTAGTATTCTTGTCACACTCCTGTTGGGATGTTTGCAATTTTTTTAAATTATGCCTTCAGCTTTTGCATCATTTATTTACAATGCATGCAAAATATAGAGTATAAATATCCATATTCTGAAAATTTTTTTCTTTTTACCCAAAGCCACCTCTACCATCTGCTCACAGGAAGAAACAGAGTATGAAAAGATGCAAGGAGGAGAAAAAAAGTAATGAAAAAGTTAAATTAGCAATCAGCTGAAAATTTAAGAGCAGAATAAGTCTCTCATGTACCCCAAAAGGGGCAACTAAGATGACATAATATGGAAACAACTTGCATTGTCACACACGTACTATAGATATATAGGTTCAATAAACTCAGTTTACACATCATAACTCTTGTTATTACCTTTAGACACTGAACATACAAATCAATCTTATTGAGTGTGATAAGCCAACTATAAAATGAGAAGGCCAACAAAAAATCTAGATTAATATTTTTAGTTTTTATTTTTAGCATTAAAGTAAGTAAAATAGTTGCAGCAATTGATTTTGGTCAAGCTATCAGTGAAATCAAGAGACTGGCAAAAAAGTGTGTTTCTGAGCCTTTCCATATGGGAAAGTTAGGCACAGCTGTACGTGACAGCTCAAAATGATGGAGAAAAGGCCAACATTTGCTCAAAAGTAACAGATGTAGTATATTACTCATGAATAAAACCAAAAATGAAAACCCAAAAAACCAAAACAACCTCCCCAAAAACACAAGAAAACCCCCAAAAAAACAAACAAGAAACAAACCAAAACAAAAAGCCACCCTAAGAAAATAATTTTTTCACTTCAGAATAAATTGTTACTTCAAAAAACGCTTATCTGTAAAACAAACAGAACATTTTTGCAAGTGTCTTCAAAATAGAAATAATATAATCAACAATAAATAGGAGAAGATGCAAGAAAGCAAGCATACAAGCTGTCAATTCAATTATTAGGAGAGGAAAAAAACCCAGGAAAATAATGAAAGAGGAAAAGTACACTCAGCTATAATGAGATGTTTAAAAATCAAAGAAAAAGGCAAAGCACGTTTTTCCAGTGCTGTTGTCAAAAAATGGTTTTAATTTATAAACAGGCATCTAAATTTAAGGTAGGCCAGTGGTTTCCCAATTACTTCTTTTAATATAAAATTAAAAATATTTTTTCTGACTGTTGTTTCTACAAACTCCTGCCAGCACCTGAGAACCAAGCAGCATTCCATCTTGTCAGTGCTTTAGTGATGAGCAAACTGTAGGCCAGCCTGCAAACGTCAGTGGGATTTCAATGATTTCAAGGATTGTATTTAGGCCCAGCTAAAGCATAGTTCTCCATTATAGATATCCAAGTGAGAACAAAGTATATTCAATCTTGTTTTCCCTTTTAAGTTTGAACTGCTAATATGACTGAAATATATTAAAAATTATTTTTGTCAATGAAGTAGGCAGGGGATTTTTTTTTCTTTCCAATTAGGATTTTAACTGCAAGATGTTTTATACTTCAGAAGGTACTGGTTTTCAGGGTAGAACATTGCTTGAAGAGCTTAAAGCAACGAGAAGACAGAGGAGATGAGATTCACTTGACCAAACACAGACACCTACAACACACACTTCTGCATCTGAGCAAGGAAACCATACTCGGTAGAGATGTAGTCAATAGAACCAGTGTAGTCTAGGGCACAGTGATTCTCAGACTAAAGGTTTGGGTTGGGTTTGGTTTTTTTTTTCTAAATTAGGGCAGAAAAATTATAACCCAGTGACTATTTTCTTTGTCATGATTGTAAAGGGAACTTAGGAAAAGTGGACAGAATTGTCAATAGCTACATCAAGGAAAGTCAGAAAAGAGGAAAAGCACTGTGAGCAACACTCCCTTTGGGAACACTGAGTATTCATACGCCAATTATAGTTAATTATCTGATGGAAAGACAAAATTCTACTGAACCTTTAGAAATCTTCAAAATTATAAGCATAGGCATCAAGTCAGTACAGTTACAAAACAGTCTCTTCAATATTTCATTAGGAACATAAACTATATCTTAAGTCTTGATCAATGAAAGTGTTAAGCCAGTTTCAGCTACTGGTAAATGTAGTTTAAAGAAGACAGAAATATGAACTTATTCACCTGAGAAGTACAGGACTTCTCAGCCATTTTGGCAGGGAGGAAAAAGGAAATTTACTCCTCCTACTCAACATGAAAATTTAAGTGCTGTAACATAATAAAAACAAGAAAAATCATAGATAGAAATCAGTATTTTTCTACACTGGAAAACAAAATAAATAACATGTACATATAATGACCATATTAAGTTCTTAAACTGCTCAGGTACTTTCCTCTGCAAAATTCCTAGATACTCATAATCAAAACACATTGCTCGTAACTGCATGTACTTCGAATTATTTTGCTACTTGAAAAGGGTATGGGAAGTCTCACACTGTGCTGACTCTCAATCTCTTCATGTTTCTGTTGCAAAGCTTGTGAAGCTCTAATTGAATCACCTATTCCCCACTGGGTTCTTAGCTGTTCTGATCCAGGTCCTTCAAGCCAATTGACTACCTGTCAATAAGATAAAGATGACAAAAATAAAGCAGCAAATCAATTACACAAAAACTGGTATAAAAAGAATTATGTAACATAAGCAGAAATATTTCAAAGTAAGTATACATTTACGGGAAAAAAAAGTCTTTTTAGGATCTGTAGAAGTCTTGCTGTTGAATCCATTCACATCTTCAAAAGCTTTAAGTAGAAACTACTCTTCATTAACCTTAGCCTCTCAGCTCCATGAAAGCAGGTGACAGCTAGCAAAAGATTTGTCACATACCTACTTGTCATTTCATATCTATGTCAATAAAAGAGCTTAAACCACAATTTTCTTGATAATGGACCTCTCATGTTCAAACAACAATTTTTGTTGCCTAAGTGAATTACTATGCACAGCTGTATTCAACCTCACACCTGAGAGTTTTCTCCTTATTTTGTTGAATATATTAACACTTAAGTACAGGATATGTACTTATTCCAAAATTAAATTTACACAACAATTTAGTATTTTATATATTTATGACTTTTCAGCTTGCTCTATTCTAATAACAGAAGCCTCTTAGAGTCTTAATGGCCACATCTCATAGGATCTGCCTTTGCAGAAATCTTTGCAGGGTCATGGCAATACAGTTTTGGACTACAGTATTGGATTTCTTTTATTATTACTATTTTGAAACTATTTCATTTGATGTTAATATTATTCAAAGCAAAGCAGAGTATCTCACTTTGGTTTCCTTATATGCAACTGAATTATCAGATGGTATCTATGGCAAAATTTTATGATAAATTTTTAAACATCTAGAAAACAGGGACACCCTTGATGAATCCTAGTGCAAAAGTCACTACTGGAATCCTGAAGTACAGAAATGCAGGAATACCCCCACATTTTGAACCTTAATGAAAAAAGCATAAGAAATTAGCTTCCTCTCTTCAATATGACTTGTTTAAACAAAGGTGACAGAACAGCTTCACACAGTTTTTCAGGAAATATAACACAATACACAATGTAACACCATAACTATGAAGACAAATGAAAAAGGGACTAATTGGACCATTTTCCTAGCGCTGCTAGGCTACATTGCAACAGTAATCAAGAATGACCATCAGCATTACAGAAGGTCAATCAATTCACCCCACCTTTTAGTCACAAAGTCTGTGTCTTCCCACCCACTCTCTTCCCACCACCCCCCCCCCACCCCGCATAAGAAGCGCTGTTTCAGAGCATGTATTCTTTGCTCAAAAAGCATCCTGGGTCTTCCTTACTTTTATCATTTCTAGGACAAATTAAGACTCTACAGTTCGAGGTTCTTTTTGTTTAAAAAGAAATTTGTGCTCAGCACCTCTGCACAGCCGTCTCTGGTTAAATATGGAATGGACCTAGAAGCAAAGGCACCCAGATGTCCCCATGTAACCTTAGTGTGGCCTGGAAAACTCACGTGAACAACAGTTCTCGTGCAAGTCTGAAACAGTGTGTCCTCTCTGACCAAGACCACCTCCCCATTACAGGTTTCCAGCAACTACTGGATTGCCTCTGAGACCACTTAGCTTAGCACATGGCCCTTCTTGTGTGACAGATACTTGACCTGAGGAGAGGAGTCACATGGGGACCTGGAGAAAGAAGCGATGTTATTTTCATAAACTATATTTTTAAATGGTTAATGACTAGACTACTGCAAGGCCTAGCAGTAATTTTTGTGAATTAAGATTAGAAAAATAGTAATTAACACTTCTGCCTAAGGAGAGACAAAGCTAGAATTTATCATAACATAGAGTTTCTCGGCAGTCTGTTTAGTAGAACTGCTCATCAGAAAACATCTGGAAATCATTGCCATCTTTATACTGCAGAATGAAAGATAAAGGAAAGGGAAACAAAACTATGGAATAGAAGGAAGAGCGGTGGTTAAAAAGAGAGGTTAGGATATTGAAGGCACAAGGGAAGAGAGGTGGTTATGGATAAGAGGGCTTTGAGACAGGAGTAAGAACTAAGCAGTTCACAGTAAGCAGAAGCAGCAAATAGTGAAAATGAAACAGGAACACAAAAGCAAGCCAGGAACGGTTAGCAATATAAGAAGCTATACAAAGAATGAAAGACAAAGAATACAAATATACAAAAATATACCAAAAAAAATATACAAAAAATGAATATACAAGAATGTCCTTCTATGACAAGGTGACCTGCTTCACGGATGAGGGAAAGGCTGTGGATGTGGTCTACCTAGACTTTAGTAAAGCCTTTGACGCTGTTTCCCAGTGTTCTCCTGGAGAAACTGGCTGCTCATGGCTTGGACGGGCGTACTCTTCGCTGGGTAAAAAACTGGCTGGGTGGCCGGGCCCAGAGAGTTGTGGTGAATGGAGTTCAATCAGTTGGCAGCCAGGGTCACAAGCGGTGTTCCCAAGGGCCCAGTATTGGGGCCAGTTCTGTTTAATGTCTTTATCAATGATCTGGATGAGGGGATCAAGTGCACCCTCAGTAAGTTTGCAGACGACACCAAGCTGGGCGGGAGTGTTGATCTGCTTGAGGGTAGGAAGGCTCTACAGAGGGACCTGGACAGGCTGGATCAATGGGCCCAGGCCAACTGTATGAGATTCAACAAGGCTAAGTGCCAGGTCCTGCACTTGGGTCACAACAACCCCATGCAGCACTACAGGCTTGGGGAAGAGTGGCCGGAAAGCTGCCTGTCGGAAAAGGACCTGGGGGTGCTGGTCGACAGCCGGCTGAACATGAGCCGGCAGTGTGCCCAGGCGGCCAAGAAGGCCAATGGCATCCTGGCCTGTATCAGAAATAGTGTGGCCAGCAGGAGTAGGGAAGTGATCGTCCCCCTGTACTCGGCACTGGTGAGGCCGCACCTCGAATACTGTGTTGAGTTTTGGGCCCCTCACTACAAGAAGGATGTCGAGGTGCTGGAGCGTGTCCAGAGAAGGGCAACGAGGCTGGTGAAGGGTCTGGAGAACAAGTCTTATAAGGAGCAGCTGAGGGAACTGGGGTTGTTTAGCCTGGAGAAAAGGAGGCTGAGGGGAGACCTCATCGCTCTCTACAACTACCTGAAAGGAGGTTGTAGCGAGGTGGGTGTCGGTCTCTTCTCCCAAGTAACAAGCGATAGGACGAGAGGAAATGGCCTCAAGTTGCGCCAGGGGAGGTTTAGATTGGACGTGAGGAAAAATGTCTTTACTGAAAGAGTGGTTAAACATTGGAACAGGCTGCCCAGGGAAGTGGTTGAGTCACCATCCCTGGAGGTATTTAAAAGACGTGTAGATGTGCTTAGGGACGTGGGTTAGTGGTGGACTTGGCAGTGCTAGGTTAACGGTTGGACTTGATGATCTTAAAGGTCTCTTCCAACCTAAACAATTCTATGATTCTATGAAATAGGAATGTACTTGTAATGAAAGCTAACCGGAAATCAAAACACTAAAAAAAAAAAAACATTTAAAAAAAAAATCAATCAGCAACACAAGGGGAAAACTTTCTATGTACACACCCATTCCAACTGAAAATACTGCAAGCATGTTTTACTCCAACTTCTGTTTGTTTTGGCAAAATAAATTCCATGGCACTTTGCCTCTATCTGTTTCTTCCAGCCCATCATTATCTTCTTACTTTTCTGTTAGCCTAATTTTTTCCCCGTAAACCAAAAGGAAACTAAATCAATTTCTAGATTTAGTAAGTTTTTCCCATACATTTGTATGCCATTTAGAGAGCTTTTAAATGCACTTTATAAAACTGATTAGCTTGGTAAAACAGTGAAACACATTTTTCCTGTGTACTGAGACTCAGTTCACTTACTATGCAGCATCCATAGCGTAAAACAGAGCAAACGAAAAACTATTTTAATACAAATATTGCAAAATAAGGCTGATGCCCAAGTAAACAAGTCTATTTTAAATGCATTAACAATGTCAGTTTGCCAAAGTATGTTGTAAATTTCATTTCAATCAGCACATCTTGTTCAACCACTGTAACTTTAACACAGGAAAAAAAAAAAGTCTCACCTGATTATACCCACAGCCGTGGTAATATGTTCTATATAGTACTATTTTCATCTCGTATATATTTCTATTATTTCCAGCTCAAAATATCAAAAGATGGCATTTGATTTTTTTATATTTTTATAAGAATCTGAATGACTACATAAAGTAAAGTTATTTCCTCAGTAGATTTATATTTTTACTGCCAGAAATAACGAGATTGATTCGCTTTTATATTTACCCATACCTGGAACGCTGGGAAGCGCAAGCACTTGATCTGCACTTCTCATTTATTAGAAATGTCAATGTTGAAAGGTTAAAAGCAATATCCATTCCATTTTATGCATATTCAAACTATACAGAAGCTTAAAAACATATAAGTTTAATTTCAAGTAATAAACACAAGAGGAATAAATTAATTCCATTTCCTTGATTTTCTCTACTGAGACTCCGCTGAGAAAATGTTGAAAGTGCTAATTACATGCCTGTTTCCAAAGGACCAAAGCAATTCATTATGACCTTTAACACACGACTGATTAGGAAGATTTGTATTCATTCTGGTCAGGGTAGCCTTGAAATACAGAGAGTTTAATCGCTTTAAGTTAAAACACCCAGCATTAGACAAATAAAGGAATAAATAATGGATTATCTTCAGTAACAGAACTTAAAACAACATGGGCAGGGGAAGGTTTCCAGCTCTCAAGCAAAATTATAGTAAAATTTGTCTCATTTGTGAATGTTCCTCTCTTTGCTAACGGATCAGGCATTTGACCCTCTGACAATGTAGAAGTACACTGCCACAGTATGCAACAAAGGGACAATGTGAAGGTTCTTCAGTGTGATGGCAAGAGAGCACGTTTCTAATCACCTCCCAGTATCAGAACAGCCTTTGGAAAGGCACTGTGGCAGCCACTATGTAAAGCATCAAGTGAAGCTAGCACATTGCAGTCTGAGGAGTGAAAGGAAGCATGAAGCTCTCACCTCTGATTCTAAGTTTTGCAAGAAACACAGTCTGAGACTTGAGCTCAAACCTCCGCCTCACAGTATTCAAGAACAACTCCAAGCTTACCTGCATTACCTTCTGCTGAATCTCCTCTAGTTGCGTGCGCTTGCTACGTTGTCTGCAAACTTCCTGGTAGCGGGTATATTGCTCTCTGAGTGAGTCTAGTAGCTTCATGACCTGTGGCTGAGCAAGTAGTTCATCATCCATTGGAGACCAGGATACCCCTCCATCTGAACCATTGAATCGACGCTGTTGTAACTCAGATAGTAACTCATGACCTTTAAGAATACATATAATGATATGGTTAATTTAGATTCAAAAAACAAGCACAAAAATTATTAGTAAGTATGCCTGCTTTTAGGCCATCTGGTGGTACATTTTTGCAGCTAATGATCTTTCATGCATTGGGCACATTTAACGATACCATTTCATGCAGAGCACTGGCCACAGTTTGTGGGGTTGTATCAGTCATAAAATAGGGTAGAAATCATATGGTATATTTTAGATATATAAAAGGGATACCGCCACTTTAACATTCATATTGACAATAGTATTGATTAATGTAAAGAAACAATTGCAAAGCACAATCTTGATTCTGAAACAACTGTAAGTATTCTGGTTTACTTCAAAATACTGTGTTGCATCCAAAGTATTTCTCTCAAACAATTAATATTCTTAGATTAAATGAATGATCTAGAAGCACTAACAAACTGAGTATATAATTTCTCTGTTATCTTCCAGGATTTTTATAACATGTACAAAACTTTCATAGAAAGTGTGGAGCTGAATACTAAGTATTTTGATCAATAATTTTTTCTTACTTTTCTCACCTTTTTCTTTGTGCTCTTAAGCACCATATCAGGGTACAGACTCTCTAGAGTGTAATGACTTTCGTATATGCAAAAATAGTATGTTTTGACTATTTAATCCTCTGCTTAAACTGTTTGAAGAATGTTATTGTTAAGTTGTGGTAAAGTTTTCAGGACGTAAACACCACACTACCAGTAAACCCAGATCATCAATTTGTTCCCCAAAAGCTCGATGAACAAGTTAGCAAATAAAAGTGTTTGGTCACTAAACAAATACTGGTATAAAAGTGAAAATCTGCCAATTCCACATAATCAGTTCTGCAGGTCTTAAAATGGTAACATGCCAGTTCACTAAAAGAAAAAAATTACCACTAGAATAGAAATTGTAATACCTCAAGGAAAATGCAGAAAAATAGACTCTGAATTCAACTGGTATTATCTAGACAAACAAAATGCGAAGGGCTTTGGAGATTGCAGCAAGCAACTTTAAATTACTCAGTATATATTATTGTGAAATTAACATGTCTGAAGAATTCAAATACATTTTGCCATACTATGGAAATAAACATCTTGGATTTCATCTTTTATAATACTACACAGATAGGCACAGATAGCTGCAGGGCAAACAGACTTAAAGGCTTTTACAAGTCGTAGTTCTAATGGGATAATTTTGAATTTTTGTTTCAGCAGTAAAGAATTAACATTTTCAAGGTAAAAACTTTTTTTTAAAACAGATTCTTATCAAATTCCAAGAACTATGTATGTGGATTTAGAGCTTGTGAAAGCAACAGTACTTGTAACTATGGAAGACAGAAGTCTTTTACCCAAAACCTCAGTTTGTTCATATTTACCCTTAAGAGTTAGGAAAGTTTAATTGGGGAGATTTTAATTTTTTATTCTCAACCTTTCAATACAGTGAATCTAACAAAGAGAAAGGTTACCTCTTAGGAACTCCCATGATTTAATGAAAGTTATTAAACTTCATAGCTCAAAAAAAAAAATTTAATTATGCCACAATTAAGAAAACAGAGAATGCATATAAACTAACGTTCTTGGGAACCATCTACATACACAAAATTGAAGTGTTGTTTTTTTCCACAAAAATCTTACCATTAGAGGATGATACACAATTAGACTAAAATCTAGTGACAGTGTCTACAGACACTTCGTATTTTAAAAACTTTAAAGACCACACCAAGGAACTATTGTTTCACCTTTTAACTCAAACAATATTATCCCACATCTAAATAAGCTAAAATTTTACACAGAGGGCATGTAAAGCCAGCAGTTCTCTGTGGCAAATATTACATGTGATCCACACATTAGTTTGTAGGAGGCTATAAGATAAGGATTCTGAGCACTCAGACTCTGATCACCACCTTAACTCTATGCATTACTTCCTATTCTACAAAGGCACCAATCTTTAAGCAAATTTCTAGTCCAAATCAACAGTGCTATTATACTTTATTGCCAATAGGAAATTCACCCTAAAAAACCCATTTCAATCAAAGAACCCCAAATTGTTGAATGCTCAAGGGAGAGTCTAAGCAGCAAAGAATCAGAACACTGTATGCTTCACTTTTCCAGATGGTCAGCTCAGAACTAGGCTGATGCAAATTATCAGAATTGCGTAAGAAAATGCTATCTGTATTGTAACCAGCTGGTGGCTACTGAGACGAATTCATTCTATAAGGCCAACATATTGACATCATCTAGAAACAATGTATTCTCAAAATTAAACATATTAATTATGGTAATACTGTAAAGATGTTATCAGGATTATTAAAAACTACTTTTAAAAAGACACATTTGGAGTTCTTCCATTTATTTGTTAACATCACTTTTTTTTTTTAAACCCAACAAAGATGACATAAATTGATAAGCTTGTTACATTGTGATGATGGCTAAGATAATTATTGTGCCCTCTGTGCTTTCACTTGGGGCTTAAAAATGAATAATGTTACTTTATTGACCAACATTATAATTTTTCAACTTACTATACCTGTCTGCAATACTGTCTCAGGATCAACTGATGGAAGGAAGTTCAAATCTATTGATCTTGAATAAAGTAACAAACACATTATTAATAATAATAAACTTAATAATAATTAAACAAACACATTATTAATAATTTGTATTACAGTAGCACTAAAAACTTCAACTGAGGCCAGAGCTACCTGATGCCATTAAGAGACTGCATGTTTCTTTCCTCACTCGTCCTCACTTCTTCAAATCATTGTATCAAAACAGAAGTGCAGCTGCATGTAGCCAATAGGCAAATGAGCATCCATCTATACACACACTGATGAATTTTGTAGTCTACATTATAAACTTTCAGAATTTCTTTACACATTTCAAAATATTTAAGACATATCATATTTTCAATATTGTTTGGGTTTCCAGTGAAATTTTATAATCCAAAAGCATTGGTTTCAAAAAGCAAACTACACACCTCTCTTTTTCTTGTTGAGTTCCTTTATCACTTCCATTGTTAATTAGAGCAAGTTCATCCAGTAAGGATGTTGATTCTTTCGTGAACTTTTCAAATACCTAAATAAGAGACAGATTTTAATTTAAGAAGTGAAAATTATGTAAGTGACAGTATTGAAGGCATCAGTGCAAATTTATCCACTAGTTCTGTTAGTATACTTCGATCTCTACACAGTGTAATTATTTCCCAACATTCAGATAGTAGGGTAGAAAGAGTAGAAAATATAAAGTTTTGTTCAGGGAATACTTAAGAGCACTAAGATTCCTTAGAGAGATAGTAAATGTTACATTGAATATAACAAAGATGGACTGAATTCTGAAATACTGAAAAATTTTGAGATTTTTGCAAAACCTGTAAGTTCTTATGGACATATTTATTCTACATCTTCACTGAAGCCTTTAAGTAAATCTTAAGAAAAAGGCTAGAGAATCAAGGCATGTTACACAGGCATCTGACAGCTCACTTGAATGGATTAAAATAATCAACTTTGTGAAGATTCCAGCTTTTAATCACTACTAATATGGGCTATACTGTAATGAATAACTAAGATAAAAGAAAGATGTATTATATAGAAAGAAATACCCTGATCAGTTTCTTTGAATATAGGGGCTTCTGGTCTCAGATAACAAGGCCTGTATAGTCAGACAACGAGTACGATTCAGATGATTCCTCTGTACCTGACTTCTGAGGGTTGGGGGTTTTTTTTGTTTTTGTTTATTTGTTTTGGTTTTGTTTGTTTTTTTTTTTTTTTTTTTTTAACAGAACTGAGCATGATCGTGTGCCATAAGTGACATGCGCAATAACTTTCAGGTCTTTTTGGTGTCAATGAATTATTAATTAATAGCCTGCAGATGAACCTTCCTTAATCTACCTAGGACTACTTAAAATTCAGGAAAATGGAAAAGGATGAGGTGGACAGCTCTTAAAAGCCAATTTATATGAGAGTGGTTTATAAAATACAAACTAAATTCAGTTGTTACAAAAGGAAAAAAAAAATCCATGGAATTAAAATGTATAAACAGTTGTAAACTATTTTTCAGCTAGTACCTTAAACAACCTTTCTGCCCTCTAGTCTAGTTTCAGAATTCAGGAGTTGCAATAGAGGAGGTTCTTCATTAATATACAAAACAAGTGAAACGAGGCACGAGAGGAGAGACAGGAGAAAGAAATTTTCAGTTGTAGTCTGAACCAAATATAAAGCAGAAGTACCAGCCAGAGTGGAAGTACTGTCCTTATGAATTTTATGAATGCAGGAATAAGTGAGTAAAAGCCAGATTTGTATATATCAGACAAAAATGAAGGACACTTAAAATACTAGATTTCCTTTCCCTCCCATGTCCAGGTGCTCTCAGTTTCAGGCAGAGAAGAAAAGAAACAAGCTGCCTTGCCTTAATCCATGCACATATAAAGGCCAGGCAAAGACCAAAAGCTGCACAGCAGATGATGTGCTCTCAGCCCTTTGGTCTGTACACACAATTTGCCGAGATTCAGCAAAAAAGAAACATGGTACACATGGTGTAAGCCCTCAAATTTCTTGATAGGGAAGTACTGCTGTGAGATTGGCTGCAGGGTATGTTTGAAGGCTTTGGGCAGTTGCAGTTGGGACACACTGTGGAATATTCCTTGCCCAGGATCCCACCTGGAGATCCGAGAAGGAGATGCACATTTTAAGAATAGATTGCGTGGGAAAGGAACACGCTGTTTCATTGAAGACCAAATATTGTTTTGAAAATTCAATTTAAGTAACTGAAAAACAACTATCAATGAAGAACAGATTAAAAACATTCTGGAGTGCTATGCACAACCAACAGTTGCCTAAACAATTTGTGTCTATTAATGATTTAGGGGTGTATTTGCTCCTAGACATTTACTGCATCTCTGTATCTACTGGGGAAACTGCACTGGCAGAGGTTTTAGTGTAGGACAGCTTAAAACCTGGCTCTCAGTCCACAGGAACCAAGACCTAAGAGAAAACCTCGGAGGATCTGCAGAGTCCAAGTATTTCCTCCTTGTTTTGGATTTCTCCTATCAGCAGCCAGACAATTTCCCTTTGTAGCGACTATACCATACACTCAGGCTCTTCTAGAATGAGGGTCTACAAGAGAGCTTCATTAAGGAACGTGTAGGTTCAACAAATTGCCTACATTAGCTTTATCATCCCCCGAGCAAATCCAGTGTTAGTTATCATGATAAGACTATTCATGCATTTGAACTGCACTACTACACATATGACAATTTCTACACACTTAGCAGTTCCTACACAAATAAAAATTCATGGCTCAAGAATGAGACATTTGGAAAAAAAAAAAAAGAAAACTAACCAGTCTCTTATTCAGCCAATCCATGTGATCATAGGTGAGAGTTCCTCCAAAATCTTCTGTTAGTTGGCATGGTTCTATATATCGAGTCAACTTGTTAGCAGATACTAAAATAACCTGCAACAATAAAAGAAATTTTAGGTACACTTGTAAGTAATGCTTATAGTTTTCCTTAAGTGCCTGAGAAGTTGTGTTAAGTGTGTCCAGAGGTACTGAGCAGATCTTTCTGTGATTCAGAGAAAGTGATCCTTTTACTGCTAAATGTTTAAATGGCTGGTTGCAATTAACATGGGACTAAAACAGACAGGTAATTTTGATATGCAGTGTATATCTCATGCATAATCCCGTAAGAGCATCATCTGTACCGCCTTGTCTCTTTACAATAGGAAAAAGAAACAAGTTTCTTGGATATCTGTTTTCTTGGTGGTAACTGATGCTTCTTAAGTCATACACCACGCGATCTGTTTTTAGTGAATATAGTCTTTGCAGGGGACGAGAATATGTGGAAAGAGCCAACTGGAAAGAGCCTTCTACTTCTAGTCCAGCTCCATATTCCTGCAGACATTGGAAAACAGAAAACCCATGCTAGACTTACGGGCTTTCTCCTTAAAATTACCTCAAGGGTTTTGTCTTCCACTCCTTCAGGATAGTTCAGACCTGTTTAGATCACTAAACCAATTTGATATATCAAATCATTAATGAAAATACTATGTTTCTGAGACAGGTTTTGAGATCAAAAGCCATTCAAGTCAACAACCATTGGTCATCTTTAAAAACTGAAAGCAGAGGTTGTGCAGCCTCCATCCTTGGAAGTTTTTCAAGGCCCAAATGGATAAAGCCCTGAGTAACCTGATCTAATCTCACAGATGATCCTGCTTTGAGCAGGAAGTTGGACTACAGACCTCCTGAGGTCCCTTCCAACTGGAATTACTCTGTGATTTTTCCATTCTTACAACTAAAGAATCCAGTGTAGTTCCAAACAAATGGTCTAATATTTAATGTACAGAAACATCTTCCAGCAACATTCAGCAAATATAGGCTATTCTCCTGTATTCTTAATGGTATGTAGCTGCCATAAATGGAATTAGCTTGTAGTTTCTTTAAGTAATGCCAGTAACCAGTCCAAACCCCAGATGACTCTAGGTCCAAGAAAAATAAAGCCTTTGTTCTTCCTTCTATAGGCACACATTTATATTTTAGGTCATTTTTACATTCTCTTTTCATCTCTATGAGTTCATAAAAAAGGAGAAAATTAATGTACTCCATCAGGACATTTTGGTATGGAAACTAAAGTAAATAGGGCAGTTGGTTCGTATCACTGAAATACCGGTTCTAAAAGAAACAAATAGCCTGAAGAAAAGGGATGGACTGCATTGAGACCACTTATTTCTGTTTTTTTTTAGCTGAGATCCTTCAGGAAGGAAAGGGGGCAGGGGATATGCTTTACAAACTTGTACCAGGGAAACATTTTAAATTTTTTTTTTTTCCTGCAAAGCAAAACCTGCCTGTAACAAATATATTAGCTATATCAGAAAATAATCCTCCCACAAAAAAACAGCCCCACAAGTGAGATTTGGTCAAAGAACATAAATTTCTTTTGCACCTTATTAGAAAAATTTTGAAAAAGAAAAACTTTCACCTCAATAGTAAGCCTTGTTGTAACTTAAGACATTGCTCCAAAACCCATTCATTCTATAGATTTCTTTTTTTCAAAAACTGTTTGTTTCTTAAACTGTTTATTGACTGTTCACTGGGATAACTGCAGAAATCCTGTCGGAAGACTTCAAAAACTAAACAAACATTCGAATTTTTGACAAGATGGTGGCAGAAGGGAGGCTCCTGAACAGAATTTAGCTCTTGTTCTAGATCTAGACAAGTGGCAGTGCTAATGTAACACCCTCCATATGCTTTAAGTTACTAACTTCGATACTTCTAGGTGTCAAAAGTGCAATTTGCCTCTCTGAAGCTTCTGAAATACTGTTTTAATCAGCTACTGCAGATTAATAGTCCATAAGAACATAGACCAAGAGCCAAAGGAAAAAAAAATGTTGAAAAACACTAGGTGTTATTTTGCATAGGGAGAAGACAAGACACTTCTCTTTTAAAGACATAAATTCTACCTTCAGTTGAGCACCTATAGCATGCAAACTTTTGCTGTCACAGATTCCTAAAACTTTTCAAAATCCAATCACAGTACTTGTCTTTGACCTTTTGTGAAAATAAATGTCAAATTACCACATCCTGAAAAAAATTTTCCTTTATGAATTAGCATTCCACCTTTGCATTTGAATTTCACACTTCAACATATTGTCTGTTGTGCTTCACAAAGCTTAGTCACATGGGTTCTTCAAAATCCTCAATAGTTTAATACTTTGTTAACAGCATACTTAGAATTATTTGTCATCCTTCCCTCTAAAATTATCATTACCAAACTGCACTAGACCACTGACCACAGAGAACATCTTTATTTTCTCCACCCTCTGTGAAGAGAATGATGGCTTTCTATTGCTTGACCAGCTTTCAATACTCTTGGATAGGACACAGTTACAAATGAAGACCATTTACAGTCATAAAAATAGAAATATCCCACTGTTTGCTTGCAACTGGACTGATTTTTTTTTTCCTTTTTTTTTTTCCCCCAAAGTCATCTTATTAAGTTGGCTCGGGGGGGGGGGGGGGTGGGGGGTGGGGGTGAGTTTTCTTAATCCAAAGTAAAAGCCTTTGGACAGCAGACTACAGTTGGATGTCAAAGTGAACAGCTTAAATTCCCTAAGGGAGACATTAATAGATCTGGACAGATGGTAAGACAGAAAGAAAGTATAAATTATTGAATCCTTAAATCTTTGTTTCTCTTCCCACTTGAGCCACCCACTTCCGACAACAGTGACAGCTAATAAGGCAACAGTGGCAGTAGGTTTCAAATATGTCCTGTTTGCTACCGACCAGAGTCCCTATCATCATCATCTGTACTCAGTTCTTTTTAAAACCTAGAAGAGCGGTAGCAGCTCTCATCATTGCTCTACTCTAATCAGCAAACTTGCTTTGTACAAAGCCTACTAAAACATTGCGAAAGCCTTTGCAGAAATAACTGAGAACAATGCTTTGGGAGAAGTAAAAGTGCTGTATTTTTTAAGAAAAATCAAAACAACCTTTTTAAACAAAACAAGAAAAACCCCATGTACTGCAAAGTCTTGTGCTTCAACTGCAAAATTCCCTTATTTCTCAGGAGTGAGATGTTATTTTTTCTAGTAACGTGACTTTGACCCGTGCAACAGTGCCACTAACACTGATCTTTCATAATAAAAGAGCTTTGAATACTGTTTGTACAAAGCTGACCTCTCTCTCTACGTCATTTGCTGGGGTTTTTGCAATTATTTTCATTGACCATCTGCAACGAGATAGAGGCAGATGTCAAGATCAGAGGGGAATTCTGGATATTCAACAGGACATGTAAAAGAGCCCCCAAAATGTTAAAAACATCCATCTGAACTTTCTTTCTTGAGGGAAGAAATGACAAAGCTCTTTAATACAAAAGTCACAGAGTCAAACCCAGGAGCTATTGGAAGCCAAGATGGTGTAAGATTTCAGTAACAAGGCATTTTTTTCTTAAGTGTGTAATAGCACAACAGCCACACTACTGAATCTAAAAAGGAGCAGTTACTTTCCAAAAGAACACAAGACACATGTCCTTTGAGAATACAAAATTTAAACAAGTGAAATCTAAGCATATGATCTTCTGAGAGAAGTAAATATCTGTATTAATCTTCATAGCTTGGTATCAGTGAGTAATATATTAAGAGATCTGGGATAAATTAAGAAAATTATCTAAACAAATTGAATGGTAATATTTTACATCTATTATTAGAGCAAAATCTTTATACTGTGAAATAGGTACAGAAGCACTGTAAGGGGACTAAATCCTATTTTTAATCTCAGGAGTAAAAAGGTCTTAAAAATCAGATTTAGTTTAAAAGAATAATTGGTGTCATCTCTTAGAAAAAATATTTATTATTACCTGACATTTACACAACACTGTAAACCTAAAAATACTCTGAATTTCACAGAACAGAGAAAAGCCAATCCTGACAAAATCATTTATGAAAACGGAAAAAATAATTCTTTACATACACATATCTATACCACTTACAATTTGTTAGTCTGTTTTTGGTTTTGGTTTTTTTTGTTTGATTTTTGGGGGGGGGGTTGTTTGGTTGTTTTTTCTTGGTTTGGTTTTTTTACACTTCAAGCAACCTAATATCCAACAACCAAGAAGTCTGACCAAGTTCACAATTCTTTGTAAAGAATTCTTACTAGGTGTGCCCAACTACTGAGAAGTTTATATGGGCTGAAAGTGCATTAACAACACATGCCACAGTTTCTCACTTATTTTAAGTAACCCTCATGATCATGTGGGTACCAAGTGATGCTAGTATGAAATTAGATGCATCTTTAGAAAAAGATTCTAAGAATAATAGAATGTATACATTATACAGAGTATTAGCTGTCTGATGTTATGTAGAAGTGATAGAAATGCAACTAATGGCAAGAACATTTATGCATACAATAATATATATATAATGTTCAAATTATCTGTTCCGATTTGTTACACTGCAATGTAACTGACTACAAATGTAGCTACTCTAAGAGTATATTAAGGTATTTACTCAATATAAACAGAACATCACTGCCCCATTTACTAATTTTAATAAACCAGCATCAAAATATTTAATACTTTTTTTCATTTACTTACTGGAACATAAGAATCTATTATTCCTAAAATACTTTTTTTAAAAAGAACATTAATAAAGCATGCTAAAAATGCTGGTCGCTGACTGGTAGTTTTGGACAAATTTCATTCAAACAGGTGTAAGTAGAGGGGATTTTGTTCGTTTCCCAAAAATTCTGCCAAGAAACACTGGGAAGCCCAGACAGATCTTCCCCACTCACAGCCTGGTTGATAGGTATAAAACACTGAATTTTGATGAAGTCCTTTGGACTCAATATTAAAGCTGTTTTCTCAGTGGATTGATTCTTGACGATTTGTTATGCCAGCAGCTTAGATATCCAAACAGCTTTGGAAAAATACGGGAAAAGCTTCAATGAACAACACAGAGGATGTTGCGAGAATAACTTTGCACTTCAGCCTGTGCAGAAATCCAAACCGAAGAACACCTATGTTCATTTTTCACACTATGCTGAAGGCAGCTTTTGTATAAAAAACAGTAACTTTTTTTTTTTTTTTTAAATTAAGTGTGAATCCTAATTATTTTCTAAAGCACAATCAGATTCATCTTTGGCATTTGTGTTTTTTGGAAGTTAGCTGTGCTTGTTCTCCAGCAAACTCAGCTGCTAGAAGAACTTAAATATATCCTCAACTATTCTCCTGGTGATATTCCAAGAATAACTATGGCATTTTTAACAGACAAAACATAGCTGCCCGTATATCTGGTCTGACAGTGATTCATTGCCACGGAATTGTAAAGCAAAGACTTCCTCTTCTCGAGGAGAAGAATCCTATTGTTTGATGATAAATATTATTTCAATCCATTTTTTGAAACACCATTTGATTAAACACTGAGTAGGATAGAGTGGTATTTGTTAACATGGAACGCTAATCTATACAATGATCATTTCCTTTAACATTACACCGAGAAACACAAGTTAAATATTTATCTGGCCAGTATCACGCAGAGATCTGGCATACTAGAAACCCAAAAGCAGCTAGCAGAATCTAGATATACACTAGATTAACTGTCAACTCCACTCCCAGTAACTGTCTCCTTCACTTTCGAGCACTCAAGGTTTTGCCCACTCATTCACCTTCCCCTCAAGGGCTCATGATAATAATTAGCGCACTATCTTTTTGCCATCCCGGAGAAGAGACTAACAGGCACACACAACCTGGTACTTTACAACACACCCTTCGTTAGGACTGAATTTCAAACACGACGTAAACGCAGGCTTACGTACTCCAGCTCCACAGGGACAATTCCCTGACTTGGCCCAGTTTTTAAAAGAAAGGACCCATCACCTCCGGTGTTAGAACAGCAGCAACAAAGAAACATGCAGATGAAAAGAGAGATGTATTTAAATAAGCATCATTTTGATAAAAAATTGGAACTCCTATATGCATTTTTGGGGAAGTCCATGAAAGCTACAAATTTTGGTGCAACAGTATTAAAACAGTGGACTGGAAGATCTGATACAAAAATTAAAGATTTCCTACGAAGTGTTATTCATTCTTCGTTCTGTGGAGCAATATTCTGCTTATTGGCATTATTCTTAAAAGATAAATTGGGGATGATTGTGCCACAATTAATTTCCAAGTAGAACACTGAGAGCTAAGATATAAAGATACACGTAGTAACAATAATTAATTTGAAAATGCAAGAACAGTACAAAAACCTTTTGTAGTAACACAGTAGAAAGTTCTGGACCACAGTGTGTTTCCAATGGCACCAAAAAAAAGCACGTATAAAAGTGTTTGGGGTGGAGATTTTTGTATTTTGGAACATTAAGGATTGCTATAACCACATAACAGGTGTTTAATCACTTTCAGAATAGATTGTTAGTCTAGAGAAGGTAAGTATCTACTTAGGTATGTAACACTGACTTAGGTAGACAGAGAAGAGTTACTTTACTTGAACTGGGGACTGATATGAAAAACTGTGGTCTAATTGCATCGGATTTAGCCTTTCCAGTTTTTTTATTAACCAATTCCTAAACTTTTAAGCAAACGACAAGATCTTACTAGCTACTTTTCAGCTACATAACATGGAAAAAGAGAAGTCAGCTAGCCAATATTTCTTTCAGAGCAATTCTGATACACAAGTATATGGAACAAACAGGTTGATATGCAGGAAATTTTCATGGAAAAATGTGATTTTTAGGTTTCTGTACTCTGTATATTGATGACTTGACATTACAGACTTGAGATTTTGCACAGTAGATTCTGCTGATATATGATCATAAGAAATTTCTGACATATTACTAGAGACTTAGAGTTGTTATCTGCTACAGTGCAAGCGTGAAGCATTTAGAACTACTCAGACTTTGAACTTCAGGACTATCAGGATCCTTTTGCTATATACTCTAAGGTCTGATTTTTCCAACCAGTTCCCAGCAGTTTACCACCTTTTTTCCTTCCTCTTTCTTTTTTAAAAACCACCTAGCCCTTCATTTCTTATCTCACAATCCTAACTGAACTTTTAAACTTTGCTCCATGATTTCCACAAGGATAAGAACAGCAAGCACACTTTCCTCCTCTCTGCTTTCAACACAAACTGATTTTCAAAGGACTAATCTAATATCTAAACCAGACGCAGAGATTATTTTTCCTCCCATTCCCTTAAATGAATGGCATATGCAAAAAAACCCGCACCAGTCTGTAGGCAATTTTGCATTGTGTACAAACTACAACATATGCAGAACTTGTACATTTCTTCTACTTTTACGGTACACATTTTCCTCCAGCTATCCTAGTTAACTTCATATGAAAAGCTCACAACCAAATACAACACACTACAGCTACTAAGAGTGATTTGTTTCACATCACTACGTAGAGTACTTTAATAAAAAAGCAAAAAGCAACACCTCCCAACCCTCCAAAACACAGTTAGAAATTCCTACATTCAAACCCTGTTTTCATTCATTTAAAAACATTAACAGTATTAAGTATTACCCTGTAACATATGCAACATTTCAGCTGAAAGACGCCCTTGGAACAATTAAGACAGCTCTCCTGTTATGAAGCATAGGCACAGGACCAGAAAAAGCTGCTTCCGTGAACACATGAACTGGTTGCTAATAAGCATTTTAGGGAGGAATAACGGGACAGAGGAAAGCTCTGCTGGAGGACGAATGGGAATTGACCTGAGGCAGGTCCAAAACCAACACTAATACTAACGAGGAATAAGGATATGCATTTTTTTTACTCAGCTGAATCAGCCCACCTCTTTGTACTTATCCACCCAGTAGCCTTTTGATCTCAGTTCCCACATTTACTTTCAGTGCTTTGCAACTCATCATCACCACATCTCACTCTGAAGCAAAGGATCTCTGCCTTTGAACAGAAAGGGAGGCTTTGTGATTAATGGCTTCATATGGCAATATTAAGCAAGGTATTCAAAACAGATCAGGTAGCAGAAAATAAGAGGTAGATGTGATGTCCCATTAGAAATTAGAAATCACAGTTATGTAGCATTTACTTCAAATAAAATTAGATTACACTCAAGTGAATAAAAAGACTTCATACTTTCATTTAAATTTTTAGATCATATTTATTTCACTGGTGCAAAAGCAATCTTGGATTTTCCTAGTAGCTATGCAAATCTAACCCGCGATCCAAAACACAAGTTGGGTGTTGTTTTGTTCTTACTGCCAGTAATATACAATTCTGCAGCTGTAGATTTGTGCATGAGTTAGAGGCTTCCATAGCCTTATCAGTGCTCTGCACTCATATCAGGAATAGAGCAAAGACGTGCTACTATCTCTAACACAAATATTATTTGGAGCACAGAGAAGGTGGGTCATTTTTACTGAGCCAGTTTTCCTAATCACAACCAAGTAACAGAGAACCAAGAGTTAATGAATGGTGAAGAACAAAGGCTTGCCTAATACCAAGGGTGATTCTTCATTATCTGGGAAAGCACAAGATTTTTCCTACCGTTCTCTCAGCTTTCCCTGTCCTTTAATGAAGAATGCCATTTAAGAATATGAGTTATTGCACAGAAAAAAAAAAATACAAAAAAAACCAAGAAAGTGCAAGAAACAAGCAAAAGCCATGGTATCACACAGTCTTTTTAGAAACACCTATAGCAACTCTGTATCAACAGCTGCTCATTATCCAACCTCAGTTAGATGACAACCGCCGCAAAGCTGATGGCAGCCCCTTGTGCAAGCAAGCAGTCTCACCCTGTTTTCAGTGCTTCTAATTAGGCAGAAGGGAAACTCAAGAGCAAAGACCTAGCAACCAAAATGAGAATTCAGCAACTACCTGTTATTATCCTGTACTCATACAAACTTCTGATCTACCCAAGCATCAAGCCAAGACAGAAGGAGCCATTAGGGAACAAATCTGAAGTTTTCCTCCTGCCTAGGAAGCAGCTGCTGTGTTTTAATGCTATGATTATTTTTCTTGTAAAATGATACATCACTGACTACTTTTCTTACAATTGACACATTTTGATATATATTTGCGTTAAATGCATCTCTAATACTTTAATTATTTTCTTCTTCTTAAAACTTTAGAACTATTAATTTAAGAGAATCTTAGATCAAAATTTCAGGTCAGGGAGAAATGTTTATGGATCAGTAATGAAAAAAGTAATTTAGAAACAGAAACCAAAAGGTTTAGTTACACAGCTCCAGTGGTCTATGCCAACAATGCCAACATCATCATTAGCACAGAACATGCTTCATAAAATTACTAAGCTTACTAAATTTCATTGCAGAATTATCATTTAATGACTGTTAGCCAATCCTTAAAGTCAAACAAAAAAATCCCTTTATTATCATAGCCATGTAACATTATCTCTGCTTCATTAACATTTTCTGTAGGCTTTCTGCTTATTTGTCTAGAAATAGATTCTAGCTGAGTCATATTAAAGAAAAAATCAAGAAGAATCTATTCTAGAGGATTACTTTCCAAATTGGCAATACCATGATGTACACAATAACAGCCACTGTATAAAATTTTTTTATACCACAACTTCAAAGGCTTCCTGAACTTGTCCAAGGACCATATGGGAAAAGAGAGCCTAAGTCAGACAGTAAGGGCTGCTAAAGAGGGGGGTTCACCTTTATTACTGCCACTGTCTGGACTTTGGTGTTTACCTTATGTCCTGAAAGCATCTGTGTGAAACTGAATATTGCAAACTTAAGTCACTTTCTGAACACAAGCTCTTAAAATTATCCTTTTGAGTACAGATGGTTGGTCCAGTCTCTTTTTTAATTCTCATCTTGGATGTGCTCCAAACAATAGGCTGGTTTATAGAAGGTGGACACCATCATACCCATGTCTTTTTCTTTTGATAATCATGTTTTTGATTAAAGAAGCTATGACTGAGCTGATACATGCTGAACTTCAAGACAGAAATATACTTTGACCACACCTCCTTGCCAGTCCCCTCAAGAGATTCAGGTGAAGCGACAGACAGACATCTGTGAAACCCAAGAGAGTTTAACTATAATACAAGTCACAAGATTATCATAGTTGGAACCACTTCCACTAGCAAAATTTCAGGCACTTCACTACCTTCATCAGTGAGTATCTTGCTGGCTGCAGACTTTCAAACACACTGACCAGGGATTCTTTGGATTGCTCTGTTGAACCTGGGCTACTTTTCAAATCTGTCTTTAAAGAACTACTCAAAAAGAAAATATGATCTTCATCTGTAAGATAAACAACCTGAAGGCAAACGTGCAGGATTTCCTTACTCGTAAGACTCTGAAGCAGATTACAAAAAAATGAAGTAATGTAATAAAAGGAGTCTTAAAGCAGATTTAAAGGGAAGAAAAAAAAAAAAAAAAGGGTTTGGTCATCTGATTGAAAATAGGAATCTTACCCCCCGACACTCCTTCAGAGCACCTTCACATGCAGGAATTGCTTCCAAACAATGAAGCCACCTATACTAGGTAAAGACTGATACAAGACTTAAGAGGACAAAATTCATATGAATTAACAGCATTATATCTGGATGATAGAGTCTTTAGGTTTATATTATTTAGCAGTTACATAACCTTTCAGCTGCCACCTTCCAATTCCCATTTTCCCTGAACTAAGTTTTCTACAGGAGTGTTCCAAGAATGTTATAATCTTATCATCAGAAAGAATTACACAGCATTAGACAAGGCTGCAAAACACTTTTCTATTCAGTCTCTTCCACGAAAGAGAGGCTCTCCAAGAGCTTTGTTGTACAAAACAAGTAGACATTTTAGTATTTGGTGAGCACAGCAAGCCTGTTGTAGTTCAAACAAGATTAGCTTCAAAAATTATTGGAAAGATTGATGATACAGAGAATTTTCTAAAAATAGGGAAAATTTGAGGTTTCCATTAACCTCCCAAAAAGACAGAATGGAACTGCTAACATTAGCATGCAATCTCTTGTACATACTCTGCCTCACAAGGTAAGAACAGTTATCACCTTATATTTGGCAAACTGAAGGGACCTATAACCTTTGTTACTAATGTCAAAGAATGCAAAAAATGAGAGAACATGCATGCAACAGCAACAAGATGTTCTTCAAAATGGTTACTACTGATATAGTGACACCATATAACATGCATCTCTACAGTCTATTACAGACTCATGAAAAAAATTCACACTAAACCCTGTACTACAGTTTCTTACTCAAAACATCCACAGTATGTATCAAACAGCTTTATCCTCTTGCTGAGCAAAGAATTAAGTGCCACACATTTCTACTTTGAGACCTACTTCATTTAATATTCCTATTAAAGAGGGAAAAATTAAAAGGCCACAACAGTTTGTTAAGGATATCCACAAAGCGTCTGGAATATACCTATTTTTAAAGATACATTAATTTTCATCCAATTACTCTAGTATTCCAGAAACAGTATTTTTGACTGAAGTACACAAAAGTTCTACATACCTCAAAGCCAAGTCTATCTTTCTCTTTCCAAAAACAGAAATGCGTAACCTTCTTATCCCAAAATTCATCTGGCTTTACTACACAAACAAGTGACACCTCAGCTGGAACAACATTCTGTAAAACAAATGAAAAATTAAGTAAAACATTCAGGATTAAACCTTCATTTACCACAGAACTGAATTCCACTTACATGTCATTATCTATTCAAGAACTTAAAATTTACAGACAGAAATTAAACTGTCTGCTGCATCTCATGTTGGCTCCATCCTGCTTTGTAATAGATTGCCCTCAGTTTCATACCAAAATCGTGTCAGAACTGAAAAGAAAATCTAACCTCTTTACTCCCAGTTCTGAGACCTAACCGTTAGTCCATGATACATCAGTATAGAAAAACATGAATTATTGACTAGACTTAATTTTATTTATGTCATTTCATTAAAAAAAAAAAGTTAAGGGCAACAAAGTTTTTACCAGTGTCATTTGCTATGTAGAACGAAACAGTAATCATAAAGTTAGAAAAGAATTGTATACTTTGTTATTAAATCATGTCAAGATTATATCCTATACTTCTCTAGTACATATTGCTTAGACTAGAATGAGAGGGCTTAATATTAACATTTCAGCATATTAATTCACAAAAGTATTATCACAAAAACATTCCTCAGCCTAAAACAGTAATTTCATCTACCAAATTGATTTTATGTTGTCACACTGAATGTAGATCAAGGAAGAGAGACTCTTGATTACTCCCAAGTCATCAGCTATAGCAATAAGCAGCAGTCAGATAATCACAGTACTGACATAAAGTACATGGGATTTCTCTTCAAATACCTCGTTTTATTTATAAAAATATAATTCTGAAAAAGTTATATACATCCAACTCAGAAAGCATAGCACTGAAAAAAATATACTTCATTCTTGCACTATTTTAATGAATATACAAAAACTATTTAAGAAGTAGACAATATTTTTAACACAGAAGTGTCTCTTTTGATGACCAACCAGCACCTTTGAGAACTGCGTGTGTCCAAGCAGAGAGAAATCTCAAGTGGTCTGCACAAGTGATTAGTTTACATATGAAACTCTTCTTTATTGCTTCCTTCTCAAATTAAAGATACAGATGTACAACTTATGTTTCTCCAGGCTTCACACTGGCAGGAAGTGTGCTGACAGGAAGCCACTGAAATCCAAGCATGGGCAAATAGGTATCTTCCCCACTAGCTGAAGTTCCCACTAAACGTCACAACTGCACATTAGCTGAAGTGAAAGATCAGGCAAGATCATAATCACAATATAATGGATCCAATTACTATAACTATTAATAGGAATGTCATCTTAGTCAAGAATAGGTGAAAGACACCTTGAAACAGACTAAAAAAAACCCAGGAGCAACAATGAGCCGGTAGGACAAGAAAATCAAATTATTCATATTTGACACACTTTCTAAGGCTTCATCTAGAGTCTGAGAGGAAAACTGCTCTGATAAAGACAAATGATGTGTGCAGTAAGAAAGGCAGTAGTCCAAGTTCTTTAATCTATTCAGTGCTGTATCTTGCATTTTCTTTGACCACTGTAGACCAGAAAATAACCTATACTGTTTCGCAGAAATAAGACTTTATTGTAACTCCACAGTTCTGAAAAGCTAGAATACTAAATTGTTATGAATTTCTTTAATTGGGAATTGGCACTTTTTTTTTCTTCTCCTACTTTGTATAGCATCCAGAATATAATTTGTGATTGGGACTACTATACACAACAAAATCAGCTATAGCCAATTCCAATGGAAACCAAGTAGTACAGCATATTGCATCAGAACCTGCTCAGCTGCATTATCAGTGTGAACTGTTCCCCTGCAGACATTCCTACTACTCACAGCTGATGACACCAGGAGCCTATTTCTGTTTTTTTTTTTTTAACTAAAACTCTGTTTTAGAAAAAGGTCTACAATCATGTGTTCTTAGCGTGTAATGAATTTCTCCCTCACTTGAGTGAAGTGTATCATCCGCTTTTCAGATTGTTTCTTCCTGCACAGAACTCTGTCACAGAACCACATTTTGTGATTTTCAAAGACCATAAATCGTGTATTCCTCAATAAAGAAATTACTGCCTCTACATTAAACACAGCTATTGGGTTCACATCTATAAAACTAATCCATCAACTACGAATGTATAAAAATTTATTTACCTGTAGCATTAGCACAACCGTCTTTACCACGTTCCATTGAGATTTTCTGCCATCCACTATCACAGTAAATCCTCTAGCTTTGCACTTCTCACTAAAAGAAGAAAAACGCTTAGAAAGAAACAAAATTCATGAACAAGTGTCATATCACAATGACTCTGGATTTCAACTCTACCAAAAAATACAACTACATAGTTTTTTACTTATAAAAATACCGTCTTAAAAACCTTAAGTTTACTCATTTAAAAATAACTTTCAATTTTAATGCTCAAGCATATTAATAGATATTGCAAATTACAATTTCTCAGTAGCACCTAAGTGTATTTCATAATACAAGCATTTATTTAAACTTTAGCTACTCTGAAAAGGTTTCATAACCATAAACTTCACAAAATCCTCAGAAAGAGGTCAACTGACAGTTTTGTAAGGAAGAGAAAGGGATGTCAGTTTTCACAAGGTTACTTGTGAATTGGCACAGATTTGAGGATACAGCTACGTATCACTTGATGCATGTACAAGCAGGAAACCATCTAAACATGCTTAAAATTCCTTCCTGAACAAATGGACTAGAAATTGCAGTGCACAAAAAGCCTCTATGAGGACGGAAGCTTTGCATATGGATCTACAAGAAAGAGTATTTTAGACTGACACCATCTTTTTCTTCTAATAAGGTTTTACTTCTGCTCAAGTACCAAATGGGAGAAAATAGCGAAAACTTTCCTCACTCTCTGTGCATTCCCACAAAGACCTCTCCAGCTCATTTCTAACTGAAGCTGGCAATAAGATGCTCACAACAACAGCTGGGCAAAGTTCAATGGTGGCAGCAACCTCTGGATGTCACCAACTGCTGGGAAGCATCACCTTCTCACAACCAACACAGCAGCAGCCGGAAGAGGAGATGGAAGTGAGCCCATAATTTTAGCATTAGTTACCACATCAGATATCATGTCTCAGGTTCTAATTTGTGTCCAGCAAAGTTATAAGTAACTAAAAAACATGACATTTACATGATGTAGAAAAGCATTATGTAATCTTTAGCACCCAAATCTGCAATTACAAAACAAAGCCACTTCTGTGATCTCCTTAGCTTACAAAAAACAAAGCAACTTGTGTGTAACAATTATGTTTCACACCAAGAAATGTAACTGTTAATTATTTCATGTTTAAGCTGAGCTTTATCAGGTATGGGTGGAAGATAAAGTTATCTTGGAATTTAAAAAAGGGAAAAAAAGGCATCTTACTAGTCTATTTAGGAAAAAATAATTACAAAGTTGGCTGCCAAACCATACATACTTTTAGTTTTAAGAAACCTCTAAGATCACACACATGATTTTTCTGGAAGTACTCTGAACATTCAAGGCTTTGTGCATTCAACATTTAATCAGAATGAACTCAAAAGGCACACTACCACTACTTTTAAGAACAAGATGAAAAGTGTCACTATAGCATCTTGAGACACGGTAAACCACACACCCAAACAAACAACCAAATTCAGAAGTGAGCTACCACTTCCAAAAAGTTCAGCCGACACTCAAACATAAATGTTTGTAAGAAAGTTTAAAAAAAAAACCAAACCAACAACATACTTGGTGATTCGAACCACAATACAGAGAATATAACAAAGGAAGCAAACTTCAGTATGCACAGACAATAGCATAACATTGCCACTTTTATTTTTCTTGGATTCTGAAAACGCCTTCAGAATCCAAGAAAATCATCAAATAGCAAAGAAATGCGTAACAGTAGACTTAAACACTAGGAATAAGTTGTCTGAAGTTTGACAAAAGCTTCACACACACACGCTCCTCCCACACACCCCCTAAAGAAATTTCACCCAAGACACTATAAACAGTTATGCCTCTCAAATTTTGGACACAGCTATCCATCGACACTAGAATTCATATTTCAAAACAGTTATAGGCACAACATATGGCATGCGCAACTGAATTAGAAGTTAAATATATTAGGTTACCTTACACATAGAACTTGGGGGAAAAAAGTAACACTAATGTTTCTTGGACAAGTATCTGGGTTTGGGACAACATCCCTCCCCAAATCCCTCCTTTTTTCAATCACTGTTCAGCAAGTCTTTCCAGAACAAAAAAAGGCAAGTGCTTAGGCCAAGAAGTTTGTGTTTCCTACTAAAAAAAAACAATACGCAAACAAAAACGACAATGATTTTCCCATACTGCCACCATAAAAGAGAGGTCATTTTTTCCATGACTGTCAAACAGAACATTAGATGTGGGAACACTGAACTTTGCTTTCAAACAGATTTCCCAGTTTGTACAAAGTACAAAGAGTACTTTGGTTGAATTTTAAGTTATTTTTACACTAATATATGTAAAAACATACATCAGGATGAGACTCCGGAACAATTAATGCTTGCTAGAACAACAATGCCTGCATCTGTTCCACAAATACTGCCAAGTCCTTAAGTCAATGAGATAACTTGTGTGGATGACCATTTGGGATTTTCATCACTTTACAAAAGACAACAAGCTGTTTGAAAAACCCTAAAACTTCCACGACTAAAACATTGTGCAATATACTCATATAGCTATTGATGTTTTACTTGTAAGCAACCTGAATTTATTCTTTGCTTCTCTCCCCAGTCAGAATTTTTTTAAACAGTCTCAGCTACAAAAAAACTGGGTCATTTAACCATGTTTTAAAAACATTTATACTTTGCTTATTGCTTTGCAAATAAGCAAAGTACACTAAACAGTCTTTAGTTATGCCATTGTTCCTGTTTCCAGAAGAGGAACTTAAAGAGATACAAAAGCAAGCATTTATCTGAGGGGCTTCTTTCCTTTTTCAATCAGTGGCACAAGAGAACAAGACAAAGCTATGATAAAGATTGATCTCTGGATCTTAAGAAAAAAATGCAGTTAACTAAGCTAGGACCAAGAACTGTCACTATAAGCTTGCAGGGTTACATGTGCAGAACTTAATCAACAATGATTTCACAGCAAGGTCTGGATGACAGGATACTCAAGTCGTCAATCAGCACATTTAAGCAGTATCTTAACTTTAAACATCTGAGTTGCCCACTAACTTCAGTAAGACTTCATGTATTTTTAGACTCAGTGCAAACTTAAGCACTACAAGCTACAAAGATTAAGCACATAGCAAAGAAAGAAAGAGGATGAAGTTTTTTACTTTGGGCAATGCTACCTTTGTAAGCTTAGGAGTTTCATTAGAATGGCTCATTAATTTACATAGCAATTTAAGTGCACTGTTGTTAAAAAGAATTTACGAAAGATATCCCAAGAAAGGAATGAGGAAATACACAAGACAAAAAAAACAAAGCCAGATATACAGAATAAAAGGACATATGCAAGCCTCAGTAGATATCCCTTAGTTTATTGGGATGTATGTTTCTAATTCAGTCAGACAGTATCACATTTTAAACAAACATTTATGTAAAATTCATTCGGTATTGAGAGGCAAATAAAAAGAAAAACCAATTCTTTTCCACCACTGAAAAAGAAGGCAGCCCTGAACAGAATGCCTTTGAAATCACCTTGGGATACTTAGAAGGTAGTCTAGTGTGACACTCAGCTCGTCCATACTCGTCTGTTCAAGGCATAATGGAATTGTCAGAATGAGGCCACTTCTTCTGTCCTTCCCTCCTATTTTGGGGTGGAAAAGTCATTAGAAAGGTATTGTGATGGCTTTAAGGTAAAAGAAATACTTTGTAGTTACCTGGTTTCAAAATACATCGTAAAAGTAATCTTTAAAGTTGCTGTGAAAAATCACAACTGACATTTCACCTCAAAGTTGTGAGGATTCGTTCACCACATTGATATTCAAGGCATGACCAAGGCTTCAGAGCATAGACCACATCTTTAGCTGACATAGTCTTTCATCTAGTACTTTCAACATAAACAACACAAATCAAGTTTTCCAGAAGCACTATTTTTGCATATCTAGATTACATTTTTAAAAAGTATCTCCTAGACCTTCTACACTACCAGTCTGTCAGAAACCTGGTAAGCTTCCAAGGTGAGCACGTACCCAGCAGCTCCACCTGGAACACAACACCTCCTAGAAACATTGACTACACAAAGGAGGATCTTGTACCACACAGGCTGCCCATGGCATACTCTAAATTGGTAGTTCATTCATCAAACACGTAAGATTTCCAGACCTATTTACAATACGTAACAGTCACCTCACAATTCAGGTAAATATTTCCAACCAGTTGCTTTACTCCTCATATGCGTTTTCAAACCCTTCTAGTAAAAGTTACACAAACAGTATCAGCAACAAAAATATTGAAAGAGCTGGCCTCACATTTGTATGTCCATTACAAGATCCAGTAAGATCAAGTGTTAGGCGATGCTGATGTGCTGCATTTAAGTAGATGTTCTACAACTGTGGCTTGGGTTGGTTTTGACTACACAGGCTCTCAAGAAAGCCTCTGGAAAGGTACAGTTTAAAAAAGAACAACAACAAAAAAAAGGATCTTCAAAGAAGGCTGAAATTTTCTCTTCTGGTCTTTCTTCTAAAAGATTGACTTTTGAGTCCCACAGATATGAACCAGTAACCAAAATGGATTTGGACTAGGTTCCTACTCATAACTTAAATTGGAACTGAAGCCAAATCCACTGAATACAAGATCACCACATAAAAAATAAATACTGATATAGCTCCCTGAAAGGGTCAATCAGCAAATGCTGTAGAGTGAAGGAAATCAGGTCTGTAGCTGACTTCTATTATCACCACATCTCCAAGTACAGGGGCATCACTGGTGATCTTTTGAAGGCAGAAGGCCTTGAGAGCAAAACGTTTGCCCCCAAATGGCTGTTAACTCAGAGGATTAAGTAAAAGGGGCAAAGGTAGCTGTGACACATCTTTCCACTTAATATGGAGCAACTCATCTAGTTCATGTATTCACCATTTTGAGCAAACCAGCTTATCTATTTTTTTTCCCTCTCTGCCCTTGAATCTTTTAATGTCTATAACCAGCAAAAAGAAGAGAGATCTTAATTTCAAAACCCAATCAAATATTTTTGTGGGTTTTTTTGGTGGGCGGGAACAGGAGGGAAAGTACAATAAAAGAAGTGGGGAGGGGAATTTGCACATGAAGTGAAGAACATTAATGAATCCAAACATACTCCAGAAGGATATAGTGTTTGAGGTTATAACTTATTAAACTTCAGTCATCTTAAAGTTTGGGGGAGGTTTTTTTAATCCTTGAGTATTTTTTTAAACTAATACCCATCTCTACATTAAACCAGTTTCAAAGTAAGTTTTCCACAATCTGGAGTAGCTGAAAGCCTTTTCCATTTTATTCAATATTATTATTTAGAGCAAGTTTTAATATATTAGCTGTTTTAATAAAAAAATACCACGGAGCCATTTAAGTACATGTAGGAGGCAGTTACTAAACAATTTTCTCCATATTTTTGAAAAACTGTACAAAGATAACAATAATCTCAGCTTTGTTTGGGGTGAAAAAGAAGCAAAGTAAATCTCTGTAACCTGAGAAAGAACACCTTTATTCTCAAATTGTGTTATTCACAATTAAAAGCCATTAAATCATGCTTTTGCTTCATAAGTTTACTTAATACTGGTAGAACTGAAGCTCTATCTAATCGGTAAAAACAACTTTTTACAGAATAGTAACAGCTGTGCAGAAATAAGACAAAGCGCACGAGTACAGCACAGTAATGCTTGCAGATGCATACATGTACATTGACATAATTTCATAAGAAATCCCCCAACTGTTAGAGGTGCAGGCAAGATAATGAAAAAACCCACTGTTTGTTTACACAACATATGTTGGCATCTTAATTGCAATGGGTTTTTTCCTTGTTTCCAAAGCTGTGCAAACTCCCCAAAGAGTATTAAAGATCCACTGATACACATGGGTTTTCTACATCTTCATAAAGGACCTACTGCTGTAAGTAGTCCATTGCAATAGTTGTGTTCCCCTCCCTTTCTCTTTTTTGGGGGAGAATTGTTGCTGGAAAACAGCAATGCATATTTTAATAACTATATTTCTAAACAGAAGAATTAAAGAGTGATGCTACATGAGAAAGGACAAACAGATAGATCCTTTCCGCAGAAACTAAGAGGGAGTCACAGTTTACAGCAACAGTTATTTACAGATTGTCCACCCTTGTCTGTTTCTGAATGGCAGAAAGGCTGAAAATTGGAGTGGGGAAGCAGGAGAAAAAAGAAGGAAAAATACCTCAATGCTTTAAAAACCGGACATTTGTTCTCATCTGTATAGTTGGAGTGAAAAAAATTTCTCTCCACTTGCTACACTGCTTAGTGAGCGCACATTAGATCCAACAAATAAGAGGAAAATGGTAAGTTTGTAGATGTAAAATAACACTTCAGAAGCCATATTGATTCAATGATAGCTTGTTAGCTACCATCTCTCAACAAGAATAAAATATTAAAATGAATAAAGAAGCCTTTCCTTAAGTGTCCAGGCATTGTTTAGTCTTTCCTTATCCATAAGGAAATCCTCAGAGAAGGGATGGTAGCAGTTTTTAGGAATATAGAAAATAAATTCGTTGAAACTAAATTTGCAAGAGCCAAGTTCAAAAATGGGTTACACATTGTAAAATGGAGGAACTATGAAAAATTACTGGAGCAGAGAAGCAAGAAAACATTGTCACAAGTATTAATAAAAATGAAAAACAGACTGGACAGAATTTGGTGATCAAATTGAGTGAGCCTGGGATAGGAAAAGTAAGAACACAAGAGGTAATGAAGGTATTTCTACAGGGAACAGTAGAAGGGTAACCTTGAACCAACTTCCAGGGTCCAAAACTCCATGAGCCATGGCAGCAGCTCAGGACCCTATTGGATAATGTATTTGTAAGAATTGTATCTAACACTCCCTCTCCTCCCCCACCCATGAACTCACAAGTGGAGCATTAAAGTTGCTCATTTTAATGAATATATACGTGGCTGGGGAAGGAAGGGTTTGCAGAAAAGCACGTTTTCGTCTTGCATGTATAGCAAGTTAGTCTTACCATAGCTGATTCATAACTGGAAGGGACTTGTTCTGTTCAAAGTTACCTCTGGATTCATGAGAGACAAACACCAGCCCCCACAGAAGTAGTTAACTATTAATAGTAGTTCACGTTTTGTTTACACAGACTTGAAAGACTCCAGTGTTGAACAGGGTCTAACTAATGAAAGTTTAGAATTGGCACTTGAAGCTCACTCATGCAAGTTACTAGACACAGAAATTCTCACTTTTATACCTGGATTTAAACAGCATTTGCTGAACTGACTAGAAAAACCACAAACCAAACCCAAAAACTATAATCTCTCGACATTTCACAAAAAGACCATAGTAATTATGTAAGTTATTCAGTTTCATGACAAGTCATCTTGTATAGCAACTGATGGGTTTTTCCCCCCAGCTTGTAAACACTACTAGAAAAGATTCAAACATCTGTAGTCTGCCTGCACTGTGATTTTTGTGCAGCTTTCTTGCACTGAAGTATTTACAGATCAGATAAATATTCTGTCAACCTGCCATAGCACAAAAAGAGAACAAGGTAGCAGTTATCACTAATTCTTTTCCTTGGTTAAAAATGACGGCCAGTCATTTATGTAAAAGATAACCGGTATATCTTTATCCATCTAAGAATCATTTTAACTCAAAACTGTATTTTTAAAGGAAATACTGAAAAAAACTGAATGGGGCTTTAAAGGAATATTAAAGTTACCAGTTAAGAAGTGATGGTTATCACGGATGTAGTCTAACATTGCCCAATACTAACACACTAAACAATAATTAATTAAATAAATTATTACCGTTATTTAATTAAACGGTAAAGTAAGTTGTTCTTTGATCTTGGTTGTATTATTTGTAACTCCTTTCTAAAAATTAAAGAGTATATAAATATTTACCACCACCTTCAGAATACAATGTTTAGTGAGATAAACCCAATCACATTGTGATTTTAGGCATGGCAAACAACACCTCGTCTTACAAAAAAAGCACTACACTCAGACTATCTGAGTCTTTAGGCTTAGAATTAAACCTGAAAAATAAAATCAGGGGAAATGAACTTGTGTGTTGTAACTCAGAAGAAGTAGTGTAGTTTATAAACTGAAAACTGACAATATGTTTAAGTTAAGGAAAGCAACTAAGAGCATCACAAAAAAAAGAATTTTTAAATTCATTTTGCATCAAAGTGGTTGTTCAGGTTTTTTGCTGAGTCAGTAGCTTGCCTTTTTTTCCCTACTATTTGTAATGACCTACCAACATGGAAGCTACACAGCCATGGATTCCAAATCTGAGGAGACACTGCTCCATTAGAAACCACTCTGTTTTGCTTCCAGAAAAAGAAGGCAGGGCCAACGTTATTTGTACCAATTTAACTCAAAATGACATGAGACTTCAACATATAAACACTGGAGAATGTTTTCCTAAAACATGATTTTTCTGATTATTTGGTTTTCATCATTAATATGTTTTTATTTATGAAACTATATGGAATAAAATTGCTTTAAAGAGACATGATGAACTCATTTCTCTGTTAGGTTCCTTTACTTACACTCAAGAACGCTTAAAAGAACTACTGCATGAATCTTTGCCATTCATTAAAGCATCCATTAATACTACACAATTCCAAAAGGTCAAACCTACTTAGAAATATGTAGGTTCAAAAAGGTTCCTAGCATTTAAACTGCCACTCAATAAACTACTTTCCACTAATAACATCTATATTTCGAAATGAATCGGGCAGCTTTAATAGCAAATTGAAAATGCACTCTAGTTAATGAGAACTTCCCCTTGCAGTATAATGCTGAACAACCAACATACTATGCATCTGCTGTTACTATGGAAGAAATTGCCCACTGTCCCAGGCTTTAATGTAAGTTGAGTTTTGGGGGTTGGTTTGTTTGTTTTTAAACAGGAATTGTTTGATTTGCAGTTGCTGGGGACAGTAGGCAAATTCAAAGCAAAACAAATTCTATTAACAAAAGGAACAGGTTTCACTTCTCAAGTGACTGGAGCAGGCTAAACTAGGCTAGCTAAAATAAACTAAACCAGAAGAATATTTATTTATGGCAACACTTGTCAATTTGTGAAGTTGAGAAGTGTTCTGCAAGTTATCTACCTACCCTAGAGTACACAATCAAACACCAAGAACTAACACAGCTATCTATGACAGCAGTGAAATCAGCCAGAGAATGTCATTCATCATTTTAAGTATTCCTTTTTGTTTTTCTCTGGCACATGGAGGAGAGAAAGTTACCTTCAACCCAAGATTCAAGAATTTTTAATAAATACAATGATAATTCCAGCCTTGCCTGAATTAACTACTTGACAATAATCAAAATATTGCAATGCATGGCTAATTCTGCTTCCATCCATTTCTATGCTGGAGAAAAGACAGGGGTGAAAAGGAAGGAAAAATTTTCTGAAGAAAATCCTGAAACTATTCACTCTGTATTTCTAAAACCACATTAAAAAAACCCAGAAAGGATTATTCTTGGATGTCTGCTAAATTATCATTCTTTTATATATGGACTGAAACCTCATAACATCAACTTTGTGGGTTGAGTTACAGGCTACAGCGAAAACAAGTGCTAAAGGCCAACAGCAATAGCTTGGCTACTAGATTAAAAGTTTCAGAGATCCTTTTGAAATATGACAAAGCGCTAACCAACAATGTATTTCTGTTAAATACATCCAGCATATACAAGTAACCAACCTAAAAATCACATCCAAATTATGCAGGGAGGAACCAATTGAGGAAAACAAACTGTACCTGAAAGAAAAGCCAGTTTTTTCTTCAGAATGGGTAATATTACTGAAGCTTCCATTCTACTTCAGGTAATTTTCACAGCTCTGAAACACAAGAAGTTAAAGTTGTCACGTATGGGAAATCAATTACAACGTTTCACTAGAATGAGCACTGGCCAAAATACTTTTGTATTCTTCTGAAGGAAGCACAGAACACTGTAACCAAAATCCAAAGTATTGCAAAAACTGAAGAAAAAACATTATCATATGCAGTTTTCCATGTAAATCTTTAATTAAAGATTTCTTCCTCCTCATCGTAATTAAAACAAACAAACAAAAAAAAAAAATCAAAGCAGAATCTCAACCAAGGACGCCGAGATAATGTATATAAAAGTCCTACTTCCCAACCCCATTAAACTACAATTAATTTACAGGTAGATCATCTGTTTGCTTGGTCATTCAGACGTAAAATAAGTGTAAATAAAACTACACTTTTGCATAGTCTGTCTCATATTACCAAGAATAAAATAATTATTTAAATACGTTATGCTGCATTTATGCCAGGACACTGCCATTACCCTGCCATTAGTAGGTCTTAAATTAAAGAAAAACATCTAACAGCCAGAATAAGCATGTCTAAGCTATAGCTGGAAATGCTTCTGCTCCTTTTGCCTCCAAATCCCTTCTTACCCTCATCCCATTTTTATTGCATTATGAACCGCAATTCAGTGTGATTAAGTTTCTGTGTTTCATTGACAATCAACAGAATGCTTGAAGTGCAACCTCCTCTTCCAGCCTACACAAAGTAGCAACCGGCATCTGCTTGTAAGTCTTTCTGAGTTCATACTTGCACAAATCAATCCATATAATAAAACCACCTAATTCTGCACAGAAATACATAATTCAAGATACGTACCAGTATCCAATCAAAATAAAAAACAGATAAAAAACATTTTTTTTTCTTTAATTGCAGGCATAGGGCTTCAGACTGCAACTGAAGTTCTCCATCTGGATACTTCAGCATTCATGCACACAAATAGAACTTTTTTTTCCCTGAGGAGGGGAAGTTAACTGAATCAAAACTATAAACGATCTAGGAGAAAAGAAGAAAAAAAACCAAAGAACTTCAAACAGAGACCCTGAAGTAAAAGAGAATAGTTATTCCTTTTCTTGTTAAAACAATGAGCTTCATTACAAACAAAAAAGAATGATTATTTATTATGAAACAGAAATAACATTTCAACAACTTTTTACTGTCCCTCCCTGTTCCAGTGTGTAATGTTTCCGAATGTTCATTCCCACCCCTTCTCCCACAATGTCCATATTTAAGTGTCATTTTTGCCAATTATATAAAATACACATTTCCCATATTACAGAAGGAAACAAACAATTTTCAGTTCTTTCAGGAAACCGAGTCCCAAGACAGCTTGCGCTTCAAGCAATTACTCAAATAAGCATCCTATTAAAGCTTCCTGTATGCTTCAGACAAAAATTTGTAGGTTATTTGTTGTATAAAACACAAAACTCAAGAATGACTCAGGCAGTCATTTTTGTCCCTCAAACACCACGCTCAAACCACCCTGTGTAAACTATTTAACTTCGTCAGTATTCTTTTTTTCTTAAGATGTGGAACATGTACCTGGTAATGATTTTTCCCTCTCCTCCCCAAGCTATATCTCAAAATTATTACAAATGGCTCTTTATTATAATCAATGAAGAAAGCCCAAACCTACACACACAATTCATTATCTTCATACTTTCACATATGAAAAAAAGTTTGCATCAACTTATTGACTCTAGGGAGCATGTTTCTTTGCTGTTGTGAAGAGACCAATGTATTTAATATGAAAGCACTGCCTGGCTTTCTGCCACAGTAGTGGCACTGTCCATGGATCAAAACAGTTCTTTTGTTCAGTATTTCCTGGAACCAAAGGAAGCATTCTGTTCATTCAGAGTGGAGGGAGGTGAGTCAGAACAATTGCCAATAATTTCAAACACCTAGCCTTTGTTCCAGAAACTCCTGAAGTTTTCAATTACCTCTCTTCTGTGAGAGCTTTGATGTGCTCCATCTAGAAGAAAACTCTCACCAGAGCAGGCTATCAGAACATACCAGAAAAAAATCTTCAGGTTTAAAAATAACGTTTAACATCCCTCTCTATCTTTTAACACTCCAGAGAATCTCAGGATGAATTAAACTAAATGTCTTTTTTTAATATTGGAAAGTGAAACAATTTCAAAAGAGCTGGCATCTACTTTCCCCTGGGAGCTGTCAAAGGTGTTTTAAAAAGGTATACTGCTAAAAAGCAGATAAGTATATTTAGACCTACAAATAAAATGTAAAGTCTTTTTAACTTGTTCAGAGGAAGACAAAACGACAGACTCTTAAACTGGCCACCAAGCTCCCAATTTAGAATGAGGAAAGAATGATGGGTTGCTCAATGTCATACCGCTATTTAGCTGAAACAGATCCAGTGTCTATTCATCAATAAAAAGAGGCATTTGGACTCATTAAATAAAAAAAGCTACAGAAGAAAAACGAGCACTGAAGAAACAGATTTCACTTGAGGAAAGTGAAATACTTCAAGAAGCTGCATTTTATCACTTCCAAAACAAAAGACATAACTTTTATATGCTCAAATTTTACAGATATGAAACAAGTTAAAGAGGTTAAATCTGTGCTGAATTTCAGAAACAATCTAGAGTGCTGCATGCCCACCTGCAATCTATTTTGTCAATTAAAATACCATATGCCAAATTGTAAAATGTTTGTACACAGGAAACATGCTAAACATGCTAAATAAAATAACTAAATTGAAGAACATCACTGAACTTGTTTAGAATGACCTGGGCTTCCAGGTCTTTAATTCAATACAGCAATGTTAATCTCCAACAAAGTAGTCATTCTTTTGAAGATTTCCACAGAAAAGTGGCAAGACTAAATCCACATAATATGCGTATTTAACACCTAAATATTTGAAAGGTGTTCCAGTGAAATATAAAACTCTTCCAACCCCCCCACCAAGCAGAAACTAATACTACTGGTGAAGAAAATTCTCCCAAATACAAACTTAAATGAAATAGGTATACATTAGGGGGAGAATGGGAGGCTGAGGAGACAGTAAACAAATAGTAAAAAAAAAAAAATTTACAGAACATAAAAATGCAAACAATATTTCAGGCTGTACTCCAATGCAAAATCAAATCATGACTTGGTAGGCTGCATCCTCTATCATATCTAGTTTCTGGAAAGACTGTAAATTACATTGTTTTACCCAACATAGTTTAAAATTCTAGAAATTATGTCAAAAAAAAAAAAAGCCAAAAGCCACAAAACCCCCACATAATATAAATTGTGTGTAATTCAGCATTAAAGTGCATAATTTCTGATGAATGAAGAATATTACCTGCATTTTCTGTTACACATCTTCAGGCTCATCTAATAAAAAAAAATTAAATAAGAACCAATGTCCAGACACTGTTTAAAACCATTTTAAAAGTCTATTAAAGAGAGAGGGCAGAGGGAGAAGTTGACAGACTCACATTGACTAGATGACTGGAAGTAAGATGTCCTGAAGATTTGAGAGAGAAGCTGCTCTGCAATTAACAGGTGTTTTCTTTCTAAGCAACCCAGTGAGAACCACTGGTCAAAACCATTAACAATCAAAACAAATTCAGGCTCAATGAGAATTAATATAAACATGTTTACCCAAATTATTAGATCTGAAACATTTAATACTCTCAGTACATGGTGCAAGGTCTTTAAATGGGTTAGTCTGTTCATGAGCATCTATTGCAAGTTTCAAAGAATGAGTACTTTCTTCATTCCCTCATCACGTACCAAGCAAGAGAGCGTAGCTGGTCTGTTAAACACAGGACTAAAAGTCAGGGGAAAAAAAATCTGGTTTCTATTCCTTGTTCTGCTATGAAATATACATATGGCTTTCAGCAAGTCATTTATGCCTTTTAGTCTTTGTTCAGTCCCTCCATCTGTAAAATGGAGATGTTATATATTAATTCCCTTTTTACAAGAGTATTGTGATATTTAATTCATTAATGTTTTTGAAGACTTGAGAGATTAGAAGGAACTCCATAGATCTGCCTACGAATAACCAAGAAGCAGATGGGCAGCTACATTCAAAACTGTAGCAGCTTGCAAGTCCAGGCAGAAACAATAGCACAAATAACAATAGACATTCTGAAGTACTGGGGGGGGGGGGGGGAAGAAAAGCCTCAATCATATAGGATGAAATTATTTTTTTCTTTTGAAATCAACTTCTGAATTGCAGACCTTCAAAATTAACAGCTTCATTCCCTGAAGCCAGCATAGAGGTTTTTTCAGATGCTAACTTCAACCCACAAAACACTACCCCACACTTTCCCTGGATCAGCTTAAAAAAAGTTCATCTGTCCTACACAGAAATAAAATCCATGTGCAAAAGACAGAGAGAAAGCTGAATATCACAATTATCTATGTAGATTACTATTTCACCTTCCTTTAAAGCTACATTAAAGCTGTGGGATAGATGACATCCTAAGTGGCACAAAGACAGAACACAAATGAAGGCATCTCCAGGGCTGATACCCCAGGGTAATTTGAGAAGCACACCAAACCTGCCCAAAAATAGAAAAAGGCTGTAAGCATTCATTCATTAATGCTGTCTTCAATTAAAGAGCACATGGAACTGGGTTACTCAGCTGGACAGTTTCAAAATAACAATAAAACCTGACAGATGAACACCAGCTTAGGTACTCAAATGCAGTGTTTGGTTTTTACTCTTTAACATATTATGAGCAGCACTAATAAATTTTTAATGTTAGAGCCCTTTAAGACCTCAGGAGAAAAGGTAACTCCACATATTTAGAAAAGATCAAATCAAGGTTTTTGCTTTTTCAACCATTTTGTTCAGTTATGATTACTTTCTTTTTGACTATCTGTAAAAACTATCCATAAAAAAGGGCATACTGAAGTTATATTGTGCCTGATTTTCAAGGTGTACACAAAGAAAATATTCCTGATCTTCCATAACCTGTTAATTTACACTAAAGGATTAAGAAAATAAAAGCTATAGTCAGTACATTTCATCAGTATGTAAGCCTTGTTTAATTTTAAAGCAAAAAGCAACCATACAATGTCAGTTCCATGACATATACACAGTTAGTACTCTATGTCAGCAACTTGTGATGGTAGATGGACAGATTGAAAACGTGCTCTGCTTTTGGTTAAACCTTTGTTAAAACAGTTTGCTAGGCCATGATCCAAAAGCACATTGTCACAGCCAGACCAAATTTAAGCTTGAAAAACTCCATTTCTTCTGCCCCATTTTCACCCAGAGGTTCAAGGCTTACCTCGTACACTTTGTCTTCTAATTATAGCTAATACTAGAATTTAGAAGAGCTGTCTCTTAACTACTTCCTCTATTTAACCCATCTTCCATATTCGTTTCCCACCTTTCTCCCCCCCCTCAGCATTTTGTGAGAAGTGAAGTAAAACATGAGTGGCAAAAAGAAGTGATGAGCAATATAATGAATAGTGAACCAGCAAATGGAGAACAAGTGAATAAGGGAGGTTATGCCATCCGAGAAGAAAAAGACATTGTGCTCGTAAGTTTTAACTTTGATCTCAGTCAACTATTCATTTCACAGAATCGTAGAGCTTTTCCTCAGGCTTAGAGCAAGTGTCAGAAGGAAAGAAAAGAAGGAAGAGTACTGAGCACAGAAACAATATAACTAAGGATGCGCAATAACATCTGCATGTACAGCTGTGAAACACAATACCGACACCGCAGTCTTTTCATACAAGAAGGGCAAGCACAGGATACTGTGCAGCAATTAGCACTCTCAAAGAATAGCACTTCCCTGGATTCAAAGGACATGTCCACAGACAGCAGTCTTGCTCCAACCCAAAGGAACACATGCAGAAAGTTTGTAATGATACCACGAGGCATAACATAAAAAATGATAGCTTGCTAGAGTTTTCTACCCTTTCCAGCCTCAGGCCAAGCCAAACACATACGCTATATGTAAAATCAGAGCAGTTTTCAGGCTTCTTTAATCTAGAATAGTAGAGAAAATAAGTCACAGGTTTTGGATGCATCTCCACATTTCCTTTTCCACCACATTTACAGAGGGACATCCTATGTTTACCTTCCTGCAGAACCATATAGCTTGCCCTTGTAGGATGTTATCACAGGCAACAGAAGACTCTGATCTACCTTATACCCTTCCTTGCAACAGGCAGCCAAAACAGCAGAAGTTGCAGTCATCTGGTATAGTTCCAACTCACTTCACAGCATCAAGTAACCACAGAATACACAAAACGATGCAATTTGGGAGGTTGCTTCTTCCACTATTTTCTACGTAGCAATAGGTCAATCGAAATGCTATATTTAAAGCATAGCACAGACATTTTCTCTTCCTCGTCACACTTCCCTAAGACCCATAAAAAAAAATCTCAGGTTCAGCTCTTAAAATTTTACTTAGTCAGAGACCATGTGGAAATTAGACAGAAATCACACAGATTGTAAATTCTCCCACAGAAATCGTTTTTGAGTCACAGGTTGGAGGGAAGAAAAGTAATCAATGAATAGTAGAATAAAATTACAAACTCCTCTTCTAGCTCCCTCTACTAAAAACAAAAAACCAAACAAGTCATAAAAGCTTGCAAGAATGAGCTGGGGGAAACAAGTATCTTGTCACCGGTTCTTTAAGGAACTGTCCAAAACCAGTTTGTGATGAAAGATCACAGAGGGCTCTTATGCCTTCAGTACTTCATAAAACTAACTAACTACGACAGTGGGAGGAAAGAGATTGGACAATTCCAGGCCATAAGCAGCCGAGTCAAAAGACAAGCAGCTGCGCTGATGAGTGCAACTGTTGGCAGTCTGGAACAAATGAAAAATAACTTTCCTCTGGAGTGCAAGATTAGAACTTCTTGTTCCTTTTATAACATTTATATAAGAAAACAATCTACAACCTCGTAACAATACACATACTTGGCATTGGTTACAAGTGCGTGTGGCTCAGGCCCTCAGAATCACTTCTCAGCCCAGTACAGTGACACTACGACCGAATGGAAGCAAAAAGAAATGCTCTTCTAAACCAAAAGCCATATAGAGTGGCAGGGGGTATGAAGGGGCAAGGGATTGTTTGAGAAGAAAAGTAGGGTGGGGTGTGTAGACATAAGCATAGCAGATACAAAAGCAGTCATCCTTTTTAGGTGGAGAAAACTGACCCAAAACAAGAAGAAAACAAATGAAAGGCTAAAACTTTGGGTTTGATACCTGACCAAAAAAGTTCCCAGCACAAGGGTAGGATTTTGTGTGGACCTTGAAACATCCTGAACAATTTCCTCTGTATTTAAAAAAAAAAAAAAAAAAAAAAATTATGGTAGTGGCTTTCCCCCCCTCCACCTCACTGTACAACACACAAGGTAGACACAATGAGGATAACAATAAAAATCCCTTCATGAGGAATAAATAAGTAATTTGAGAACTTTGCTAATCTTAACCAAACATGAAAGTAGAAGAGATTGAAATATGCCAGATCTGGTATATAAATACCTTGTTCATTCACATTTTTAAGTTTCAAAATATTTCAGAATTACACAAATTCATTGCTATACAAAATAAAAAGTTATCTATGCTGCCCTTGAATTACTGCGTGCAAGAGAAATAAATCTTTCCTTAATTTGCACAGATGTCTTCAGGTTTTGTGGTCATGTTAAAAATTCTGAACATTTCAGCTGCAAACCACAAATTAAATTGGCCACAGCAACCACCTGCACAGCACCTCTCCCTCTCTCCCATCCCCTCAAAATAAAACATTTAGCATTCCACTATCATAAATAAATAAATGGTCACACGCTTCAGAGAATGTAAAATCAAGCTCTCTAAACTGCTACCCGGAGCATCTTGTATAGATGTAACACTCACAGATTTTCCACTGATACTATTTTCTAGGGCCAAATTAGAATGTAACATGAAAGCATTAGCAAACACTATGCTAGCAGAAAGAAAACAGACAACCCGCATTGAGGGTATACCGATTAGAAAGAAACCATCGCTCTTACCAACACCTAGAAGTAGATAAGTCATGGCACCTTTCATCTACGTATTACGTGTCCATCCTGACCCTCTCCCTCAAGAAGGGCTATTTATTTTCTCAAGTTCAGCCGTACATATCATTTAGTGACTAAAACATCAAGTTAACATCAAATCCATTTATCTTATTCTTCCAACACTTTTTTTTTTTTGGCCTTACTTAGCCTGGTCAACATTTATCCTTCATGATATCTCTCTAAGAACACACCTCAAATTAAACTCTGCCAACACCATAGGAGTTTAGCTTGGCTCTGAATTCTCACATGCCTACTACATCTATCTCCCTTGAACCATTGATTCTGCGAAGCCCTAAGTCATACCTTCATCTCCTCTTAACTATTGTAATTTCCTTCTTAATGGGTTCTTTATGTCCCAGCGTTCCAAACTTCAGCTTGTCCAAAATGCAGCAGCTCATCTTCTCACCTAGAAACAGGAAAACAACACTCCATATTGATTTTCACTTGCTTCCTTGTTGAGTTTAGAGTCTGCTGTAAGGATATCCTCACTTCAAAATCTCTCACTCTCAGTCTAAAGAATAAAAAGCTTTACCAGTGCATTTTTCCGTTTGCTCACTCAAGGTGCTCAAGTCTCTCATTTCTCTTCTGTGCACAAGCTTATCAACCCCAGAGCAGCAACAATCTACCTCAATGCTTTTAAAACATCTTTCCTTACTCTCACCCACAACCACAGCTCCCTCTTTAAATTAGAATTCACATATCTCCAGCCTTCTGCTTAAACACCCCCTAATACATTTGCAAATCCTACTCTGTGTGCGAGACACTAACACTATGTGAGACACTGTAACACAAGCTGCACTATTTTGTAGTATCTAAGCCAAACTATGTAACATAACTTTGGTATCAGAAGCTTTGGTTATGATATATCACCTTTTAAGGATTTTTAAAAGTCACAAGATGAAAACGAAGTAAAGTAGGTAAGTTAAAGAAGGCATGAGTTACAGCCTAAATAAGCTTATGCAAAACCAACTGCAAAGACATTGTTCTATGTAGTGTATTCATCGGTGTCAAAGCTTCATAAGAACCAAATATATTGCGTGAAAATTTTAAAGATCTTATTTTTGCAAGAGATTGATCTTACTTACCATTGGTACTGCAATGCAACACTGTCTGTTAGGGATACAAGTTTGAGCTCCAGATCCCAGATTCTGCAAATTTAAATGAAAAAAGTATTTGACCATATTTTTAGATCTTAATACTCAATCTAAAACTTTCTTTCCGGGGAGGCTGAAAACAAGGGTTTACTACAAAGCTACATGATAGGGGAGTCCACATTTCCATTATATATTCACAAATACTTGTAAGCTAGGCATTCAAGTTGAGTGGGACAGCAGGAATCCCGTATTTTCTACCAAAACATATGGTAGACATCAACATTGTTTATAATTAGCAGGCAATGCTCCTGAGGCAGCACCGGAAGCAATGGGAAAGTAACAAGAACCAGAATTCATGCAGTATGCTTTCAGTCAGGGGTAATCTACACAGAGTTTTAGGCAAAATTGAAAATAGAACAGTGTTAGTGTTTTTTGTGAAAAGAAGAAGGTATTCTTACAAATGAAGGTAATCACTGCTATAAAATTAAAAAAAGCAAATTATAACTTGAATTAAAAAATGTAAATAGTCCCTATTTGTATTAGAAGATGCAGAATTAAGAGATAAGCATCAAACGTAAAACCTCAGCAAATGCTTTAAGACTTGCATGAAACTTCATAACTGATCAAATTCCACCCACCAACGAAACCCAAAAACTCAGAATTAGTATATACTGTGTTACAGGCAAAGCCAAGATGCTAAACACATTTCATAGGTTTTACAGTTACTCAGATGCAGCAGTCATTACAGTAATCTCTCCTACAAGTTTTAAATTTAAAAAACCCTTACATTACCGGAAGTTTTCTAGTCAGGCAAATAAACTAGTGGCCTCAAAAAGATGGAGGGAAGGCAAGAGTACACACCCATAGATCAGGAACAAGAACATCAATAAAAAGTGCTCAAGATAGCTTGAACAGAGACACGGTAGAAGTGCTGCAACATCATTTCTTATCCCTACAAGACCCTAGGGTAGGCTTTGCCTACTTTATCAGAAGCTACCTATTGAAGGTGTTCTATATTTCCCCAACCACTCATAGTCACTGGGGAATAAAGGTGTTCCTCTTCACACTCTATTCCTAAGGACTCTTGACAGTTATGTAGCATTGTATTAAAGTTCACCATCAATGTATCTAGTGTCTTCCATAAGTACCTCCATTTCCCCTCCCTACTACCACTCCCAAGCAGCAGCCAACTGAAACTGAGCTGAACTTCACCTGACTACTTTATTCTGCTGCTGGAAAATAACAAAACCATGTACATTTCCCATTTACATAAGCTTTACTGAGAAATGTAATTCCACAGCCAATTTAGAATTATAGCCTACAACTCCAGGAGACATCATGGCACTGTTTCTTGTAAGAAATTATACATATATTTACTTTTCTTAACTTTTGTTTCTAGGAAAACTGATGTTACTGATCATCTAAACTGCAAATAAAATACCGTCTATTAGCATACTACTTTAAGAAAAAAAGTTGGCTGAGGTGATTTTACAGGATTCTTCAAGCAGCAATCTATGATGTAAAGAATTGCGCAAAATCCTAAAATCCATCACTAAAAGAACATTGTAATGGCTCCTACTTTTGGTGAAGTTTTTTGGGTTTGGGTTTTTTTTTTCCCCCCTGACAGAGTAAAGCATGATCAGCACCTTACCAGCAAGCAGTAGGCCTCTCTGACCAAGCTTCAGTTCTATTCTGTGGTCCACCTTCCCCCTTTTCTCCTCCTTAAGGTTCTGCTTGGCATAGACAATGGAACTAGGACTATAAAAACTCACGTTCAGAAAAATGAGAACCCTTATTAGCACGGAAGTTCACCACCATCACTGTTCCTATAATGTAATAACAGTCTTCATTATTTACTACACAATAATTCTTAACAGACAATGTCACAGAATGGGGAAAGGGGGGGAAAAAACCCAGTACTTCCTCATCACAGTGAATTTTAATGTGTGAACAAAGTCAACATCCAATCGTTAGGGCAATGCAGACACTGCAATACTAAAAATGCAGAGGACCAGTATTTCCTTTGGGATGAAGAAAGATGAAAGAACTACTGACAAAAGCATCTACTAATACCCATCCACGTAAGGCTTACCAATTTTGCTCATTAAAAAAATTACAAAAACTCAAAAACCAAAAGAACCATTCTCCACTAATCGTCTCCACTCTTAAACAGTTGCTTTCATACGCTCGTACAAATTCTTCAAGAAAAAGGGTGCTTTAGAGCACCTCGTTCCTACAACTGCCTGGCTAAAAAGCTCTGTTAAGGGCTAGCAAGGGACACTACAGTTATGGGGAGAAAGGCAAAACTGCTAGACAATAGACCTGTCAAAAAGCAAAGAAATGGCAACCGTGGCTCTGAGCAACCACTGCTTCAGCAGTGAATCAGCTTCCCGACCAGGCAGCGCTTCCAGAAACCCAGGAGCGCCCGCCGCCGAGGCAGAGGCACGGCCGTGACTCGTCCCCACCAGCCCGCCGCCGCACTGACCAGTGGCGACGCACGGGGAAAATCCCCACGAGAAGCCGAGCGGATCGGCGAGCCGGGGAGCCGGCTCCCGCCCCCATCTCCCTCCGGGCAGCTCTCCCTTGCCCAAAGCCCTCTCCTTCCTTCCTTCCCCAGCCTGCCGTGGCACCCGCGGGGCTGCCGCGGCGGGGCCCGGCGGGAGGGGGCCGCCGCCCTCCCGCGCCCGCCGCCCGCACAAAGACAGGCCCCGGCGAGGCGGCAGCGGCCACCCGGGAGCCCCCCCGCCACCGCGGCCACATATGTAGCGGCAGCACGAACAATACCCAAACCTGTTGCGGGGGTTCCCCTGGGCTGTACCGACCTGCCGTGCCCCCGGCCCGGGAACAGCCGGCGGGACCCACAAAGGGGCAGGGAAACGGGAGCGGGGGGGAGGAGGAGGCGGCGAGCTCCGCAGCCAGCCGTCAGGTACCCCGTTAGCCCGCCCGCCTGCCGCGGGGATGCGGCGCCGGCCAGGGAGTCCGGGCGCGGGAGGGCTGCCCTGCCGCAAGGCCGGGCCACCGCCGCCCCCCGGGAGGGCCGGGAGCCAGCCGCCGCCCGACGGAGCGGGGCGCCCCACAGCTCCAACGACGCCGCCCGGGAAACAAAGCGCTGCCAGGCCGCAGGGCCTGCGCTGCGCCCGGGGCCGTCCCTCCGCTGGGCTGGGGCGAGGGAAGAGCCCCTCCGGACGCGGCTACTCACCCAGCTGCGGTGCTACGGGTGCCCGGGCTGGGAGGACGCCGGCGGCAGGGCGGGCGGACGCGGGGCGGAGCCTGGACCCACCCGCTCCGGCTAGGCTGCGGCGGCTGCCCTCGGCCGCCTCGTACCGCCTCGCTGGGCCGGCGGCAGCCCCCGGGGACGGAGGCGGCTCCCACCCCTCCCCCGTCGGCAAAGAGACAGTGAGCACCAAGCGCTGCCGGGCCCGCCTCCGCTCCGCTGCTCTCGCCTCAGGCCCCCCCCCCCGCGCCTGCGGGGCGCGGAGCTACCGCCCGCCCCTCCCGCGGAGCCGCCGCGGCAGCTACGCGGGACCCGGCCCGGCCGAGAGACGGCAACACGAAGCCCCACCCCACCGGGAGACAATGCGCCGCCGCCGCCCCGCTAGGGGGTGCCGAGCGCTGCGCCCCGCAGGCCTCGGCCCCGCCAGGCACCGCCCGGCCCGGCCCCGCCTGGGCCCCCTTCCCGCCGCCCCGGCCTCCTGTCAGTAACTGAGGGGCCATTGTAAAAATCCAGCGTAGGACAGGCTGGAGGCTGACTTGACTACAGGTTTTTTAGCACTAGCAGTCCTGTTAAGATAACAGTAGTCGTGCTTTACTATTTGGAGATACGTGTGTGTGAGTGTGTGTTGAATGCAAGTCAAACTGACCACGGGTGAAAACTGGTCGTTGATACTGCGTTGGGCAGATGTCAGCTTCCACCTGCCATCAGTGTTTCAGTAATCACAACACTTAACGCATATTTTGTTTCCCCCAGATTGTAGCTAATAACCTATCGTCTGTCCAGGCTCCTGGACAAACATCCTGAAACTGTGTCATGCCAAGACTAAAGTAATACAAGCAAAAATGTGGAAAGAAACGCTGTGAAGAAAGCCAGCCAGGACACTTGTCTTGCTTTCAGTCTAACCGCCCTAGGTCAAGTTGCTGTCAGTCTTAAATCTCCTGCTGAACACATCATTTTTAGGCTACATAATGGCTCTTTAAAAAAAATTGGCTTCTGCAAACTCTTTTTATCTTGTAAATTCGCTCTTGTTATTTGCGGAGCGACTGAGTATCATTTACTATATCTCATTCCAAATATGAAAACTGTCTCACATAGGCTGCAACTGCTTGGTTTCTCCCCTCAAAACACAGTTTGCAAAACCACCACTGTTCGCCCCCTTTCCTGGTGGTGGACAGTCAACATCTGCTGTAGCAATCGCCCTCAGCATCACCATCGGAGCACGCCTGTGGTACTGACCTCATCCCTGGCCTCTGCTGACTCAGAAAGCTGTCCCTCTCTCAGCAACCCAACCCTTTGGACATGCAAGAACTAAAGAAAGAATTGTCATTAAAATTTGCAGAGGAGGCCTATCAGCCAAAGCCTGTCGGCCTCAAGAACACACCTTCTCTGTCAGGTCTTTCTTAGAAGAATACTTAAAACAGCAGCAGCAAAAGAAGAAGAGCAAAAAAACTTCCCTGACAACCTGTAGAGATAAACAGAGATAAGTGATCTTCATCAGCTTCCCACCAAAAGTAATTGCTGTAGAGAACCATATAAATTATTTTGTACTCTATTAAAAGAGGAGAATTTTAACAATATTTTAAGTGTGTGCACTAATGTTTTAAGAACGTGCCAGATACAACTTTTAAGTCACTCTTCTACATTTATGCTTTTTTATTGCATACATGTGGTCAGAAGGTAAGACAATAGAAAGAAGCTTTCACTATTCATCAACATTTACTTAAGATCCCACAGGCTGTATCTTTGTAATCTCTGACTGTAGGACAAATAGTATTTGAGAACACCAGATAAGTGCTCTGATGCCCAGCACCGATGTCCAGCACAAGTGAAAACTCAGTGGAAGGCACTAAAACATACATCTTTAATCTTTAAAAGGAGCAAAAGTAAAATCAACAAAGGGAAAACTACAGCTGACTGCCATACTGAGTTTTTCTTTGTTATTTCACACTCCTAAAAGCCTCCATAGTGCAGACATTACATTCTGTGTACCATTCCTATCACATAGCCTATAGAATAAATGGAAGTACATCTATTTATGACAAGATTGTGCACTTTTGGTGCTTTTGGTTTGGCTTGTGGATCTCAAACTTTCCCGTACACATGAACTAATTAATCCTAATAAAATTTCTCATAGTCACGTTTGAGAGAAGAGAAATTTAGGCCAAAAGGACATAGATCCAGCTTCTCCATTTGCCTGGTCACAACTGGAATCTCTTCTCAATGACTGAACGAGGCTTCTTCTCCTGCAGACAGGAGGGGCAGAACTCTTGCAGCAGCTTCCAACGCTCTAAGACAGAGCAACCCAAAAGTCACTCTCATTTGTACTCCGGCTGGAGCTGTGCTAGTGTGAGTATCAAGATGTTGTAACAGGTTTTCAGACTTTCCTTTTCCGTGTATACTCTGCTGAGTGATTTGCCAGGACAGAATCTGAGATGATTAATTTTGTTTAAGGTCATACCGGCAGTTCAGAGTTGTAGTTAATTGCCTTTGCCATGCAAACTGCCAGTAGAAAGAAATCACAGTACATTTTTGTATCAAGGATCCATTTGATTAAAACAGGCCTTAATATATGCTATTATTCTCCAGCAGCCATGCCAGATTTACTCAAATCCGAATAAAAGTAAATAGGCTGAAAACATCCTGAGCTTTGGGTGCTGTGCTGCGTGCCAACACAACAGAGCCTTTGTTACAGGCAGAGCAGTGCTCTCACAATAGAGTTACTGCTTCCAGCTTCAGCTGCTGCACTTCCAGAAAAATCAGCCTTCAGAGAAAAACAAACCAAACCCCCACACACTTCAAGTGGACACCAGCTCATCACCATGACACTGGTCCCAGGTGCCACCAGGTATGACAGTGGCCATCCTGTGCAGCACCCCATGGGCCCGCTACACACCTCCGCTCTTGCTCCGCTTGCCACTGGGCACAGGGAGATGCTGCCAGGCACAGCCTTGCACGGGCAGGCTGGAAACCCTCCACCTGGAGTGATTTACTCTGCTACCTTGCTTGTTATTTGCTTCCACATCACCGTGCAACAGACAGACAATTGTTTTTACCTGTAGCACAAAAATGAATGTGAGTAGTTAAATTAGTGTAAACTAGCACTATCCAGCGTAAGTGGCTAGAGATGTAACTTGCAGACCACTGCAATTCATAAATGGTATATACAGTAAATAAGCAAATAACTATATGCAATGGGATTAATGTAGGCTGGCAGTGATGAATTGTAAATAAAAACTGGAGAATGTTTTGTATGTGGAGCTTTATGATCATAACAAGATGGTATCATTGTATTCACAGATAAGCAGCAGAGACATCTACTGCTTTAAAGCCTTATGTATTTGTCATACAGCCAGATTCATGTTGGCAAAACAGTGGGAAAAGTCCCTTCTATGTTGATAAACAGTATCAGGAGGTTTGGGAAGTGGAAGTGACAGAAAAATGTAAGCATTCAGTGCACGTTCAAAACATCACAGAAACAAACAAAAGATCTACAGTAGTCAGTATGTGAGCCACCATTCACCGGCTTCTGAAGGTAGCCACATTCACCTGCTATTAGCATAAAAATTTGAAATGTCTTTTTAAACACAAAGACTAGTTTTTAATCCTGAACTGAGGAGTGATTGTTTCTTCTGAAACAATTAGCAACAAAGCCTTAAACTGTGCTCTTAATAGAATCTGAAACTTGAGTCCCAAATAGCCCAAACCCATGAGACTGCATTTACTGATTAGCACAAGCTGAAAGCCTGGCACTCTGCGTAGGCAGCGCCTAGCAGGTTTTGAAGGATCTATGTTTTATTATATTCATACTTATCAAAGGGTGTATAAACCAGTTTTTTAAATAGCTATCTTGTGTTGGCAATAATTTTGAAGTTCTTCAGTTAAATTACAAAAAAAAAAAGTCTTTGTTTTATGAAGGTCTTTGCATGAGTGACATGTCTGTAATGAGAGACAGCAGTACGAATCTGCAAGATTCTGAAGAAACTGGGGATGGGGGGGTTGCGTCTTTTTTTCATATGCTTCTTAGTGCTCAGGTAGAAACAATAAAGCATACCCTGATCTTATCATATCCTTCCAAGTACTAGAGGCTGTTGGATTGTATGTCCTGGAGCAAACTCTGCAGTGACTTTTATTACTTTGTTTAATTACTTTTTATTTTCTATTAAATACAATCTTCATAACTTGTTCTTTCCTTCCTACTGAGGAAATAAGGGCTTTCTTGTAAAAAATAAAATAAAATAGAAGCCTAAAGGCTGCATTGCCTGAGTAGCTACCTGAGAAATGTTTAATGGGAAGCAAAGCTATCTGCGGTCAGTATCTTGCTGCCCAGGTTTCTTAAAAACGAACAAGGTTTCCTGACAAATTTATTTAATTTTGTGAAGGAGAAATGGTTTCTGGCTGGCAGTAGACCCCAAGCCTCCATAATACAGGGGGAACACCCTCCTTTCTACACAGGAAATGGGTCCACGGGGTCTGGCCCGAGTCTCATGTGCAATAACAAGGGTATGAATCTTGATCCTGTCTCTGTAGCTTCAGTCAGAAGGCACACAACAGCAGAATGGAGATGGGCATGTCTCCGGTCACGTCTGTGGCTGCAGGGGAATGAGACGAGAACCAACTTACCTGTCATGTTAGGTGCTTGTGCCATACCTCTGAGCAGGTTTGGTGGAATGTCTACAGCATACTCTGATGCCTGATGGCTCAATCTGGTCAGGGATTACTGCTGTGGCCCTTGCTGAAGAAAAGGAACAACTGTACTTACCATACTAGTTATCATATGAGGCATAACAGCTCTGAAAAAACATGACTCTGAAACGCTAACTATGGAACTTACAGAAAGAGTGCTGATAGTCAGTGACGTTTTGAATAACTCCTGTACAAAGCACCTCACGTTCTGCTGAAAGCATATTTGCAGCTCCATGCGGCTTTCTTCTGCTTGCAACAAAAAAAGAAAGAACAGGGATTTTTCTAATGAGACTTGATTACTTACTGTCTCCCTGCAACTTGCTTGCTCTTTGGCCACAGGGTTTATTAGCGTTAGCCTGTAGAAGCAGCTACATTTGGTACCACCACCATTTTTGCTTATATTAGTTTTACATTTCATTTCCAGCTTCAGAATGAACTATTAGCAAAATGTTAACAGCATAAAGGAGGTTAGATGGTAATGTACGTCAGAGATCAAGAAATGGGTGTCCTGTACTGTAGCTGTTACTTCGTGCAGTCTTAGAAAAGGGGAAGGCAAAGACGGCTTTACACTTTTTGTGTGCATTCCCCATATGGGGTGATTCTAGATTCTAGGCAAGTTCTGACCAGGAGGTGTTAACGAGCATGTTCTTGAGAAAAAACTTCTGTAGTTTTCTTCGGGGGATCAGAAGGGGGATCATATGGAAAGAGAATAAATTGAAAGGAGTTTCCCAATAACATTTTTTTCTGTGTGTCTAAATAGAAAATCTTTCTATGTTAACAAGAACTGGTCAGTTACGGATTTTTAAATACATTCTCTGTATAGGTTCCTCTTTGTACGGCTTGGATTTCTAACTTTACAAACAGCAGCTGGCTTCCAGGGTATATACTAACACTAATCACAATCATTGTTAGCGACAGTGAATTGAAAGAGGATAAGAAATACGAGCTATTTTTAGAGGCAATAAGCCAGAGCTCTTCACTCTCAGAGAAAAGCCATTTTTAGGAGTAAGTGGCTGAGCTGGTTAAAATTCATCACTATGTCTGCTAGTCTATGGATGTCCTTAAAGCTTCCTGACTTTATGGTTTATTATGTTTATTAAGCATTTAGGAGGTTTAAATTGTAACCTTTGGTGTAGAAGAGTTCTTATTTTACAGAGATTCAGTGTTTCTCGGTGTTCAGTTACTCAGTATTTAGTGTTCACCCTGCATGTCAGAAATCCTCTTCAAGAAAGAATGAATGTCATGGCTAAAAACCTAACTATTTTGCCAAAGAAAGGAATTATGTCTGTACTTATAATTAAAAAGTAAAACATTTTGGAATGTCGGGAGGTAATTTCTCATTGCTTTATCAAAACTGTTGTGTACAAACTTTAATGCATTTTGAAAGAGTAGTCTCAAATATAATTAACTGTGTTTATTCTTAACTTAAAAGATTTCTGAAATCTTAGTCAGAATGGCCAGGATTTTCAAACACATCCAAAAGCCCTAGGAGCCTAATCATGGGACATGTTTCTAATCCACAGAGGTATTTTAAAATCCCACTCTGGTCCTTGCTTTGTTGTTGTTTTGCATAGTTCACAAGTAGTTTGTAACCCTCTTCCTGTATCACTTTTCTGCACACATACATCAGAAGCCATGGGCAATCAGGCTGCAATACTGATCTCATTCACGGAGGTTGCACACATTGCAAATAGGTTGTTAAAGTCATTCAGGCCACCTTGAGAATAAGATACTATTTAAACGGAGTAGGAATAATACTGTCTAATCCAAAGTGCTGATAATTTTCTAGTCTGAGGCAAGGATTTCTTGAGCTTTTCATCTTTACAGTATTTGGTGTTATACAACAAGTGAAATTTGGATGTAAGTGTTGAGTACTAAATTAGGTACTTGGCACTTTGTCTTCTAGTACATGAACATAATTTCAGAACAGCTCATACTGAGAGATAGGAAAAATAGGGCAGAGATGAACGAAATCACACAACAATTTTTACTTAATAAGGTAATACTGAAAAACTTTCATAAAAACAAATATTGTTGAAGAATGTTATCATGCACTGAGTTACTGTATGTAACAGAATTTTACAAAACATGAAAATTTACATTTCTGCATGTTAAAAACCAAAGAAACAACAAAAAAACCCCTTCCCTTAAAGACTCGTAGAAAATTTTACTTTAGCAAATGATCCTCTCTAAAGAAAAGATCACTAAAACTCCTCATATTCTTCCCATGAGCCAGTGAGCAGGTTGGAAACCCAATGTACTATGAATTAAACTTTCAGTACTACAAACTGTAAGGAAACTTATCAGATGCACACAGATAAAAGGAAAGGAATCTCAGGGAGCACAGTCAGAGGCAGCTCAAGTACATGTGTGCAACTCCACTTCTAGAGCATGGCAGGGGGAGAAAACAATTCTGTACTTGCGTTAGGTAAAAAAATTAAAATTAGTCATTTTGATTGTATATAAGCTGATTTCTTATACTGTAACAAATATTGATGAGTACCTTATTGCTTCAATAGTATCTTTCTTGTAATGGTAATAAAGGTGTTTAAATCTACTTCATTTTTCAGCACTAAGAGCTAAAGTTTAGTTACTTCTTAATACTTAACTGGTTTAGCTTCAGAGAGGCAGGAGTTGGTTGGACTCTTTCCTGCAGTCCCATGCAGGGTATGCAGCAGCTGACTCACAACTATCACGACAGCCTGTCTATACCTACCCATCAAATCCAGCCAGTCGATCTATGTGGTTTGTAGATCCTTTTACGGTGAGCTATTCAAGCTGCTATGCTTGTTCTCAGACTCTACAGAAAAGGAACAGCTATTTGCAACATCATACGCCTGCATCTTTCAGCAAAACTGTGGTGGTTCTATTCCTTTTCAGGTTTTGCAAAATTGTGTTTTGAGCTGGAGGAGGAAGCAGAATTTGTACCTAATAAAATGGACATCTGGAGCTAGGGCTTTGCAAGTTCCTTGCTTCTTTAGTGGATGTATTGCTTGCTAAGAGTTTGATACTATTACTGACTTTTATTGCTTATTTCTACACAGGCTCGCATTTCAGCATTTTTGAAACATTTGGTTTAACTGAATCACAAGTATATTTGTAACGTCGACATATTTGAAACAATGCAATAACTGCAGAGCTGTGAGATTGTTTTGCTTAAGCATTTTGCGAGGACTCCGCTAGTTTCCCATGATTTTATGAAATAATTGGTTTTCATTCATTCTTCTCCTAAATACTTTTTCATAGCTGACTGTTGCTATTTTTCATACTTTATCCATAAGTAAAACATGTGTGTCCTCTAGTTATAATCAGCAACTGGAACGAGACTACTGTTTGCCTTTTTATCCTAAAAGCGAATATTTTGATTATCATTTGCTGCCCTGTATTTATGAATGCCTGTATGATAAGAATCTGGAATAAAAAACCTATAGAAAGTTAGAATTCTCAGGACTGGCAAGAAACATTTGAGTTTTCCACGTCTTGACATTGCAGCAAATTGTCCTAATGAACCTTCCTGCTGAAAATTCATGAGCATACTAAGCACGTGCAGTCAGAAGCAGCATGCTTTTAAACCTTCCTTAGGATAAACAGGCCCCATCTGTTTTCATTGGCTTCTGTACCATCTAGGCCATCTATTACCCCTTCACAGAAACACGTCCTTACGCCCATCGGTTGTTGCCACCAGTGCTAGTGCCAACTCCTCCCCTATAGCTTCCTCACTAGGTCAAGTGAAGTCCTTTCCTGAACTCCAAACTTGCTGGCCTGTTTAGTGCCTAGAGTTTATCACTTCAGTGTGGTGCCATAAGGGAAATAAACAGCCTTCTCAGCTTTGCCTTCAGCTAACAGTAGAAACTTTGTTACGCATTTCTCTGTTTTGGTTTCCTCCCTGCTCTAAACATGTTTTGGGTTTAGCTCAAAATTCTCTTACTGCACCCATGCTGCCTGTCTACCCGTGCCTCTGTCACCCGGAAGATGGCACGTGTCTCTCCATCCTCCCACCTACAGGCAGGTTCTCCTCCCTGGCTGGTCATCTCAGGCCAGAGTTCGATAAGCCGTAACTTCATTTGCACCTGCCCCTCTTGCCACTGCCTTTTCATTGTGCGTTCTAATTTGTGCAGCTACACAGTGAGCCAGGCTGGAGAACTGACTAAGATCAAAACCAGCTTCTTTCCCTCCCTGCAAAGTTGGTTCAGCCAGCACTTCCACTGAAGGAAGCATTCATCAAACTCTACCTCGAGTTAAAAAGTAAATCCCTCTTGTTAAGTCACACATGCCCTTCCTTCTGAGTACTCGGTCAGTCCTTTGTGCCTTTCCTGGTATCAATCCTTGACTTCACTAGTCCTCTCTTCAAACATTTTGCTGTTGTCCAGCAAAGTTGATTAGCCAGGGTTTTCTAAGTTGCTGCTGTGCCATTCTTCAAGTGGCTTCCACTTGAGTGCAACCAGCAAAGTTCAGGGGCCCTCCAATATTCCAGTTCTTGAATGTGTGTCAACCTCTGGCAGCATGCAGCAGGTTACACATACGCTGTGATACTTAGTAATACAGAAACGTTTTGAGATCAGTCAGAATTTGTAAGCTGCGCAGAGATTCCCCAGGCCGTTATGTATGACTTCTTCCTTCATTCTTTTTAATTTTCAACCCAATGTAAGAAATTAAACCATATTTGCTAGAATGGGAAGAAAAAAGCCTTTTCATAATTCTTGTTCCAGTCCTGCTAAGCCTCATCAGTATAATTAGTGCTCTTGTATTTATAATTCAAGGTGACTACTCGTATACTAAGTTGCTTGTTTCAGTAAAATATCTGTAGAATTAGACATATTTTTTGCACTGGGGTGCAAATCTTGTAATCAGATCTGCGTAGGTAGCCACTACTGACAAGAAGACTTATTCATTTCAAACATTTCTGTAGCTCCACTGGCAGGACTGTGGTCTGGACTTTAGATCACATATAAACCATGTAAGTATATGAGCGATATAAAAGATTTAAAATCAGATTTCTAATTACCAGAAGTCTTTTGGAATAGCGCAATGAGCTTTTAGCTGCATGAAAGATGAGTCAAACTGACAAACCTGTCTTTGGATATCTCTGTTCTGTAAAGCAGACATTAGAGGCCAGACCCAAGTTGCTCTTAACAAAGGCAGTTAATCTCCCAGAGCCAGAGTGTACAGGATACATCCCAGATCATAACTGAAAATGCACAGCATTTCTTTGCTTCTCACAGGGAGCAGGACACAGATACACAGTTTTAAACATTTGCAGCAGCTAATCAGCAGCAAACCAAAACAGAAAGCAAACAAAACCCTAAAGTCTTTCTGTTGTTGTAGTTGGTAAGTAAAACATTCTATTTGGGTTTAATCCAGATTATGCCTCAAGATTTTCACCCTTGAATAGATTTCAAGTTTTTCTATTCTGCATATTCATTAATATTCTTATTTTTATCAGTGGCTGCCATGCATTTTTTTCGATTACATTTTTAAGCTTCCCTGGCAGAGCATGCCTTCAAAAGTCATTAATAAACTACAGTATCCTGAGTGCTGAGCCACTATACAATCTTTGAAAAATACAATCTGCGTTTCTAATTTCAGGTTTAAATGCAAAAGGGAAGATTTTTCTCTTTGCTTTGCAAAAATCTTTAAGACTCTCCTTTTAAAGAATCAAAAATAAATTTTTTAAAGTGTGCAAAATATTAACTGTTGCAGTAAAAGGATTGTACTTTTTAAATATTATCATATTCTCATTTTTATTATTTTATTAACAGTAAACACCAGCAATAATAAATTTTATATATATAGTAGTTAGGTATAACAAGGTTACATCCAATCATAAGGAAACTAAACAACCTAATAAAAGCATATGATTATTTTTACACTAGTAAATCAATAAATAAGCTCTGCTTATTGGTAATGGAAACAGGTTGCATGCAATTATTTTCCAAACAATTATAGGAATCATACTTCCTTTTTTTATTCTATTTACACATGACAGAACATGCACTTTCTTGCCAACAAATTTCACATCTATTTTACTGGGGAGGGAAATTATTTCACAGTGGTTTTGAAAGCTTAGATGTCTGTAAGCCATTCCAGTGAAAATTCACTTTCTTTTTATTGATCTAGAGGTTTTCAGTTGTTCAGAAAAAGCAGGAGGCTGCAAAAATGTTAGCACAGGAGGAAAGGGAAACAGCAGTTATGGTCACATTATTTATGAACTGCATAATAAAATAAGCCTGATGTTGGCTCAACTTTCACTTTGGCATTTCTTAAAAATAGCTATAAATGACAGTGCTGCAGAAACATCATGTAGGTTTTGTTTGGTTTTGGTTTTTTTTTTTTTTTAAAGAAGAATAAAAAATAAGTAGCTTTACAGTAAGAAAGCTGCAGTGGTGGAACCTTGTGCACAGGAGAGAGGAAAGCATGCTAATCAGCTTCATGTTGTACACTCAGATCCCTGATAGAGCAGAAAAGTGATAATCCTTTCCTGCGCAGCACAGAAAGATATCACTCTCAATCTGAACCTCAATATGAGAAGTATAATGACAATTCAGAGCCCGGCGCTGATAATTAGGAAGCTAGAGGGACTGATTTATGAGGAAATGGCATTGATTAAAATTTGCATTTAGAGCACTTTCTCACAGAGGATCACAACTGCTGTATTAGTGTTAGACCAACATTTTCAAAAGCAAGCGCTAAGGGGCTGCTGTACTCCCATGGCCTCCGGTACTCAGCAGATTTTCTGAGCAGGTGTTTAACAAAGCCTGCTGAACACCCTTGTGCTAAATACTCCATGAGGAAGTGGTGGGGATATAGCTGAAGCAATACACCCATTACTTTTATTTGTGAAAACACTCAAGACAGCCGCTTGCCTTTGTTTCCAGCCAGGTGCTCCTGATTTAAACAGCTCAAAGGCATAAATAAAGTGACAGGAGTGAAGGGTCATTAGGATTGTATAGACGCTACTGGTAATTCAGCAAACTACATACCTTGGAGCCTCTAACAGAAAAACAGAACAAAACAAGCTCTCTGCCACTACTTCCCCAAAAACCTCAGCCAAAAAAATTAAGTAAACTGACTGAATATGAATGGCACAGCAATAGATGAAAGCATGCAGAAGAAAGAAGTGGCCATTGAGAGGTTTGAGTGAAACCGGAGGGAACTGCAATTCAAAGGGTAGTTGCATCAGCACCGGCTGCAGAACACATCCACCTCTAAACGTACATGATGCAACCAAAAAGAAGAATATTGCAGAAAGGGGAGATGCAGTTATGTGATTAGATATAAGATATATCCACACCCTCAAAATGGAGAGTGGAAGCCACAGAGAACTTTCCATGATTTTACCAAAAACTATTGGGAAGACAAACTTATCGACAAAAAGGATGAGAAGGACCTGAAGAAGATCTGTAGGCAGAGATGTGATTTGGGAGTCCTAATAGTGTCACCATAACACTGAGTACACTAATTAACCACCAGAACTTAAGGAAAAAAAAAGGGGGAAAAATAATTCATTTAGGGAGCAGCCAGGCTTCTGACAGATTTATGCTGTACATGTCACGCTCCCATGGCTTCTCCTACCCTTGCTCTCCTCCCCCCACCAATAAATACCTCCAGTTCCTCCCCCTGTTCCTACCCTTGCTATGCAGAGAGTTGTAGTAGAAATGTTAAGATTGGGGTGAGTGGACAATGAACGGGAGTGCCTGCAACAAAGGGCAGGAGAGGATATAAGGGCCCACGTGTTGATGGCACCTAGATTAGCAGGTCATCAGGATCCCAGCAGCTTCTAAGCATACCCAAGTTAGGAGACAAAGGAGAGTGAGTAAATCCCCATGACTCACAGAGATGGGACAGGATGGAGAGGCTGACGACTGTCAGCTCCTAAAGGGTGTATAAAAGGCATACCCAAAATCAGCACATGGAGCTCATTGAGAGGAGTGGAGAAACTGCAGAAAAACTCAGCATGCTAATCCGCTCAGCTAACAGAGGCAAGGAAATACTCAATATCTGCTACAAAATTAAAAAGGGATTATAGAGCCTTTACATTGTTTTTCACGGCTTATTCTGTGGAATAAGTGATTTGTATTAGTGGAAATGAAGACATTGCAAAGCATTATGAAGTAACCTTGGAGAAGTAGAGCTCAGCCTCAACACACAAGTAGTTCTTTGCAGCGAGATGGGTCTTTAAGCCTTGATGTAGGACCGGGGGCAGCTGTAAGCAATTAAGGCATAAGCACATATATCAGAAGATCTAGCACATATGAAGAATTTGTGCTGCTGTTGCTGCCGGTGAATATACATTGCTTTTATTTTGAAACAGATTCATATAGGTCATTGCTCCAGTGAAATACATACTTCAGTAATAATTTTCAAATCTCTCAGGTTCTCATCATTTAACCATTGTTAATTATCTAGCAATTATGCTGATGAAAGGTTAAAAATGATCGCAGAGGCATTTCTTCAGTCAGAGGAAGGAGAAATGGTTTAAAATTAAATCCTTGCAGTTGGTGCTTAATGGTAATGACATGCTATTTTTATATTATTTGAAGTAACAGATGATTACTTAGAAACTTCGACATTGGAAAATGGGCTAGAAAAGTCTGGTGATCTAAATAACAGTCAAGCATTCTCTGCTGTGAGATTAGTACATGCTAGAGGCCTTTACAGAAATACAGCTTTACAAATTAATATCTTGATGACCACTGAAAACCACAAAGTGAGGTTTATGTGTCAAGGTCCAAATGTAAAGTAGGCAGAGACTACAGATAGGAGTGTTAAGAGTAACTTTGCCTTTCTAAGAAAGAACAAGGTATATTTTCACATATTCCTAATACAGTAGGTCATGCGTATTTAAATGAAAAATAAAATTTAAACCAATAGTGGGTGCAGTAGCTTTTTAAAATCATACCGGAACTACCAGTAACTTCTGTTAAGTTGCAAATTTTTTTCTCCTATTTTTTTTAAATTTAGCATAGTTTAAAGAACTTAACTACCACATCTGAATGTCCCATCAGCCATTTCAGACTGCAAAAATGAAAATGCAATCATCTATTTAATTTCTCCCACAAGCAATAGCTGGTATCCAGGGTAGCCACAGGAGCCTATATTTCATGCTTTGTTCCCCTCTTTAAAGGAAAGTTGGAACAAATGAGCCGAGCCTTATGCCTCAAAATGAGTAACTCTAGAATATTTCAGAGCAAGAGCAAGAAAGCATCTCAAAGCCTTCAGCAGTCCCTGTGAAGAATATCCTGCCAAGCACCCACACTTAGATTGAGGAAGGTGTATTATGAGCACCTCTACCAATTGCATCCCTGACCCCACAGGGAGGGAGGTGGGAGGAATGCAGCCTGCTCACACAAATTGATCTCAGGTTGTCAGTCACTTGGTGTCCTTCTGGTGCTTCGTTCTAGACATTACAAAGTCTTCACTGAAAGATGAGCCACTCTTTTGAGTATGGCAGAGGCATTTAACATAAAGCTGGGTGCTGTAAACAACTGTGAGAAAATTGATGACCTTATATTTGTGAGAAATAGCTAGAGCATGTATTCAAGCTGTAGTAAGAAGGGAGGCACGTATAATTTAAATAAGAACAAATTTGAAGAGTCAGTGATGCCCTGCAGTATATGGAAGTACATGGCAGCATATGGAACTTCTCACACTTTTCTGAATACTTATTGGGGCTTAATATCCAAACGTTAACTGCAAAATATTTCAGGAAATACCATATTTATGAAGATGGGGGAATACAACCCTTCTGTCAGGCTTTTACTGACAGCAAAAAGGGCTGGATTCAAACTTCAGGAGTTTCTAATAAACACCAGCTTAAATATATCCCCTGAAACTTGGAAATATAAAACTAAGTGGGCTAATTATTCCCACTTGTAAATGACAGATGAACTCAAATATTAGAACAGTATTTCACTGAAGGGGGGAGGAGGGAGTGGTAACAGAGAGATAGGGTAATATATAATACAAACCCACTCCTTTCCAGAAGTGCAAGTATATAATATATAGTCCTTCTCTTTCATCTCTTGTGCTGGGTCCTGTGGCTGTTTTTCTCATCCTATAGTAACACCTCAGTCTTGCAGGTTATGGCTGTTGGGTTGAGGGATGTGTTGCCCACACTGCTGAGGAGCAAGGCCTCCAGCTCCTGAAGCTCCACGGATCCAAGCTGGTCATCATTTGCTGTCTCTGCTGGTGCCTCCAGCCACTTGCTCCAGCTGCCCCATTGCTCCAAAGGGTCTTTGTAGTTCCATGCTCATGTGAGTAATCACTGCAGCTCTGCTAATGGTGCCAGCTCCTCAGTTCCCTCTGCTCTCCAGCAAGAGCGTGTGTAACACACAGGACTGCGCACAGGTCTTTGCTACTCAAAGGAAGCTTATTAAATAGACTTCCTATCCTGCCTTGTCAGTCTACAACTTTTGCACCCCAAATCGCATTTATGTGAGCTGATTTGCCACAACAGTATTGCAACTACACAATTTCACTCACATTATGATATGTCTGCTTATTGCAAAGAGAAATAGCTCACCTATAACACTGGCAGCAAACTGTGCGTCTCAGAGCCGACCCTTTGTACCTCTCCTGCCGTCAGATGTCAACACAGTCCTCCTCCTCTTCTGGCGGGAGGGCAGCTCTTCCCTTCAGGCCACAGCCATCAGGATTGCATTTGCCTAAAATGAGAGAAAATTTTAGCTGATCTTCCTGGTTCTTTCTTGAAACAGCAAAAGAGGAGAGAAAATAAATGGCTTGACTGAAACCTTATATGAACATAAATTGTGGTGTAGATTAAGAAGTCAGTTTGGTCATAATAGTAGGCAGAGCTTATCATTACATTTCATTTCTTTTAATGGACACTTTCTGCTACATTTATATGAACAGGGCCATTCCTTTTAAGCTGAATTGTATGTGTATTCCTCTGTGATTTAAAACATCCAGGGCTTCAGGGTGCATATATCCAAACTGCACCATACCCTTCCTTTTCTTTTCTTTTTTTTTTTTTAAATTGCTGCAGTGACCAAACTGTGATCTCTTACTGGTTCCAAGGCAATTATACCATGTCTTCTTATTTCAAGAGGACGAGTATGTTAGACACCCCAAAGTTCCGATAGATATTTTTTTAAGTTCCTCTCTGCTTCTTCTCACAGTGTTCATCAACTGTGAAGACATCCCTCATTCTTACTGACACTCAAAAAACTGCTACCCGTTTTCACTTTAGAAACCATTCCCATTTGTGGTTTTTTTTTTATTTCTTGTGGTATGGTTTGTTTGGGTTTTTTGAGATATGATATCTCTAGAATGGGAGCAATTTCCCATTATCTGGGAGACGTTATACATTCATAGCGGCTTGTAAGTAGCATTGTTCTTCTGGGATCATCTAAAGCACATGAAGCTGCACACAGCTATTTCTACTGAGGTTTTTACATTATTGAATTTATCTGTGTAACCCTGTGGTAGAAGTCATCTTCCAAACAACAAACCAGCAGTACCTGCTGAGAGGCTTCAAGGGTGAGATGACATAGCAAAAATGAACCCCACTTATAAGAGCACAGAAATGAATGAGCCCATAATTCAGGGACAAATAACCCTGTTGAGTCAAGTCACTCCCCACACCCTCATACCCTTCTCAGCTAGGTAAGAGCAGATCTGAAAGTATCCTCTTAGCCCCAAATTACTGTCTAAACACAAACTGCTAGTCAGCACTTTGAAAAAGGTGCTTTGTGCTGAGAGTGGCTTTTAATCTATTTCTCTCTCCCCATGCACTCTATTCAAACAACATTTTCTACTTGTCTCATAACACATAAAGCTTGGCAGTCTTCACAGTATAGAGTGGGGCTGAACTATTTCAAATGCCCACAGGACTTCAATTATCCTCCTTGCTCTTCTGCAATGATTAATGCTTTTGAAAACAAAGTCGCACTGGTATGGCTGGAGAAGGCATGCACGTACCCACGTGTCTGCAGACAGCTGTTACTGAAGGCAGGAGCAGAATCCCAATGCTCTGCTGACCACAGTGCCAAATCAATAATCGATGGCAAAAGCATCACAAGCTATACAATATATCAGGGGGGTTGACAGCTGGCAAGTGGCATTGCTAGCAGCAGGATGCCTCAATGCAAATCGGATTTTGGAGAATTTGGAATATTTGGAGGTTTGTTTTTCAAAGAACCTACTCGGTATCCACACAACAGAAATTAGAAAGAGAATTTGTTGGATGTAGTCATTTGTATTGCTCCACCTCCATAAAACTCTGTTTTTCCCAAAAGGAGAAACTGTGGAAATGAAATGATCTCTAGCTGAAAATAAACATGAACATATATTTCAATGTCATTAAAAGGATTAAAAAGGTACATAAGATTTTTCTACAACCTACAAGGAGTAAAATCATACGTGCCAGAAGACTTGTTAAACTGTATCTGCTAAATAAAAGTATGAATTACAGAGATGTAGTTATTTTGTAAGGGTCCTTCAGACTCATACATTTGTCACAAATCTGTGGTTTAGTAGCAGCCAAAGACAGATGGAAGAGAAAGAGAAATGCTTTTGGGGGCATCTAAAAGGTAGCCATGCACCCTCAAGCTGCATTTGGGGATCACAACATGGCAACACACCTGTTTGTAGGCAAAGCATTTTTCAGTTTGCTTACATGCAGCCTCATTTTACAAAGATCCACATTGCTGTGCATCAATGGCATATCAAGGCTTCATGGTTTATGATAATATAGTTTCATCAGAAAGCCTAAGACAAATAGTATAAAACATTCACTGAGTACAGTGTTAGGTATGGCTTTTATTCATTCCATAATTCTAGTTTGTTGATAATTTGTTTTTATTTTCTCATTTTCACATTTTTCTCTTTGGTCTCTTTTCTCATACCATTCTCTATTTGTCCTCCGCATGACTATATTTGTCCCTCTATGATCCAAACTTTTCCTCTGTTGCACAGTTGTTCTTTTCTTCTCTCCTATTCCTCTTTCTTTCTACATCTTTTCTCCAATTGCTTCCTTTATTGTTTCCACGTCTTCTTCCCTCACCCTGTGTTTTTTCTCCTTTGTTTTTTTTTTTCCTGCTTCCTAAGTCTCATAGAGTTGTATGCCTACTTCTTGAGTCCCTTTAAAAGTATTTCCTTTGCCAGCTATCTTTCTGCATGGGCCTCACCTAAATCTCATTGCTTAGATGATAATTCATTGTTAGGTTGTAGAGAGGCCAAGCACACTGATAAGTTGAATTCACATGTACAAACAAAGAAAACTCCAATTAGATTCTTTAGCTGTAACTGATAAATTAACACCACACTGATTAGGTTTTAAGGACGGACTCCTGATAAGCACAAAGAGTCTGTCTGGACATCCCTTCTATCAGTTACCATTTGCTTGTAGTCTCCCTACAGTGCTCAAAATCTTTTCTGGTAAGTGCATCATCTCTCTGAAACTACTGGCATTTCTACAAATACATTTGGTCATGGAATGACAGCCGCAAGCAATTCAGATAACACTCAATTAGCAGGAGACTGCAAATAATGTGCTTGTCAGACACCTCCCAGTCCCACTCTCTTTCTCTGAATGTTCAGGCCAGGGAATATATTTTTTCCTCCTCTACTTTTCTGTGATTTGCATTTTCATTTGCTAAGAGTATTACAATGTCCTATTTATCTTGGACTGCAGCATCAAGATCTTTGTGCATCTTATTCCCTCCAGGAATTTCCCAGGCAAGTATTTCCCCACTGCACCTATTTGTTAAACAAAGACAAAAGATTTCTCTAATGCAAAAAAGTAGAGACTGTCCTCAGAGAAAGCCAAAATCCTTCTGAAGAATAATTAATTTTCTGGATACAATTCAACAGAATGCCATTGTGTGTATGAACATGTGTTAGCAAGAAATAAAAACTTCAAATCGTATAAGCTCTCTCCTAGTTGATTGGAATAATCAGAAAAAGACCAGTTCAATGTATTTCAGGGTTCTTAGCATATACCTTTAGTTCAAGCCCTTAGCCAGAATTCCTAGAACCACTATATATATATATATATCCCCCTTCCAAGCACTGGATTCTTGGGGGTGGGAAGAGAGAGATTATCATTATTAGAGAAACACAGCTTCAACCTGAACACTGCCCCCAGCAATGTGTTTATGATGATAGATAATATATTCCCTTAAGCTAGTTTTAGAAGTAGTTCATTATTTTGATTCCTCACTCACTGGAAAGAGCATGCAGCAGGCATATATGCTGTTAGCCACCACTTCTCTGGCTGGTGTATGGTTTTCATTGTGTAGTACCGTCCAAGAGGGCTCGCAGAGAGGCTTCAGCCCCTTGGGAACGCTGCCCAACCCTGCCCTTTGGTTCAGCTAACAGTGGCCATTTCAGCTCGCTCTGTCTCTGGGAAAAAGGAGGCCCTCATGGAGCTAATCCAAATTTGCTATCACTCTCTTCAGCTTCTGGAAGAACCTTCACTTTGTTTGGAGACTTCTCCTGAAGAAGGACTCCAAACTGAACTCTACATTAAGTTCAGCTTCGCTATCCAAACCAGTTTTTAATTTGCTTCCTGTTATGATGGCTCGAAAGCATCAGTGGGGAAGTGCTGAGTTGAAAGTTGATGCAAATGAAGCTTTCTGATGGCTGACTTCTCCCTGTGTGCCAATAACTAAGAGCAGAGCGCACTTTATTCTCTGTGGTTTTACCCCATCAGGAGTTCTGTGTAAATAGTTTATGCAGATGAGTTAGCTCTCTGCCCATTATTCTCCCTTTCACTGAGAGATGAGAGTCCTGAAGATTCGGGGCATGGGGCTTAAATAAGGTTTATGAAATAGTATTTTTCTATTTTAGAATAATACCTGTCAGAAGAAAAAAAACAAAAAAAATGAAAGGAGTTAAGATTCCCACAGCTGCATCCAAGTATTTTTTAAAATCTCATTATCCCTCCAGACTTACCACAGTGTTGACGATACTGTGTGGAGGTGCAAAGTTCTTCAGCTGAATCACACTCTTATCAGATGCTATACACTCTATGAAAACAAAGAAGTTTCTGTTGATTCAAGGTCAGGCAAGTTCCATTAATACTTATCTCTTACTGACTGGTCCAGAAAGTGCCTCTAGGACTTAAGCTGGTCTACTACAGTTACATTTGAGTGTATTCTCTTCAATTTCCTCAAATATATATAAGTGCTTACTTTCCTTCCCTCGCTTCAGCATCCCCACAAGGCATGAGCCTGCCTCCTCAGCATCCTCCCCACCTTGGTCTGTATCACCACCTACAATGTCAAGAAGCAGGATCAGCTGGGGCATCCTGGGCTGACAAAACATACTCTCATCCCCCATTGCTTTGCACCTTTTAGTGGCACGCCTGTGAACAGTACTCGCCACATTTATTTAGGAAAAAAACCCATGATGATTCTGGTGGTTCTGCTTAGTGTCCTTCTGTGCTATATGATGCTCTTTTGTGTCCTTTCCACCCTTATTTTTTCAATCCAGTTTCGATTCTATGGCTTCTTCCCACAACATAAGGAATAAGCTTTTAATTGCAGGGGTGTCTTAAGCTCACTTATTCTAGGAATTTTCTACCAGGGCATGAAGTCTTTTTTCAGCTGTTATACTGCGTACATTCTCTTTCCCTCTTTGCAAAAATATTGAGATTACTAGTTGCTTTGTCTAACCTTATCTTTTCCAACCCACTAACTCTGTAATCAAAGGTATTTGAGAAAAAACTAAATGGAGTCCAGAAGCAGGGTATATTTGACTAGGGTTGGCACTGTGCAAATATAGCTGCACTCATTCTGGACCAGATCCAGACTGAGTCTTGTGGATTTACAGGCTCAGTTCAGCCTGGTGATGTTTGTACCATATTGTCTTGCACAATCTATAGACATATCCTCCCTCACCTAGGCAGTACTGCAGCTGTGCATAGTAGCCCTTTACTTGGACAGTAGACTCTCTGTGCTCCAGTTTCAGAGTTGCTTTTCTGTCATTGTCTCAATATGGTAGCCATCTCCATTCTTCTGTACTTTTAAAATTTGGACTGACTGTTAGCTCTGTATCTGTGAGCATTTCCTTCAGGCAACTCCTAGCCCAGGTTTCTTGTCTTTTCTGCTTTGCTCCCTTCCTGCACAGGGCAAGTGCTGCATGGGGTGGGACAGTCGGTCCCTCTTCCAGATGCAGCTGCGTAGCTCCTGCTGGGCTCCCTGACTGCTGCCTGGTTCTTACTCCACTGTCAGCAATAGGGGATGATTTTCCTTGGAAATATTCTTCACTGAATTTATTAAAAATGTCAACTACCACTAGCTATTAGTCGTGGCAGAAAGATGTACCTACACACTAATCTGAGCCATAGGAATTAATGAGAATACGAGTCCCCTGCTTAGCAGATTTATCATAATGGGAGCAATTTTAATCCCTCTTGAGCAAAACTGGATTTAAGCCAGTTTAACCAATACACAAAAGACCCTGTAGCTAATTAGCAGGTCTTTGTAGTATCCAGACCCCAATAAATATTAATGTGATGTCCTAAAGAATGAGCTTTATGTTCCTGAATCATACATTTATTAAGTCAAGATTTGACCTTTTTGGAGATTACACAGGCAAACTCCTTCACTCTCTGCAAACACAGGCAAAAATCAATCTCCTGCAGTCAGTGAACAACTGCATGCCACCCTGTGTGTGCCAAGGGGTGATGTGAAATGGGGCAGGATCTTGCTTGGTGTGGGGATTCCTGACTTCCAAGAGCCCAAGGGGATCTGCAGTGGTCAGGGAAATGAATTCAGAAAGGACAACTGTGACATTCGAATAACATATGTGCTACCTGCAAGGAGCCATGCAAACGAGTCAAGAGATTTTATTTTGCCATGATAGCCACCCACATTATGTTCCCATAAAACTTTGGCTAGCACTCTGGAGTACTGTACTGACAAAAGGAAAGGGGGACTTGTGAGCCTCCTTGGGCAGAAATATTAGATCTTGGTCAGTGATAGGACTCATGATCTACCTAGAAATGTTTGCAGAAACTGATAAAAATCAGAGTCCACAATCTTGCAACTTCTGGCCTACTCTGTTTTAGCTTGAGTATTCTGTGAAGAAAAGTCTCTCTCACCTCAGATGCAGCCAGGTGTGACAAGACTGCCTGTATGTCATATCTGATGAGTGTATAAATCTCTGGGGAGAGGTGGTCTTATGGTGGCTGATCCTACTAAAATAACCTGTTGGAGAATAATCCACTCCTCCCAAAAACTATTTCTACTATCAGCTGATGTAATGTATACATGGCTGCAAACATTTGGGATAATGGAAAGCATCTTTTATCAGGCCATCGTTACTTTCAAAATCATGTTTATTTTACTTAAAGATATTTTTTACTTAAAAAATAAAGACCACCATAGTAAACAGATATGCCTATCACACATCTGTAGCAATACTGCTACAGTTACTTAGCAACTAGTAAGATTTTTCTTTCCTGACAGAATTTAAAAAAAACCAATCATGTAAAGGAAGATAAAAATTGGAAGCAAGTTGAGTTTAATAAAAAAAAGCAAATATCATATTAACATTCAACGTGCATAATAACATGGAGATGTCTTTGCTGTATGCACCAGCAACTGTTGCACAGCATTAAGTCAGCTTCTGCTATTAAGATCAAAGACCAACCTAGCTTAAATTTTCCTACCACTAAGATGTTATTTATCATCTTATGACTATATCCTCTTCTCTGTTTCATATTACAGGTAGAAAGAGGCAACAAAAGGAAAAATGTTGTGTTGACTTAAAGTTTCTGTAGGTGAGTACCATCCCTTGTGCTGAGAAGGGAAAGCAACCTCAGCCGGAAGAATTTACAGGGAGAAAAATTCTGCTCCCTGTGTTCGGTAAGAATAACCACAAGTGTTCATGGGCCTTCTGCAGAATAAGAAACTTGGCTGCTGCAGAACAAAGCACAGAGACACGTCTGTACCCCCTGTCCTAGCTGGCCAGTGGGTTTCATGCACACTGTTAAAATCCGCTCAGACGGATGGACAAACAGATCTCCCCCTTCTCCCTTGACTGGATCGCTCTCCTTCCTCACTGCTCCCTACCAGCTCACGCAGGATTTAGAAGTTTCTTTGATTCACTATAAAAGGTGAAGATTTAATGTACGTTTTGGCATAGTGCGAACGTAATGAAATTTCTATACGTTGACCAATGAAATATAACTTTTTGGCCCGACTTTTATGATTTAGGAAGGAACGAATCATATTCTGAAGGAAATTACTGACTTAATTACTAAAAGTAATGATGCTATGAATAAACACTTAGGTTCTCAGCAGGAGGTAATTACGTTTATGGTAGTTTGGAAGATTTAGCACAGCAGTTTTCTTTATAAGACAGCAGTGTTTCACCAGGATGCCATAATATATATTACCTTCCAAGGCAATAAGGGTCTTAAGTATAAAATGCCAGAGACCAACATTCACTTCTGTACTTAATTATTACATTATTTTTTATGTTACATTACATCAAAGGTACTGGCAGGTACGATTTATTGAGCATTTTCTGTGGAATCAAATAGATCAAAAGGAAAAAAATAGTATTTTATTTCATGTTTTCCACTGAAATACTCTTTTGCCAATAAAACCCACAAACTTACTGGGCTTTGTTTTCATATTTGTTTGCAGGTAAAAACATTGCAGGACAAAACATCCCTCAAAATCTTTCTATTACTAGAATTTTTTTTTCAAAACCTTGGAACAAAAATCCAAAGGGTTCTCCCACAGTGTTTGGTGTGCTGCAGGTCTGCCACCATTGTATTCTACTTTTCTATAAAACAGGTTTTTCTTGTCAAATGCAAGAGAGAAATAAAAGGGTCTTTCTCAAGTATCAAAGAGAGAAAAGTAAAGTCAGAAAGTGGTTGTGAGCTGGGGTTTTGTTGATCTGAAATTTCAGTTAAGCATCAACCATTTTAAAGGGAAGCGTGTCCCCACAGAAAAGCCACGGTGGGTGGTGGCATCAGGAACACGATTGCTGTGCCTCGTTACCGAAGCCTGTTTTCCCCTAATTTATTTCATTTGATATCTCTTTGCTTGTACAGCAAATGTTTTATTGCACAATTTTTAATTTTTTTTTTTGTGTGGTGTTTGAAGTTTCTCAAGGGGACAATTCCCTTTTAAAACACAATAGACACAGTTATTGTTAGTGTGACTAATGCAGGTTTCAGGAGACCCATAAAAACTACAGGCTTTGTGAAGGGCATGGGGGCATCATTAGGAGAGGATGAAGTATTGGAGCCATGTCTTTGCCCCGACTGCTAAGTGAAGGCAGCTGATCTGAAGGACACTTATTCTACAGGGTATGATTTCTCCCTCTCTTGTTTCCAAACGTTCCAAAGTAAGGAAATACTTTATTTTGGCTGATGCTGAACGGTGTAAGAGCTGGCTTCATCTCAGCTCTGTGCAACCAGTCCGATCTGCGTGTTCATTTGCACTTTGCAGAAGGAACCCTCTCCACTATGAAGTACCCAGCATCAATGTCTGCTTGCTGCTCTTATCCCAGTCTGTCACTGCCAAAAGAGGCTCTCATTGCCATTGGACTTTAAAAATGACAGATTCCTCCACAGTTTGTCCTGGAGAGCAGGGAATGCCATACAAAGTTTCAGTGAGGTGGAAAGTTCTGATTTACAGTAAGCAGAGGAGCGGAACAAGACTGCAAAAGCTTAGATGAAGATATGAGCATTTTAAGAGGCTCAAATGAGGAGTATCAATGCATACCCATCTCTTTATTCAGCCTTTTGAACACTGCAAGAATTATCACTGTGGCCGTGTAGGTCTGAAAGGCTGCCTGCATGTTGTCTATAGCAATGGCAAACATGAAAGTATTACTGTCAGACTGAAAAGGGCAGGTTGAGTCCTTCACAATAGGCACGGCAGCTGACAGATTGACTTTCAGTGATGATCTTAGTCTCATAAACCTCTAGCCACTTGAGAGACAGATCTTTCTTATGTTTGCGTCTTTATTCATATCACACATTTGCTCTCCTTCCTAGATAATCATATGAAGTTTTTTTACAGAATTTCTATTTTCCCTTTTGTTACTTGCAGCTGGATTAATGTTTTATATAAATCCTGGAAGGCCTGAAATTCATTTGTAAGTAATTCCAAGAAAATAGAAATAGGCCTCCATATAAACAGGTAAATAAAGTACCAGCATCCTAGTGGGAACCAAGTGCTCTGCCTGGACTACTGAAGCATGGAGGATGGTTTGAGTTCCAGGCTGGTATTCTGCCAGTCATGTTTAAAGCCAAGACTACCCGCAGCTGGTTTTCCTCCCCTCTTTTAAGGAGAGAAGTTCATTATCTCTTCTTCGCATGTACAAGCCTCACTCCAAACCTTTAATTAAGGGAAGGATACAACAGATTGTTAAACTTCCGTACTTTAGACTTGCCTCTTCCCCTTCAGTGATTCATCATGTTAGTGAGACTTGCTTATAGAGCACATAACTCAGAGAGCACCTTTTCTGTGCAATTAGCTAAGCAGACTGACCTCTGTCATCAGGAAGGGATGAAAATGACCTTTAAAATAGCAGGCCAGATTCATAGTTACTTATGGCCATGCTGAGGTGGCTACGCCACACTGCAGGGAATACAGGACAAAGTGAGGGTCCTCCTTTGCTGAACAGGACAGGTGGAGGGACCATCTGTACTAACTCCTGCTTGGTAGGAAAATTGCTGCCTGTGAACCTGGCAACCTCTGACGGTGCTCAGAATTGCAGGATGGCAAGAAAGCAGACTGAACAGTGAAACCTCTACTGACTTATTTGGGCCCCTCTGGGGCCCTCAGGAGGAAGACAGACCTTCAAGCCTATCACCTAGACAAACATCTGTAGGCAAGTAGCAGCCAAAGCTAATTTCTAGACTGGCACCAAAACAGTCTCCCTCAGTCAAGCCAATCTATTTTTGTGCTATTTGCTTCTGGAGCCAAAAAAGGCAAGATAAGCAAATGATATTATAGCCTGGTAAGTAATAGTTACCAACTAAACTGTTGTGGTTTTACCCCAGCTGGCAAGTAAGGACCACACAGCCACTTGCTCACTCCCCCCCAGTGGGATGGGGAGAGAATCGGAAGAGTAAAAGTGAGAAAACTCGTGGGTTGAGATAAAGACAGTTTAACAGGTAAAGCAAAAGCCGTGCACGCAAGCAAAGCAAGACAAGGAATTCATTCACTGCTTCCCGTTGGCAGGCAGGTGTCCAGCCATCTCCAGGAAAGCAGGGCTCCATCATGTGTAACGGTTGCTTGGGAAGACAAAACGCCATCACTCCAAACGTGCCCCCCTTCCTTCTTCTTCCCCCAGCTTTATACGCTGAGCATGACGTCATATGGTGTGGAATATCCCTTTGGTCAGTTGGGGTCGGCTGTCCCGGCTGTGTCCCCTCCCAGCTTCTTGTGCACCCCCAGCCTGCTCACTGGTGGGGTGGGGTGAGAGGCAGAAAAGGCCTTGACCCTGTGTAAGCACTGCTCAGCAGTAACGAAAACATCCCTGTATTATCAACACTGTTTTTAGCACAAATCCAAAACATAGCCCCACACTAGCCACTATGAAGAAAATTAACTCTACCCCAGCCAAAACCAGCACATAAAAGTATTAAAAATTCAGTAGAGCTTTGCTACCCAGGAAGTATATACATTCAACAACAATGATGTGATTTCAGCTTCGTTACATCAAGAAAAAGGAAATTGCATGTGAATTATCACAATGAAAGATGTGTCCAAACAGCTTGACTTGGACCAAAACCCGGACAATAACTGAAGTGAGACTACTTCCCAAAGAACCAGCATAAAGACACATAAGCAGTATTATCAGATGTCATGTTTTATTTCTAACCAGCCCTGACTACGCTTCAAGCCAGAAGAGTCTACAGGAACGGACTTTTCCTATGGCACAGAGGCTCAGGCCTCAGGTCCATCCACAGAAATGCCCATTTTATGGTTTAGTTTGCAAGAATTCTGTAGGACAAGAATCACTTCTTCCTCTTTATATTGAGCTGACACCAAACCAGACAAGTCAATACTGATTAAAAAAAAAAAGTCAATAAAGTCCTGCTTTTTAACCCTCTGTTCAAATGATCTTTATAGTAAATATTGTTACTACTTTGGTGCATTTTCAGTCTGATCATGGTCAGAGTGAATAATACTCTCAAAGATGAAATGAAAGTACCAGAAATTTGAGGGTTGATTAGGCAGGGTTTTTTTTTTTCTCCACGGGCCTGAGTAATAACTTTCCTGCTTTCCTACAGCAGTGCCATGAGATAAAAAACACAAAAAGCAAACTGGCAATGTACCACTACTGTCTATGAAAGACACGACACTGATCAAACCATTATTCTGCCACAGGCAATGTGCCTGGGTAAAATGTTAGAGATCTCATGTCAGTTCAATGCAAAGAAGCACAACTCATTCAACTACTCATCAAATATGCATTAGACAAATGGAGAAGCTCTACCTTGCTTAGTAAGGATCCAGCTTTAGAGGTAATAATGTTCTTGACGGAAAACTATTCCGCTCTCGTAGCTGTAAATGAAGGCTCCTACCTGTAAGTGAAGGGCCATGTGGAGAGGTGGCAAGGGAACAGCAGAGAATCTGGTCTTCATAAAATCAATTATTGAGATCAATCTGATTTTGAAGCCTAATCCCAGTCGTGAAAGGTGAAAGAGCCTCTTCAGAACTGAAAAATAAAGAAAATGGTAAATGCTAAAATTGGTTCACAGTTTCAGAGCGAGGAAGACACATCTTGGGACAAGTGAGTGAAGATTCACAATGAGGGCATGACGTTGGAGGTACAATTCTTTACTATTTTGTATCTTATAAAGCACAATGCTAGAAAGCTTGGTGAGAGGGCTTTGTAAGCAAGTGAATGTAAGGTGCTGAGTCTTACAAAAAAGTCTACCCAGGCTGAGGACCAGCAGGAGTGCTGTGTGTTAAAGTAACCTGAACAATTATGGAAAAAGACCGAGAGCAAATGACAACTAAGAGCAAGAGGCACCAATTTCAACTAAGGGAAAATAATTATAAGATTTGATTACTCCAGAAGCCATAGGAAGGACACTCATCCCCAAAAGCTGGATGGGCAAAAGCAGGCAGGTCTTTCTGTGGAAGAAAGATGCGGTCGTGGTACAGTAGTTAAACGGAGTGCCGTTTCTATTATTATCTATTATCCATTATCCTCTATTCTTTTGTCCAATTAATTTCTCTCCAGAGGCCCAAAAGTAGTTTCTTACATCAATTTATTTGTCATATGCCTAAGCTGTAGGCTTTCTGGGGCAAGATTATCTTTTCTGTGTGCAAGCAGTAACGAGCACAGTGGAGGCCTGATTGCTGACTAAGATCATCTGAAATACTAGTAAGAAATACTCGGGGTGGGGAGGAGGAGGAAAGATTGAGGAGTGGCCTAGCCTAGTGTATAAAAGCTGATAATGGATGCTTGAGCCTCACACAGAAGTTTTGCTTTCCCAACACTGTACGTTAAAAACAAGAAAGCTTGCTAGGTTGGCATCTAAACTATTTTCAACCATTTTCTCATGTTGGTTGTGTTTAACTTAAGAGACTACATTTCTAGTTTGTTTAAGATAAGTTCACGTCAGTAGATCCAAAGTAGCGGTGTTTTGACCTTGGAGGAGAGGCTGAAATGCTTTGTTAGAGGCACACAGAACCATCTTCTTACCTGAAGGTATTTTACCTGCAATCATTGCCCATAAAGAGGAGAGTTGCAGAGCTAGAGACTCATAAGGTTAGGTTCTGATGGCCAGGTATCTTCAAAGTTAAGTTGCATGAAAAATATGCACCTGGGGTTTCAAAAAAGTGAAGTGTCAGGCAGAGGATGTTTTTAATCAACTGTCAACTCCTCTTGCCTAGCACAATAACTTTCAATGTATCTGTGACAGACACTGCATTTTGCAAAGCGCAAGTGACTTTTGGAAACCCTTTGGTATACAGCTAGGTGGGGATCGCTGCTGAACCCCATGGTCGTCTTAAAAATATGTCAACTCCAGTAACTATTCTTCTAGTGTCAGTTATTCTAAGCCTTGTTGTTGGTATTCAAAGGATGGTTAGTAAGTCCCCTGCATTCAAGATAGCTTTTTTGGCCAATACAAAAACTGCGTAACATAAATTTCTTTTCTTTGCAAGACTGACACTTATAAAGACTTCATGATTTAGTTCAGAACCATTCCATTTAGTGGACTGATGATTTAAGCCTTCCATAGCAGATGAATCCTAAATGCTGAAGGCTAACTCAGTTTTAGTTTTACTGTTGTGATAGGCATCTGCACTGAACAATCTATAAATAAAAGAATCCGAGCGACTATACCCCATAAATATTTATTTCCCAATTTATGTTTCCCTATCCATCAGACAGACCTGGGACTGAGGCCGAAAAATGTGACAAACCATTCTAGCAGTTGCAAAATGAGCAATGGGGACATCTCGGGGTCTTTATTAATTTAGAGGTAGTGGGAAAGTGGGACTTAAAACTGTGCCCCAGCAGCTTTCCTGACACATTTCACAACATGAGCTAGACAGCTATTCTCATCTTCTCTGGAGACAAAGTACAGATGACTTTTGATATCAGTGTAACTTCTCTTTCAGTTAACAAGCTGTTCCTCTAAGTTAAGAGCTGCCCTCGGTGGTCACTGTCTGTAACTCCACATCAATTCTGTGCTACCAGGTATGTGGCAGGAAAAGGAACAGAAAGGCTTCGAGAGGTTGATGGCCCTGGCAGACTATTAGACTGTTTGGCCGGGGAAAGCACTTCGCGGCTGTTAATATTAACTCGGGCACTCTGAAGTCTTGAATCACTAGGATTTTCCAGGAAAAAGTGAATCCTTGATGGAAATGCATTGATCTAACAGGAAGGCCACAAGCCCTCCTTGTTACGTGAGCAGTTGATGCTGTAATATCTTTCACGCTGCAGCCTTCTGGGAAAGAAGCAGCAAATATTTTACTCGTCGCTCTCAGTTTCTACTTTTTGCTGCAGCGTATTTTTAACAGCATTAATTATTGTTTGGCACTTGTACTTGAAGTGTTCTCTATGAGTCAGGCTAAAAGTTAACGCGCATTAAATAATAATACAGAAGCAGCCAATTAGTAAAAATACATCAAAGCACTCTGTAATGCAACCATACTAGCAGCTGATATAGGACTTTTGATGTAATTACTGGGGCTAAGATGTCAAATGATTGAACAAACCAGCAAATCAATGAACTGTGCATATACAGATTATTAAAATCTAGAGTGGCAGGGGATCTTAAGGTATCAGTCAACACATTACTCTGCAGTGAGTCATTTTTGGCAAAAGTTTGCTGAGAGGTTGTGAAATCTCCTGTTGTAGGTTTTAAGAACAAAGCCTAGGCAATCTATGCCAATGCTTACTCACCCAAACCATGAGAATTTTTTTCCTAACATCTAATTTAAATCTTCCTTCCTCAAATTAAGCTCGTTGCCTCTTCTGCTAGCCCCAGACAACATGAAGAACAGGTTGTTTCATTCTTTTCTGCTGCAGCCTTTCAACAGACTTGACATACAAGCAGATGTTGCATAGCATCGGGTGAGGGCTGCACCCTTCCCTTACACCATAGTGTGCAAACCGCTGGCCTTACAGCTCCTGTAGTGAGCCACAACAGGTCTGAATGGGGGGCTGCACCACTTCCAGGGGTGTAAATAGCTAGTTCAACCCTGAGGGCCAACGTAGCTTTGCATATCCTATCTCCGCTATCTAAGCCAAGACAGGGGCTCTCATTTATCCCATAGAAGAGAGCGCTAAAATCCAGGATTGCTGTCATTGCGTCTTGATAAGGTATTGGCCTTATATAGAACTTCTTTAAGTTGGAAATACATACTTAATTCCCTCCTTACTTGTAAGCACAAATAACTAACTCTTGCTTTAGCTAGAGCTTGGACACAGCCTTCACTTGCCTCTTGTGAGAATATTGATATTTTATTTCTTCTTCACCAATTTTTTTTGTTTGACCTATTTAAATCATATAATTAGAAAAAAACACATGAGCAGGACTGATATGTTATTCAATCTTGGGAAAAAATTTAAATGAGACAAAAAAGCCCCAAACTGGGCTTTTAAAGTTTGAGATATTGTCCCCACAGGGGAAAAATTACTGAGAGGAGGAGGGAAGTTTTTGAAAGTTTCCTGCTTGCTTTCTTTTCCAGCTTAGAGTCCTGAAACTGAAGTAGTTGCTGACCTCTAACTGTGATATTACAAAGTGAAAATGAGGACATTCTGATAGCAAAATGGAGCTCTGTGTGTCACTGTGCAAATCATTAATACTGGTGCCCTCAGATAATTGAATATTTCAACTCAGAGACCCATAATTTGGAGGAATAGTCTTTATCTTCTATAAAAAACCCAGAACAAACCAGCCCAAGATACAAGTTAAGGTAACAGAAAATATATGGAATCGGGAAAGAGGAGCCAGTCATGAAATTTTCAGAGATTTAAAACAAAGAAGAAAACCAACTATTTAATTTCACTGCTTCACTGTGAAGTATGAGTTATAACATTTGTATAATGAATGTTCAATTGACTGAGGAATCTCAAATTGGTAATTCAGCAATAACTGCAGCAGGCTGAATGCAGCCCCAGTGCCTCCATTACATGGCACACAGCGGGAGAGGATAATACGAACAGCAGGGTTACAGCAGCCTCCTTTTCTGTGTACACATCTCCCTATTTATACCATCTATTAGCAGACATCACAGGGGAACTAGAAGCTAAACTGAAGCTCCTTAGGTGATTTCAGGGCTGTTTCCATAAAGCAAACAGAAGATAGCACACAAACATGTGACACAGAACAGTTAAAAAGCAAGGTGCTGAAAACCTTTAGAGTGAAAGAAACTGTTGTGTGAGGTAGGGTAGAGATCTGGAGTATTTTGCAGGTCTGTAACAGCGGTGGCAGACTTCTGTCAGGAACTCGTCTGCAAGGTACAGGAGGAGTATGTTTGAAGAATGAAACAAAACAAAAAGCATTAAACCCTTTCTTCAGTGAAAGGGCTTTCTCAGGGCTCGTACCTGAGAACAGAAATGCTGGCGTTTCACTTTAACAGCCTCACAGATCCAGCCTGGCAATAAAAGAAATAAATAGGTAACATCCTCAAACAGCCTACCCGCAGCTCACTGAAGCTACGGAGGCTTGTGGCTTCTTCCCCTGCCGCTGCGGCAGGTCCCAGCGGTGCTGGCCTGGGGAGCACTGCCCTGGGCAGGCTCCCTTCTCTGCCCCCTTCCCCTCGCCTGCTGCAAGGTGTTTAAAGGCAAACCCCAAAACTTCTGCTCTGAAAAGAGATCTTTCCACATCAAGTTCACTTCGAATGTTTATCTGGAACACTGTATTTGTTACCCTGAAGCTTGTATTCCCAGTTATTTCACATGAACAATGGTGGAAGTTGCTTGAACAAGGAGACAACTTTACTGAACTAAACTGATTAATCTTATCTTATTGCTGTTTACAGTTGTTTTTAAATAGACAGTAACTGATCCCATAGAGCCCATTATAGCTCCTCTATATGGAACACTTTATAATATGTAACACATTTATCAGAGCTGGTTTTGCTTCTTAAAATAATGTTGTCAAGCTTCTCCATTTCATTCATAACACATTATTTTCCACTTCTTGCTGTCAGCCTCTAGTTCATATTATGTTCCCCCTGGATCTCATTTTACTTTAGTTTCAGTAACATTGATATCACCTATATGTGCTTTCTATTTCTGACGCATTATTCCAGTTTTGCCACGAGGTGTCAGCAAAATGCACACCAGCACCACGGCTCTCCACTTACTGCAAGATTTGGGAATTCTGGGGGAAAAAAAAGAGAAATTCTCTTTAGCTGCCAATAAATTGACACAGTAGTAAGGGGGCCACGCTTCTGATTTCCCCATGCCTTTCTCTGTTTAGCTAGACTTTTGTATTACAGCAACAAGATGTGAACAGCACCCTCCAAACCTTTGCACTGCGGGTGATTGACATCAGCTTACCTTTGGTTTCATTAAGAGGTATTCTAAAGTCTGCCCAGGTTTACAGTGCTCATCAGCATGCCTGGAAAAGTCTTCTCCTTGCATCAGGCCTTCCTGGCTTTTCAACAAGCCATTGGAGCTCCCAATTACATGACATCTACAAGATGAAAAAAAAAGCACGAATTGAAGAGGCATCAGATAGGACATACTCATTTATTCCAGGGTTTCACTTAAAAAGCATTTAAACACCGCCCCCCCTCCGATAGATTCTGAAGCAATTTCTTTTTCAAAGCAAATGTATCTCTTCCTCTTTGTCCTCCATCTCTCTCTCCCCAATTTTTTACTTTTTCAACAAAAAAGTTAAAAAAGTTAAATGCTGTTTCTACCTATCACGGTCTGACTGCCCAATGCTGTCACTTGTCCAGCTCTCCATTTCTACATTCATTTACTGCATAGGGGATTTCTTTTTTTTAAACCATCTGGACCAGAAGCTTGAATAAATTTACAGGCATTCACCAGGGCTGTTAATCAGATCCCTGATACAAAAACATTATCTGCCAAGTGCAGAAATAAACCTGCCCTGAATTCGCATAGACGGCCAGGCACTGTAGGACTGGCTGTGTGCACGGGGGAAAAGGAAACCCAGCCAAAGGTGTGCCAAGGTGGTACAACCACCAGACGCCGGGCACGGCCGGGCAGCGCCTGCGGGTCAGCCACCGCAGCGGCCCCATGGGCTGTGTCGTGCTGGCAATGTCCTGCAGCCAGTCGCTGCCAGCTCTGCCGAGCTGGTTTCGGTTTGTCTGGCACCAGCCAGGTGATTCACAAGAGCCGAACGCAAGGGGAGATTCACCCCTTCATTTTCTTAAATACCATCTATAAGCAAATTACAGAGAGCACGTTGCAGTAAAAAAGACCAGCGTCACCAAAGCTTCTCGTATCTTTCAGAAAAGCAAATCAGCTCCAATACACAAATAAACTACATATTTCCAAGTTTGTTATTTTGTTTCAGCTCACACGAGTCAAAACACTTTCACTGATTTATCATTCCTGCAAGGCCTAGTTTTTGGATTTTTACCTTTTGAGGTGGTTTAGCTGGACTGGCTGCTACCCAACGCCTTTTAGCTCAGCTGGCTTCTGGCTGTGTCAGCATGGGATCCTGCTTCCTTCTGGGATCCAAGGGAAACAACCCTATGTCTTCATTTGCAGTTATTCTTGTGTGAGGCAGATAGCAGAGCCTCCTTGACTCATTTAATTCCTTTGGGGGTTGAAAGAAAACTGATTAAACAAGGTTAAGGAGAATCTCAATCTAGAAACCCTCTGCTTCTTTCTGCACCCGTGATGCCCAGAATTGGTACAGAGGAGGGAAGCGCACCAGAGAGGAAGAGTCCAGGGTCAGTTTCAGGTATGTACAGAAGTCTGGGAAATTCTGGCCTATGCCTTTGTCTTGTGTGAGATGGCTACTTACATGAAACTCGGGCTTCACAGGATTCCACAAACTGAATTTACTGTTAAATAGAACCCCTACATTTCACACAGATGGGTTGTTATTAATATTCCATCTATTTGACCTAGATTCGGTAGACTGCAAAGTGCCACGTTTAAATTTAACTTCTAAAGAAAAAATAATTAAATTGAAAAATCAATCACTGGGCAATTTCACATTCAGTTCATTTAAGGTCAGATTGTTGCTGTCTCACGGAACATAAGTTATACTAGTTTAAGTTTTCTTAATGGACCAAGTTCAGAAGTGATGTGAAATTAGATTTAATTATAATTACATATATATATTAATTGTAATTATAATTACATATGGCTAATGAGTCTTAATTGGCATATAGCATACATATTGAGAGGTATGTACCCATTTACATCCCCTTTGACTCACTTATTAGTTGGACCCAAGAAGACAAGGGGCAGGAATTGCCACCAGGGGTTCCGGATGGTTCAAACGGTCATAGATGAAGAGGACAAGTACCTGCCTCCTTCCTGCACAGGCAGGCACTCGAGGCCAGGACTTGGCAGAGGGACCATAGGTTGCTTCCCAAGGGTATTTCTGCTGCTACGCAGGAGCTGCTGTGTTAGATGTGATCTGCTGTGGGTGACTGACCTTTGCAATCCATGTGGCACCATTTCGAGCATTCTGCACCTTTCTAGTATGGTTCTAGGGAAAACCCTAATCCAGGGTGAAAACCAACGTGTCCAACTTGCTACAAATTTTAGTCCTCTTCAATCATCAACTCTGAGTTATGTTTTGAATTTCGGTAGAAAATCTATAGTAATCCGGTTAGAGAGGTTCTTTGGTCTTACATCTAATTGGTTTTCCAGCTGGAGGTGCTTTGGGCTTCCATCTATTTTTTCAAACTGGAATAATTTCATTCAGCAGAACATTTTCAACAGAATTTCATAGTACTATGAAGTATGAAGATTTTCCAACTGCATCATGGTATATGCATCTCCATTGTTGAGAGACCTTAGCCCAGTGTAGTTTGGTTCTAGATTAAGATGTATAATTCCAGATTTAAGGGTTTGCATCTTTGGGTTTTGGACTTTTTTTTCTTTTTAAGTTTATGGGCTCTGACTAATTAAGTATAAAAGTGTTTGCCTATAAAAAAGGATCACTAGTATTTTTATTATAGCATGATAAATGTTAAGTTTTTAACGTGTCTTTAAAAGAAGTAAAATTTTATTGTATATTATATTTTTAAAATGCCTTGTTAGATTCTGTGGCAAACAATTTTATTGACTTGTAACAGTAAACTCTGAAGTAATCTAATTACTTTAGGAAAGTAATTTGGAAAGTACTTTAGAAAAGTGTCTTTTTCTTCTAATGATATATTTCTGATTAATCTGTGTTTTTAGAGAAGCAATGTTGGCACAACTGCTCTCCTAATAAAATCATTCTTTGAGGGTGAAGCATACGTGACATATTTTAAACAGGGCCTTGGTAAACTCAGTTTTGCAGACATGTAGAACTTCTGCAACTTAAAGCTGTAGTTCTAAAAACAAAAAAAGGAAAAAAGAAAGCTATTTGCAAGTTTAACTGCACTCAGAACAACAGCAGCTAGCCATAAGAAAATCCATCTATCATCTGCATTGCTTCCTTTACTCTGAGATGCAGCATAAATCAAATATCTCTAGTGCGACTCGACTGATAGCCAAGAGAGTTACACTTATATTCCTGAAGTTTTGCATTTCAAGGTAGCATGAAGCATCAGAATCACACATTGTTAGTCTTTATCTGCATATTAAGTCAGAATTTCTAATATAAAGATCCTTATTTTTCTTTTCAACAGGCATGCCTATGGGAGGAGCACAGCTGGGGAGACAGCTGCAGTGGGGTTGACTTCATGGAGGTTCCTGCAAGGGTTCTGCTCAACAGACTTACAGATTTTAGGGGTGCAGTTCTTTCCTATTTCCTTCTTTCCTGTTTTCTTCATTCCTGGGTTAGTGAAGAAAAGGAAATTCCTTAGATGAAACTCCTTTATGCAGAAGTTCTGTGACACTTTTGTCCACTGTATTTTTCCTTCAATGGGAAACCAAGCAAAGGAGAACAGAGGCCATGTCAGAACATGGAACTGAGCTGCGTACCTCAGTCACTAGGCTTTTTGTCACAGCCAAGGCTGTATCTCCAAGTGCAGGCACTGTGAAGATCAATAAAAGTATGGGAGGAATCTTTGAAAATACAATTAATTACAAATTCAAGTTCTAGCTAATTAAAAAGCTTGAAGAGTTCTTCTAACTTAGCTGTATCTTGAGAATATTAAAGATTATTTGCAGTACATTAAAATACATTTTAAAAAAAAAGGAAAACCAACAAGCATGATCAATGTGAAATTCTCAGGCAACAGTAAATCATCTTTTTTTTTCCTTTTCTTTCTTCTTTTTTTAAAAATTAACCTGAAAGCTTCTCAGCAGACCAAACTATTTCTATTATAAACCTACATTCAACTGTTCCAGGTGTGACAAGCTCTACTGAGCATTCTTCGGGGTCTGTTGTTGTCCTCCTGGTATGAAGACTCTGTGGGAACTTCAGAAATGCTTGGCATCAGCTCTCAATTTCTTTATAATGCCTACAGAGAGATTTCTTTGGAGGTACATATTTAACCTCTATACTTTCAGTCAGTGCCAAGGAGAAATGCATTTCTGCCGGGAAGTGGTGGTGTTAATTTTTTGACTTCTTTATCCTGTAAAGAGACTCTGGTCAGAGTCTGATTATTCCGAGATTTAACTCTGAAAATACAGAGTCCCAATACAGCAGAAGCATTTTGTTTGTTTACTTGTTTTAATGCTGCTAGAAATAAGAAGATCCTTCCCAGCAAATAGGGGGGAAAAAAAATCCCTCCACCAGCAGTATATGCAGACCAAATATCATGCCTTCTTAACAGTACACACAAATAAGAAAATGAGTCAGGCTGGTCTACTGTTATGAGATGTGTCAGATACAAATAACTTTGAAAATTGTTTTTTTCTCTTTACAATACCTGCACATACTTCCTCGAGATCAGCTTATAAATGGTTCCAGGTCCTCTACCATGACAAGGGAGCCCTGTCTGTGGGCTGGCTGCAGAGTCACAAGCTGCAGGATAAGTGCCAGAGATCAGAGAAGCCAAGCATTCAAGATTTCCAAAAGTTATGGCCAGGGGACTCGGTTGGTTGAAGAGAATGGTGTCACCCCTTCCTCCTTGCCATTTTAAGGCAAAGAACAGAACTGCAGTGTGACCTCCATTTTACTTTAAAAAAAGTAAAAAAAAAAAGCTCTTCCTCTTAATAATAGATAATGGGGGAGAGGCTAATTTCCCATCAGCACAGGGGCCTGGCAGCCTGTTTCACAGACTGCCTTGATTCAGTCCTGGCAGAACTGCCCGTGTTTTCCCCTTTTCAAAGAATCGCTAGCTGTTTTAAAGGTCCCGGTATTTCTTTTCATCAGCAGGCAATATAAAAAACTCCCTTTCTCTCAACTGCGTGTGAAAGAGACGCTCACAGAATTGAAAATTTTCTTATTTTAAATGAAATTAGAAAGTAAGTGGGTGATCTGTTGAAATGCATTGTTGTGTGAACTGCTTGTTGAAAGCATGCAGCCAAGCTTCGAGAAAAGGTGGGAACAATCACTGCTATCAGCCTTCCAAATACCAAGCAAAAAAAGTTTGATTTTCATCTTCTCTATCTGTCATGATGAGAAAAGACAATTCCTGTGACAATGTGGTGAAATATAGTTCTAAAATGAAACAGGATGATCGTAATTTTTTGATTCATATCTTCTTAAAAGAAACCTTATTTGCTATCTGGAGTCCATTTCTATTGACCTTATTCTCTGAAAACCTCTGCACGTATTTTGGAAGAATCAGATACTTTAAGACATGATCAAGGCAGGAATAAATTTTCCACATGAGAGGTTTTAAAGGATGTCTGGTCATGTCAATAGAGTCTTGAGAGGATTGCTGTTTGTAAAGCAGATATGCTGTATTTAAATTCTGTATTGTAACCACTTCAATGTTATTCCTATTTGATACATTGAAGAATATGAGCAGTTACCCCATTCAAACATTGTCATCAGTCCACTTGGTATTTGTATTAGCAGTGGAAGACAGCATCCAAACAATGTCACATAATTTAAGCCTCATGAACAGGTTTCAAATCAGACTAAGAACATGAGGCAAAAAAAGCAAAGGTATTTCTTCTTTATACCCATACTAATATGTCGAGAAGCCAACGTTTTGTCAATGACCTCAAGTTCTCTATCGCTGCCTCCTGAGGAACAACATGCAATAGCATTTTGTGTTTCTTCCTTATGCCAAGGTCAAACACCACCAATGAGTCATGATGAGAGACTTCCTTTCTCTCTCTTGCCAAGAAGAAAATTTCTTTTAGTGAAAACTAAACACTCACCAATATTTTTACTGAAATATTGGAAATATCTGACAAGTTCTATTAGTCTTAAAGTTCTACCTTCATTATCAATGTTCTTTGTTATTAGAGAAGTATGGAGTTGAATGTCTGCTTTAGAGTAAACACATGCAATGAGCATATGAACAGAAAGAAAAAACCATCACCATTCAAGTTTCTTCATTGCTTTCTGGTAACTCCTTGACTTGGAACATTTGCCAACTCTGGAGATGCTGACAGTAAATGTAAATGTTCAACCACCCCGATATCTGTTGGAGGGATAACATAGCAGAGCATAAGCAATCCGGGAGGTTCCTGGAATGCACTGATAACAACTTCCTTTTCCAAGTGGTAGAGGAGCCAACGAGGAGAGGTGCTACGCTGGACCTGGTTCTCACCAACAAGGAGGGGCTGGTGGGGAATGTGAAGCTCAAGGGCAGCCTGGGCTGCAGTGACCACGAAATGGTGGAGTTCAAGATCCTTAGGGCACTGAGGAGGGCGCACAGCAAGCTCACTACCCTGGACGTCAGGAGAGCAGACTTTGGCCTCTTCAGGGATCTGCTTGGTAGAGCGCCATGGGAGAAAGCCCTGGAGGGAAGAGGGGCCCAAGAAAGCTGGGTAATATTCAAGGATCACCTCCTTCAAGCTCAGGAGCGATGCATCCCAACAAAGAGGAAGTCAGGCAAAAACGCCAGGAGGCCTGCATGGATGAACAAGGAGCTCCTGGACAAACTCAAAGACAAAAAGGAAGCCTACAGAGGGTGGAAGCAAGGACAGGTGGCCTGGGAGGAATACAGAGAAATTGTCTGAGCAGCCAGGGATCAGGTTAGGAAAGCTAAAGCCCTGATAGAATTAAATCTGGCCAGGGACAGCAAGGGCAACAAGAAAAGTTTCTATAGCTATGTTGGTGATAAAAGGAAGACTAGGGAAAACGTGGGCCCTCTCCGGAACGAAATGGGAGACCCGGTTACCCGGGACATGGAGAAGGCTGAGGTACTCAATGACTTTTTTGCCTCGGTCTTTGCCGGCAAGTGCTCGAGCCTCACCACCCAAGTCACAGAAGGCAAAGGCAGGGACTGGGAGAATGAAGAGCCGCCCCCTGTGGGAGAAGATCGGGTTGGAGACCATCTAAGGCACCTGAAGGTGCACGAGTCCATGGGACCTGATGAGATGCATCTGCGGGTCCTGAGGGAACTGGCGGATGAAGTTGCTAAGCCACTATCCATCGTATTTGAGAAGTCGTGGCAGTCCAGTGAAGTTCCCACTGACTCAAAAAGGGGAAACATAACCCCCATTTTTAAGAAGGGAAAAACGGAAGACCCGGGGAACTACAGGCCAGTCAGTCGCACCTCTGTGCCCGACAAGGTCATGGAGCAGATCCTCCTGGAAACTATGCTAAGGCACATGGAAAATAAGGAGGTGATTGGTGACAGCCAACATGGCTTCACTAAGGGCAAATTGTGCCTAACAAATTAGGTGGCCTTCTACAACGGGGTTACAGCGTTGGTGGATAAGGGAAGAGCAACTGATGTCATCTACCTGGACTTGTGCAAAGCATTTGACACTGTCCTGCACGACATCCTTGTCTCTAAATTGGAGAGACATGGATTTGACAGATGGACCACTCAGTGGATAAGGAATTGGCTGGATGGTTGCACTCAAAGAGTTGTGGTCAACGGCTTGATGTCCAAGTGGAGACCAGTGATGAGTGGCGTTTCTCAGGGGTCAGTATTGGGACCAGTACTGTTTAAGATCTTTGTTGGTGACATGGACAGTGGGATTGAGTGCACCCTCAGCAAGTTTGCCGACGACACCAAGCTGTGTGGTGCGCTCAACACGCTGGAGGGAAGGGATGCCATCCAGAGGGACCTTGACAGGCTTGAGAGGTGGGCCCCAGTGAACGTCATGAAGATCAACAAGGCCAAATGCAATGTCCTGCACATGGGTCGGGGCAATCCCAAGCACATATACAAAGAGAATGGATTGAGAGCAGCCCTGAGGAGAAGGACTTGGGGGTGTTGGTTGATGAGAAGCTCAACAGGACCTGGAAATGTGCACTTGCAGCCCAGAAAGCCAATCGTACCCTGGGCTGCATCAAAAGAAGCGTGGCCAGCAGGTCGAGGGAGGTGATTCTCCCTCTCTACTCCACTCTCTTGAGACCCCACCTGGAGTACTGCGTCCAGCTCTGGGGCCTCCAACACAAGAAGGACATGGACCTGTTGGAGCGAGTCCAGAGGAGGGCCACAAAGATGATCAGAGGGCTGGAGCACCTCTCCTATGAAGAAAGGCTGAGAGACCTGGGATTGTTCAGCCTGGAGAAGAGAAGGCTCCGGGGAGATCTTATAGCAGCCTTGCAGTACCTGAAGGGGGCCTACAGGAAGGCTGGAGAGGGACTTTTTACAAGGGCATGCAGTGATAGGCCAAGGGGTAATGGCTTTAAACTGAAAGAGGGTAGATTCAGATGAGCCATAAGGAAGAAATTCTTCACTACGAGGGTGGTGAAGCACTGGCACAGGTTGCCCAGAGAAGTTGTGGGGGCCCCATCCCTGGAAGTATTCAAGGTCAGGTTGGATGGGGCTCTGAGCAACCTGGTCTAGTGGAAGGTGTCCCTGCCCATGGCAGGGGGGTTGGAACTAGATGATCTTTAAGGTCCCTTCCAACCCAAACCATTCTATGATTCTTTTGGAAAATGAATAGAACTTCTGAACCTATTGGACATCGGAGCTTTTTCAAGTCACAGAATCAAATTTGGCAGTTAAAATTGTAGTCCTAGGAAAAAAGAAGCTAAAAAAAAAATTAAGGGTTTTAGTGTGCAAATATATTTTATAGGTGATCAAGTCATGGTGCACAGAAAGAGAAATGCCAGTAGAGTGGGTTAGAGTGGCCAGGCGAAGTTCCTGGCACTGAATAGAGTCCTCTCCTCAATGGCCCACTTCATAAGATCTATCAAGCAGCTATCAAACAGCTTTTTAGTTTAAGTCTTTAGTTATATATTCTTTAAGTGACAACACAGAAGTGCATTTCAAATCACGACTGAATGCTTGCTCACTCACAATGTAAAACAAAAACCATCAGTCTGAAAACACACCTTCGCAAACATGTTTTCCTCCTTAAATGCCTGTGAGCGCATTGTACCTCTTAGTAGCTCACACACTATCCTGGTGCAGTGAGAGCTCCCTCTCCTCTTGCAGCCCACCTTGTCCACTCTTGTCTTGCTGCTTCTTCTCTGTACTGGTGGAGTGTCATCCTGGCATACGGCAAGCAGTCGCTACAGGATGCAAATTTAAATATAAAATATCTGAAATGTCCATTAATTACCTTTAAAAATAGATGTTAATAATGGCAGGCAACATATGTAAGGAGTTAAGTATTTTCAGGAAGAGGCTAAAACTGTTTAATGCTTTTTTTCCCCTGACAGGGGACTGCAGAGCAGGCCAGCTCCCATGATTTAGAAGGCACCAGAGCGTTCCCAGCATTCAGTCCCAGAGAGGGAACAGCAAGTCGTAACTTTTAAAATTAACTTTTGCAGTTGAAAATGTGGATGTAATTCTTATCACCCTCTACATTTGAACAGTTCTGGTGCCTTTGCTACCACTAATCAATATCTCCTGCACTAAATCATTTACAGAGAGCAACCACTGAAGCTGATTTACGAGCCTGGTGCCAGGTCTGGCACCACAAAGGGCTCAGGTGGTAGAAAGTATCTGTGCTTGCATGGTCCCCCCACCCCTTATGTATTCCAAAGATGGGTAGCAGAGAAGGGGGAGAATATAACTGGAGTGTGTTTAGCATCAGCAAGGAATTGGAGTCTGGGGTTTATGGTTTGGTAGCTGTCACAGGTGAAAAGCATTCACTAATGAAGTCCAGACTGGTGTCAGATAGACATTGTGTTCCTGTTCCCGTCTCCCTTTTCTTGGGGGCTGAATAATTCATCAGCAAACACTCACCTGTGAAAGTCACAGGTAAATCTCATACTGGACGGTTTTTATACATGAACTCTGATTGCCTCTCCACTGGGGGAGGGAGGCAGGAAGCCGAGACGCAGGAAACAGATCTCTGCCCCAGGGAAGGAGTGAGGCACAGACTCAAGGCACTCTGGAGGATTAACTTTTCAAGATATGGAAGGGGATTACTGTAGCCCTGGACTCAGGGGCAGATAGGCAACAGGAGACAGACCTCTTGTCCCTCTGATGCACGTCAGATTTTCAGCAGGAAAGGAAGTTAAAACCCAGCACACGTTATAAGGCATGCATGTGCCCTCCCATAATATGGCTACACTGCAAACAGTGCTGTCCTGCAGGGTGGGTGGACTTCAGCACAGGAGTGCACCTCTATGTGATCCCATCAGGAGTTATACAGACAAGAAAAAGCAAGGATGGAGCCAGTGTATTTGCTCTTATGTAAATCAACCCCCCACTATTTCCTTTGCCCTGTTTGGCAATGGGTAGGCTCACACTATTCTACCGTGAGAGCCTCAGAGCAGCTCCGCTGAAGTCAGGCAGTGAAGATCCATTTTTCATTCAGCCTTTGCAGAAAATGGTAGAGAACATTTCAAAATTTGAATTGCATGGGAAAACCTGATTTGGCACAGTTGAACATGAAAATTAGCTTTGAATGAAGCTACCACCTGCCTTCCTGAGGAGATAATATATCCCGAAAAGGAAGTGTTTGCAAGCATCACTGACCCTCTAAGGCAAGCATCAGATCTGCCAGAAAATGTGCTTAACACAGTCAAGGCTGACAAAGCTTAGACAGATAAAATGAGAAGGGTCATGGTTATGTTGTCCCCTATTGTTAGGCTTTCTTATGTGCTAAAATCTGACATCACAAAATCTCCTGCCAGTTTTACTCTCCCTGCAGGTGTTGTGGTGGTGGTTCTTTTTTTGGGGGAGGGGTGGGAGGTGGGTTTTTGCTGCTATAAGTGAGCTGTAGGGAAGATATTGAAGGTGGACTGTTCGGTGACTTTATAGTTTAGGGAGCTGCTTTCAAGTTCAAGGGCAGAATGGAAAAATCTCACCAGCACTTGCTGGAAAATGAAGGCAGACTTCACTCAGGAGATGGAGGAGGGAGCTGACATCTTGACAGGCTATGAGAACTGATACTTAAGAGGCTGATAGAGGGCCGGAGAAACAAGTGGCATGGTTTGATGTGGTCAAGGAAGGAGCTAGAGAGAGGATCAAAGAGTCAGCTGATATAATCAGAAGGCAAGGCAGGATGATGCTGCAAGAGGTTCAGACATGGGATGGCAAGAGCTTGGCTGGCAGAAATCGGTCCTTGAATAGTGGGAAAAACCTCCCTCTTACAGCTGGAGGAGAGGAGGTGACTAAATGGAAAAGTAATTTGGGTGGATGGCTCTGGGGAGAAGGCTTAACCAAAAATGACATCTTTTTATGAGCGAGAGACCTCCTGAAGGAAACACAAAATCCTGGGGAAATGAAATGGAAATTTCCCTTGCTGGACGAGAGCCGTGTTTGAGTCTGGGGTGCCGGAGAGGGTGCTCATTGCCTGAAGTATCTTGAAAGCCGTGGCTCAGATTTAGTACTCTGACAGCACCAACTGGCTGCTGCGCGTGTTGGGCATTTAAATCTGCTGAAATTACATCGTATATCTAAAGTGTAAACTGCAGTCTTTGAAAAAGAAGCCTGTGTGCCGTGGCTGCTCCTAGCCTAGGAAAATAGCTCACAGCAGCTAACACCTCCTAACAAATGTGTTTTTCAGCACCACTACAGTCAAATGCTTTCATGTAAGACTGACCTAAACTTGCTGGTCCCTTTCCTGATACAACTTGCTTCACAGGGCTAGATATGGCCATACTGGCACTTGTCCTGTCTGCATTTTGTGGTGGGGAGTCTGGCTACGCCTGTTCCTCTCAGTCCGTCTGATGGGGAAGGCATCCCTTTCCTCCAGGGTGCTTTAGGTCTTCTGTGCAAGAGGAAGCCGTCTGTTGTTTCTAAGTGGTTCCTGAACTAACAAATGCACTGCAGACGCCTACACCTACCCCATCTCCTGTAAAGGGACCGACCTGATTCTGTCCCTTCACGCAACACATTAAAATGTCTTATGTTGATGGAATATGTTTTATTACTTTTTTCTTCAGTCCCACCTAAGTCCTTAACATCTCTTTCCCTTTACAACTCATGGAATTTAGACAAATAGTGGAGGCACTTGAATACTTTTTAACAGTCAGTGAAAAATTGTTGCTAAGGTATGAACTCCACCTTTCAGTTTCGTTCCATTTTCATTTGGCTTGCACAATAAAAATCACAATATTTTCCCTACCTTTATTTCAGGGGGGAGAAAGGCGTAATTTTTGTTTATATGTTTGTATAGATCTGAATTTGTTTTCAGAGAGAAAAAAATCGTGTAGTGGATTTACATCTGACAGCACATCTCTGTTATGTGGATTTTGCTGGCCAGTTCTCCAGACATGGAAGTCTGCCTCCACTTTACCTAACCCTGCTTCTGAGATAGCAGGTGCCCTTTTTTCAGTCAGCATCTTAGCTGCATAAACCAGTGGATATTCATCAGATTCAGCCAACAGTAGCCTTACTGTCTGTTGCAGAGTATTTTTTTTTCCCTATTACAATCTCCCCTGTTGCTGCTACTTTGCTATATTGCCAACATTATCCTTAAACAGTCCATAATACTTTTCTAAAAAATATGACCAATTTTTGCACTGATCTTTCCTTTTTAAGTCTGATAGGGGGCAGAAGAAATATGCAATTCAAAACCCAAACAGTCCATTGCTCCAAAACACATATACCCAGAGACAAATGCAGAAGAGGTGTCAGCCGTGGTGCTTGATGCACTACTAGAAGTTGCTTGGCTGTGAACACAGGACATGAGCAAGATTGGTGAGAAGTTTTTTAGCCACTGAACTGGTTAAATGGTTTCAGATAATCTAAACAAATAACTCTGTGAAAACGTGTTTGTTTTAGCAAAACTCACCAAGGCCTGAAACACACCACATTGCAATTACTGCAAAGTCCTTTTTTTGGCCTGAAAAATACAACCTCAGCCCCTCCAAAATCCAGTCACAACATTGCAGCACAATGATTTCCCCTCCCCGTCACTTTGACTCTCTCACCTTTCCAGGTACATCCATCCTCCTTTCAGTTCCCCTTCTTCAGCCTATTACAGGTAAGATGCTTGTCTTCATTTTTTCAGGCTTTCATAGCAGGTGCCCACCATGTTATGAATAATCAGTCAGTATTTAGGGCTGCAAAGTTTCCTTCAGCTTCTAATTGCCCTGTAACACAATGATTACTTTTGATTTTTCAGCAGAAGACCTTTTTATCTTTTAGAATTATTGACTCATTTAAGATGCCGGGGTCTTCTGGAGGTCACCTAGTTCAGCCTCCTCCTCAAAGCATTCCGAGTTGGATCAGGTTGCTCATCTGGCTGCATATAAGAGCTTCCCCAAGGGTGGATATTGCAATAACCTTCCTGGGCAACCTGCTCCAGAACTTACCCACTTCTACTGGGAAAACTTTTTTCCTTATGTGCAGCCAGAATGTTCTTTCCTGCAGCTTCTGACTGTCGCCCCTCATCCTTTCGTGGGGCTTCTCTGAGAAACGTCTGTCTCTCTTCCCTGTAACCACCTGTCAGACACTTGAGGACAGCGGCCAGAACTGCCACAGCCTTCTTCAGGCTCAACAAACCCATCTCACTTTCCAGAACACAACGTGCTCATTTCCTAACCACCTTTGTGGCCTTCTCCCAGACTTGCTCCAGTTTGTCAAAATCTCGGGGGCCCCAAACTGGACACATCACTCCAGGTGCAGCTTCAAAAGTGCTGAACGGAGTAGTTTCACCACATCCCTTAACCCGCTGGCCATGGTGTTGCTAAAGCAGCACAGTGTTCAGTTAAGCTCTGCTGCCACAAGGGCGCACTGCAGACTTGTGTTCAATTTGTCCACCACAAAATTTAGGTGTCCCCCCGCCCCGCCCGGGTCCTTTCCTGCAAAGCTGCTTTTCTGGTGAGCGGGCCCAGTCTGCAATATTGCACGGGGTGGCTCCTTCCCAGACACAGGACTTGGCCTTTGTCTAAACCCCATGAGGTTCCTGTCAAACCACGTCTCCAGCTTGCTGAGGTCCTTCTGGACAGCAGCCTTACTTTCCAGCGTACCGCCTGGAAAAGCAGGCCCCCCCGTTTGGTATTAAAAGCCACACACTTGCTGAGTGCTCTCCATCCCGCTGTACAGGTCACTGGTGAGTACGTTAGGTGTTACTGACCCCTGAGGAACCGCACTCAACTGGCCGTCACAGACTGCAAATGGCTGCCCAGCGCTTGGAGCTCAGTGGCCCGGCCACTCTTACAGCCACCTTGTAGCCACCCACCCAGTCCATGCTGCCCCCATTTCCCTGCAGGGATTCTAGGAGAGGCTGTCAAAAGCTTGACTGAAGTCAGCGTAAGGGCACCCACTGCTCCCCCTTGTCTGCACAGACAGGCATCTCACCACAGAAACCACTCGGGCTGCTCAGGCACGATTTTGCCTTTGATAAACCCATGTTGGTGAATCCCAATCACCTGCTTGTTTTCATGTGCCCAGATCGTCTTTCTTGTCATTTTTGAAGACAGGCATAAAATTGTCCTTTTTCCAGCTACTGGGGACCTCCCTCAATTGCAGCCTTTCAACGGCGACAGGCTCGTTTCGGCCTCCTCCACTTCTGGTGCTTGGCAGGAGTTGGCTCTTGGCATTCAGCATCTAGCACAGTACAAATCAATACAAATGAATATGAATAGGAAACTAAACCAAATAGCAACATTTCTAAATCAATGTTACTTTAATCCACAAACATTATACCATCTAAGAATTCTAGATACTCCAAAACATATATATAGTTTTACCTGAAATGCTGGTCATTCCAGTAAATACTTGAGGATACTCAGGATGTCACTTGAAACAAGAATGTTAAGAAAAAATGGTTAAAAAAATATACTAGGCATAGTAAGAAAATCATCATGACCGCTGTGACAAGAAGGTGACAGCTGTGGAGATTTACTGTCCAACCAAGCATGAATAAATAGTACAGTACCTCACTTATTCAAGGTGACATGTTCAAAAGATATACAGTGAGGCTCACTGGGTTATTGCCAGATGCATAAAGATAGTGAAATACCTCCTGCGGAGCTTAAAACAACCATGCTCTCTTCTTTTCAGAAAAATGTGACAAATTCTTTTGCAAAACTTTTCTGAGCATAAAATTTATAGTCCAAGATCACAGAGAAAGGGAGTAAAAGAAGGAAATTAATTTTTAATGAAATAATCTCTTTCTTACGGGAAATGTTTATTAGTTTATCAGTAGATGGACCCAGTGTAACATTATCACAGGAGTTCAAGTGCTGATATGGACAGGGCAACGTGCATGCTAGCTTCTTCTTCCTTCTGCTATCTGACCAAAATCAGAGGGAAAGATTTTATTATCATTTTGACCTGCAGAAATGAGAGGCACACATCCTAGTATCCTGCAGTGGTCACAGAAGATTCTATTTTTATTATTTTTCTTAAAAGTATATGTTTATATAGACTACTGGACCATGTCCTCTGATACCCTTTATGGAAATCTTTTGCAGCACAGGGACCATGAGCCAGCCACACACACCAGCAGAAAGTACCTGCTGATGTGTCTGTGTCCAGTCTGGATCCTTTTTCTTCTGCTATGGAAAGATGGCAGCGCCAGGTGACAATCCCTGACCAACACAGCGCCCCTTATAACTTTTGACTTCTCGTACAGGAACAACTTGCAGTGAACAGACCTAGAATAATAGACGTACGAGAGAATGTGATCCTATTGCTTTAGCCTTATTACCTTAGTGGTTTGCACGTTCAATATATTTATTCAAAATGGTAACTGCATTGCAAATATTGTATTTCAGTACTAGTTCTTTGTTATAACAAATCCATGAATTTCATAGCCAGCTGTCTGTAAATGATATTACACCTCAGGAGAAAACATCCTAACATATAAAAAAAGCAGCTTAGCCTTTGTGCAAGTATGATACAAATTTTCCTTCTCATGTAGAGCTCGTTTCCAAAACACGAGATCCCAGCAGGCATAATGAGAGGGTTTGCCATTCACCATGTAATTATCATGTCAAATGCTCAGTCCTGCATGTCCTGGACAAAACTTTGGTGGCAAGTGGAGTTACAGTACACAAAATGTAAGTTAACGCAGCAAAGAGTACAAAGGGTGTTGGATATGAATCTGAACATGAGTCTTCCTTGGCTTTCAGTCACAGACTTTAGCTCCTTGTGTTTCACAGGTTAAGTAATTCCTCTTATTGCTGAATGACATGACCCATTCTTTCACGCTTAGCGACCTAAATATTTCCCCAGTGTAAGATGCTCTTTGAAATAATCAGCTGTCCAAGAAGTCTACACACTCTGGCCGGTCCCCTTTTTAGTACAGGTTTTCTGTATTTTATATGGGAACACTTTCAATTGCAGAAACTTGTAATTGCTTTAAATTTCTCATCACCAACAGTAGGTTATAAAAAGCAGGTAAAATAGTCTTTTAATACATAGACAACTCGTTTCCTGAAGAACCAATTAAAATACACAGTTCAGTAAAACCATCTCACATTGGACAGAAACAGGCTCCTCATGTAACTCCTCTGAAAGCACCTGAGCAGTTAAACCTGACTCCCTACAAGCATGAGTTACAAAATCAGACACAAACAGATGCACATGGAAGAGTGCCCACCCATACTACCTTCTAATTCTCACAGTCCACAGGATTAATACAACTGTACCTGCTTCCCCAGAGGATGCTAAAAGCCCGAGCTCCCTTACCTACCCCTTTGTAGGTGATTCTCCAGCAAATTATCCTCTCACAACACAGTCGACTGCTCCACTGAAGAGTGGAAATTGGGCAGAATTACACTTGCAGAATATGGTCTCTAATATGTTGCAACTATGAGGTATATGTTGGTCTGTAAATTCTCTATTATAAAGTTCCTGAAATTTTTATTCCTTAGTCTTTGTGGATTTGTAACAGCCCTGTTGGCTTTGTATTAACCCTACAGCCTTACAGTTGAGTCTTTTACTCTTGTACTCTTTACTTTTCACTTTGTATTAACAAAGAAAAGATTTTTACAGAACAGATCAAACTTTTCAGCAGGGAAAAAGATAATTTCAAAGCTTCCCCAAACACCTGCCTTCAAAAGCCTGCTGCATCAAGCAGCTGCCTCCTTTGCCCATGCTTCAGAGCAAGTCCTGGCTCCAAAGTGACCTGCTTCCAGTCTCAGGTATGCCCAGGCTGGTTCTGAAGTTAATCCTTAATCTCCATCAGAGATGGCATAACCATGTTGTAGCATTTTGGTGGTGCAATAATAAAACCATAATCACCCACCTGGCTCTACTGCTTCTTCCTCTGAATCTCCGACGTAGTGAATGTTTACAGTCTGACTGCAAAAAAGCCCCCGTAAAGGCTGTAACAGGATGTAGCAGGGAAAAGACGTTAAAACACAAGGGGAGTAAACGCAGGTTCTGTAATTATACTTTATTGCAACTCTAATGCTCTGCCTGCTCCTGAAGACTCCTTTAGCTAAATTTTTTTGTTCCAGGCTTTTTTTTTCTGTACCAATTAATAAACACAAGAAGCATCTATATTTTTCTTATTATTTTATTGAAAAGGTACATTTAAAAAAATACACAGACATTTTACTATTATGGATTGCAGATAAAGATGCTCTAAAAGTTAATTCTATTTTTTTTTTCCTTTCTTCCACCTGTTGTCCCTGTTATCACATAATGACTTCAGTCCGAGTACTGCATATTGATATCACCTTTATAAAAGGGTTGGGGAGGTAAGAAGATAGGTGGGGCATTACTGCAATATAGTCAGTAAACAGAGAATACGGTCAATTATAAATATTTTATGTTCTGTACATTATTGCATTAGGGAGCCACAATGTTATGCAGCATCGTTACAAAGGAAACTAGTTAGAAATGAAGAAAAAGGATATTACGTACAAATACACGGATCCATTGCCATCTTGAACAATGCATGTGAGCTGTGGTAATGTGCAATTGAAAAGCTTTTTTTTCTCTTTAAACATTGCTTAGCAACACCAGTGAGGAAACAACAAAAATAAGTTAAATGAAAGTAGCAAACAAGTAGTAATCTTAAGTATATGTTATATGGCTTTCTATTTTTAATTTCTCTAAATAAAGTGTGACACAAAAGAAATAATTAAAAGCTTCAGCGCTGCATTGCTTTCAAACATTTGCACAGAAACTAAAAATATTAAAATCAGACATGTGATACATCTTTAGTACTACACAAGATACACCAGTACTGGGGCCTAGGACAGTACACAATCCCTGTCAACAAGAGCACACTGAAAAGAAAAAGGACGCAAGTCATTTTTGAGATGTTATCCACAATCAAGCGTTTGGTTCATCTACCTTTTTTCCACATTAGATTATACCCCATTGGTTTTCAGAGAAGTATTTACATAAGTGTGAGCAAGGAAGACCCTAGTTTTCAAGTCTGTCAGGAAAATATTTTACGTTCCTTGATTCCAAGGTGCATCATACACATTGAAAAAAAAATAAAATGCATGAATCTTTAATGGTATAAATTTTATGAGCAATTACGTTTTTAGAAAATCACACTCTATTTGGATTAAAAAAGGAGAGACAGAGAGAGACTGAGAAAGAGTTGTCTAGACTCCAAAATGCAGTACCCTCAATGATGAATTTTATGGTGTGGGCGTTTGAGGTGTCACGCTGGATGGCATTTCAAAAGAGAAAGACATTTTAAAATCTCGACCCCTTTCCTGCTTTTCTTTTACCCTTTTACTGTCCATAGTTATCTCTTTTTCACATCAATAAATTAGTATGGTGCAAAAAGTATGGAGGCAGGTGTTGCACGGATGGGACCATGGCCTGGCCTGAGGAGAGCTGGTGGTATTGCAGGCGCCTGGAACAAGGAGGCAGAGGGACGGGGAGGAAGGGACAGAGCCGACGATACAGCTGCAGCCGCAGCAAGAGGAGATGAAAGGAAAGCAGGTGCCAGCGGCTTAATCATATCCTTCTGGAATGCGAGTTTTGCCTGGAATAAAACACACAAAAGCAATGTAAATACAGTTCTCCCCACACCCACTTTTACATGAGGGAAAAAATGAACCCTGACAAAGGGCACGCTGTGGTTTCTCACAGAAGCCTCATGTCAGCTGCTTAGAAATTTTACCCACATTGTCTTCTTACTCCCAAGGCAATTAAAGCAACCAAGTTGTATATTTAAAGATACATAAATCTCTTGAGTGTAGGGACAGTCACACTGATGTTTAGAAGGAAGCATAATTTTTAAGTGAACAACATTAAATTATATAAATCATAACTATGCAAGAAATATTAAAAAAACATGATTAAGACTGCAGCGTCAAAAGTCAAATTTTCCACTTGCAAAAATGAATTGCAGAAAAGTAGAGTGGCCGAGATGGGAAACTAGTATTAATCCAGTCAGCTTTTTACCTGCCAATGCAGAGCTGCTCTTTTCAAAATAGAAATATTTTTTAAGATCAATACCAGAAAGAATTCTTTCTGAAAGAATTATTACTCAGTTTATGATCTACAATGGTAGATGGTACAATGGTATGATCTGGTGCTTGTGGTGAAAAAGCTAACCAGAAATATATACATTACAGTCTCACTGAAAATGGTTTACACCACAATCACACATTTGTGGGGGCAAAGATACTCATGTCCTTCCTTTATTAGCGGAGGTCTCTCCTTACGCAATAGATTATAAAATGATGTATTACACAAGTGAAGAAGATTGGTGTGTGCAGAACCTATCAAATGGGGAGACTTACAGAAAGCCTGCAGCATTTTCATGTGCCTCTCTACAATTACAAAGGCATATTAATATTTCAGCTTTTAAAGGCTTTTCACATGCTTACTCTTGTGCACACACATTTGCATCTCTCTCTTTCCAACCTATAAATTGTTTTTGTGCCATAGGTGACATGCACTTTTCCCTAATGAATAAAATACAGGCTGAGTCATGAGCAAATAAACATACAATCTGTGCTGTGCTAGAGCCAGCCTGAACTCTGGCTGCAGCTGACTGGCAGAACCAGCTTGGGGAATTCCTGGAAACGCAGGTGGGTGTGAAAGGGGAACGGCTCGGGGCACAAAGGCAGGAGAGGTGTTTTGGTAGCCAGTGACAGACACAGCCCGAGCCTGCAGATAGGCAATCAATTCTCCTAAACAGCTGATAAATCTTTTGCATTAACATAATATGTCCACACAGCACTCTGTTTTGCTGTATGCAGAGAATGAGCATTAGTATTTTTATATCTTAGTATCTTATTTCCTTTTCCCCGACTGCATCCGTCATAACTGAGAGTTATCTCAGGTGCCCAGAAAGACAGAGTATGTACATTGCAGCCTTCAAGGAGCAGTGCACTAGCCCAGCAGAGCCAATACCTTTCCACAGGGCACACGGTTCACTCTCCATTCCACTGATTATTCCCTTCTTCCTAGCAGTAAATAACACTCGCAGTGCTGTCTGCGTGCCTTTGGCTGGGCAGACAGAATACATAACTACCTTCAAATCTGATCCCTGTGCAGATTCAGCCTGCAGGGGGAGAAACGCTGTGGAAGTGTCAGGTCTGTCATGTTCCTGTCTCTGTGCGGTGGGAGTCCCCAGGGTCACAAATTCACACAGACAGTGATGAGAAATAAAAATACTTACTGCTAAAATACTTGGGCTGCGCTGCAGTTTGTTGTAAGGACTATATTTAGGTTTCATAGGCTTTCCTGCAACTCTGTCCTTATGCCTTCGGCTGGAAATGTGCTGAAATAAATATCCTCACATTTAATTATCTGTTTAAACATTTCTCAGTTTTGAGTTTGAAATTGATTTATCAGCAGGATATGCCTAAGCCCCTGTTTGTAAGATAAAGTAGGTTCTTTAGAGAGAGCAAAGATGACTTTTGCTAAATTAAACATAACAATTTGGAGCACATCAAATAGAGAATCAGAAACTAATCAAATACAGTGAATTCCATGATCCGAGACAGGCTCTGCAAATTATTGATATTTTGGTTAGTATTTCCTTTTTCCAGTTGAGGAGCTTTGAACCAGGCAGAGCTGTAATCACTAGGTCATAGGGATACTCAGAAGTAGGAGGTAAATTTCAGTCTCGCTGATGCTGTTCAGGTGTATAAATAATTCAATATTAGCTGAAGGAAGAACCAATACCCAGGGATATGTCTATACCATGCAATTTAATACTATCTTAGAGATAACTGAAATAACAGGGAATGAGAGGACACATCCACACAGCACAGCACCATCCAGTTAGAGATTCCCTTTTGGGTATCAGAAACAACGCATTTGTATTGGCACAGCTCTGAACCAGGGCTAATTGGCTTGGACAGAGCAGAGCTGCACATTCATATTCATACAGCTACGCTGTTAATGATTACGTTGCTCTACACATTTCAGACATATCTACAGTATTACCTTCCTGCCAATTGTCCTAAACCAATAGATTCAGTCAATACTGGACACTCTCCTTCTCACATAGTATTAAAAAGTATCCCAGCAGATTGAAACAGCACCAGAAGAGGAATCCAGGGAACCTCAACCCAGAATTTCTTCCATTTGGGAGACCAAAGTTCAAATCTCTCTCTTGAGCCACAGCAAACTTTTAAACTAGACCTGCTATGTTATTCGTTGATACTGACACCTTGTCCACCTCTGCTTTACGACTCTCAAGCATTTTTTTCCCAGCTGAAACAATTAGGTGAACTTGACCTATGGTGAACTATTTAGAAATAGCTGTGGGATGACAGAAAAGAAATACTAAGTTAACTTTTTGCCAAAACATCTCCACACAGACCTACATCCCACCTACAATATTGCAATGCAACTAAAACCAACAAAGGAGCCCCAGATACATGCAAGCTACCTGTTTAAGTTGAATTTCTGAATTAACATGGACATCACAGATTTCACAATGAAACGTCTTGTTCTGCAGTCCTGAGCCTTTATTGCCGTTCTGCACTTTCAGCCGGGATCCAGGTCTAGGGTAAGACTTGATGGGACCAGCACCGTTCCGAGCCTCGACCATGGTCTTGTGCTTGGAGCCTGATGGGCAAGGAGACGCAGGTGAGTTAATGATCAGCAACATAGAACCATGTCCATTAGCCTTGGGACTTTTTGTAACACATTTATCTTCAAGACGGAATGGTTAAAGTCTCCACAGATCAGGATTAATGATGACTGGTTTTGGTCAGTGTAGTTCCCACTTCCTTGATCTAAAGGGAAGCCAGACAATGGAAGAAGGGTTTGTACAAAAAGGGAACGACAGGCACGCTGGACTGCTGCCTCTCTGTTTGGGGGCAGTGTGTGGCTGTATGGCCAAGGTGTTTGTCGCTTATTCTCCTGCCAAAATCCATATAGCTGGTGAATCACGAAAAAGGGCCAAGCCAAGAGTGGGAGAGGAACCACAGCAATCACTCAAAACTTGCCTAGGAACAGGAATACTTCAATAAGTATCCCTGATTTCGACAAAATGGCTGCTTTGGCCATTTCAAGAATGGATTACTGCTGTAAAACCAGCTTCAATGGTTTGTTAACAAGCTTTACATCACCAGCACATCACAGAGCAGCCAGAGCACATTAGGGATTGCTGCTTGTGGCCTTTTAAAGGGACCATATCTAATTCACGATAATCAAAAGATTCTAGGACATCTAGGAAATCTAAGGACCCCACCCTAAAATTATCAAAAATATTAAATAACAAAAATTACTGTAAGTTGTACCACCAAAAAACCAGACACCAGAGATAGTGGAATGAAATGTGAAAGAGAGAGAGAACTGACATTTTAGAAACCTTAGTGTTACAGAAACCACTATGATCATACTATGATCCTCACTATGGAGGTATGATGCAATCTGATTAGGTAAAATGAACTGTAGGGATTTTGTCAATTAAAAGCTTAGAGTACATGAAGGACAGTTCAAAAAAATTTAGAGAGCACTTTAATAAAATATCAAACACCACACATGAAATTGTCATTAACAGAAATGTTTCTGTAACTTGCCATGTAAGTTTTAACTAAAAGACTCTTCAGTGAAGTGTGGCTACCACAGTGTCAGAAAACCAGCTTGTCACACTGAATTTTAAAAATAATAACACACAACACTGATTTACACTGCATACTCACCTGTATTGTGGGCTTCTAGTTGTGACAGGGAATTCACAGCCACTTTGCATAATGAACAGTAAAGTAGTTTTTTGGCTTTTTCCTCTTCTGACTCAGAAACTGTGTTAAGAGCTCCATTCGTACTCTTGGAGGATGAGGCAGGTGTTACAAGTGCCACTGCTGCCACTCCAGGTTTGGGAAGAAAAGGACCCACTTCTGTACTGGACTGCTGACTTGCACTACTGGGTTTTGCTTTCCCTTTATCTTCTAAAAGAAGCAAAATACGTATGTCATAATATGCTGCACACAAAAAAATCCTACAGTAGTAGTCCTGTGGTTTTAGTGAACCTAACACAACACAGGCCTAATTCATCTCATTTTATAGAGGACCACAGCATCCTTGAAATCTTGTTAAAATCCTACCATGAAATGTGTGTAATTTGACAAAAGGGGTGATCTTCCTGTTTTTAAGGTTACCAGTGAATACCAATGACTTCAACAAATTCATGTCAGCTGTTGTTGCTGTCATGCTGCAGGTTTGGCCAGTTGAAACGAGCCCAAGAAAACCCAAAGGCAGCCAGGGTTAAGGACTGGAGAGCACTCAGAAACATGTGAGCCTTTGCACTGGGGATTACAAAAATATTTCTGAAAAGCAATATATTTGCCTTTGGAATGGCTCAAGTTTCTCAAAGCCACTAGGAGGACACTGAAAGGCTCCAGCACCATCTTGACATATGATATCCCCCATTTCAGTTACAGGAGTTGATTATGATACTACACTACACACATGAACACAGCTGCTAATATTTTTAAGTTTTTCCAAGAACAATTCCCCATATATCTGGAGATCAGATGGCTCTGATGTGCATTCAGTGCATTCCTGTATCACTTCACAAGCACGGGTCAATAACCTGTGCTCCTATGAGACAGGTAGGCAGGTATTACTTTATTTTACAGATGGCCATCGCAAGGTGAGAGATTAAATGTCCCAACTGTGCCTAAAGAGGAACTTTGTGCCAGAGCCAGTATTCAAATGCTCCTCGCCTACGTGTTGTCTACAAGAGCTCATTGCATTTTAAGCTATTCAACTGCAGTCCTTGTGACCACAAGCCATGGTAGTTGCCAGCAGTAAAACAAGCTCATCTATAAAGAATATGGAATGGGAGGAAGACAGTACAGCGGTTCTGGTATGAGCAACCCTGACAAAATGGACGTAAGAAATGATTGCGTAAGTGACCTGTTGTCACTTTGAACAACAGGAATCAAATTTTATTGCCTAAGCAAGTACAACATCTACATAACAGCAACCTCTTAAAAACTACTTATATTCCATTTGAAACCTATGGCACAGTTTCAAATAGTGTTGAACTGATTTGAAAAACTAGGTTCTATTTTGAGCACTTGGTTATTTCTAAGTATGGGCCCTTGCACTTTATGCTTACAGCTACCAGACTCTGTCTTAACATCACTCTGTGTATCAGGCCAATGCTGTGCTACCAAGAATTCTGAAAACAGGATTGTACCCCCTACAACAAACACTTGAGAGTGCATACGAACTATGAACAGGCGTCCTGAAACTACAACCCCACAGTTGTTGGCATATTTCCCAGAAGTGCATTGCAGTACATCAATTTTAGATTGTTAAAAACCAGGAGAAAGAAAATTCTAATAAAAGAATTATTATTTTTTAAAATAGGAAAAAGAAAATTCCAATAAAAGAATTATTATTTTTTAAAATAGCAATAAAAATACTTTGAAATGACACAATATGAACTGTATTAAACATTGAAAATGATCAAGAACAAAGATTACTATTAGGAGCAAATTAATGATAAAACCAGATTCTGAAGGTATTTTGATTGATAAAGTATGACAAAAGTGATGTTAAATCATAGTTCATAGACCATTCAATTTTAATGTCTCTATAGTAATGTCACATCTGCAAAAATCTAGAACGCATTATGACTTGCGAGTCTTCATAAAATACACCGTTTTAATAAATAGCATTTGCTAACATTCTAAATTAAAGAGTTTTCAGTATGGAAAGTTCTCAGAGGTGCTAACACCTACAAAGGAAACACGCCGAACTGCTGCCATTTGTGAATTCACATTACAGGAAAATAGGGTGGTGGTTGTTGTTCTATGCAAGCTGTATGTTAATATAGAGAGACTAAACTTCTAGTTTGGGGTTTTTTTATGTTGTTTCCCATGTATTTTTTTTAATGTAAGCATACAGATTTGGTGCTTTTGAAACGCTTCCTAGAGATAGAAATCATCTCCGCCTGTGAGGGAGAGAACAGGAGGGGGCCAGCACCAACGCCAGCTGATGCACGCCGGGGTGGACCCCCGGCCTGAGAGACTGCCTCGTGCAGCCAGCGCACCGTTCACACTCCTGCCTGCAGCCCCTGTCCTCGCTGTTCAAACCGTCTGCAACAAGAGGGAGCAGATTTTTATTTCTGCCATCAAGCGTCTGTGGAGTGAGATCCTGAGCAACGGAGTAAGATCCATTTTACACAGGCCACCAATTACCATCACAGACTGATGGTTTTCCATCGCTGAATTTAACAGATGACTGAAAAATGACAGATATCATTTCCCACTTCTCCTCACTTAGCCGGCCACCAGCTGATGTAGTACGTCAATTTTTAAACTATTCCCTAGATTTATGGTGTTTTCACTATTCATAATACAAAGCAATTCTAGAGTATATAATGCGTAACAAGAAAACTTCTAGAAAACTAGAGAGAAGTTACCAGCATCCAGCTGGGCTCAATTCTGCCAGTATCTCAGCTTTTGGAAAGAACCTCGGTTCACATAATAATACCATCATTTGGAAAGCTTCCTGACACAAATAAGCTCTTCATCCATGGAGATGTATGCGTATAAGGAGAGACACACGCCCCTCTATGAATTAATGTTTCCTTCCACCATTCTAAATGCTTAATGCAGAACATCTTCAAAGATCATAATTGTAAGGTTATTATACAGTTTAACTCCCACAGAAAGTACACTGAGCTAAGTGCATATTTGTTACTGCAGTGGGGCCAGAATTGGGTTTTCCTGGCTTCTAAAATCAGAAAATTGCACTTCTCCAAATGGGCTTTTGATAACAGCTTATTGTTTTCAATCCACAGAATTCAAAACACCATTACTTACAGTTTTATGTTTGAGACAGAAATGCCAAGTATTCAACTGTGTAAAGCACAGGAAATGCAAATTTCATGTATATATAAAGCACGAAGAAGATTACTCTTTTATTTGCACTTATAGCACAGAGCTAACAAATAAAATCTCCATGCAGAAATCAGAAATGTAACTGTTAATGCCTGCACACATATACACACTTCCAAACTGCAATCACCGTATAAAAGATACGTAGATAGTTAGATGCAGTGGTAGCATTATAGTCCTCTTGCTATTTCTGAAGGCAAGTATTATTGAGAATAGCCTCAAATTTGCTCTGATTTCCACCTGGGCCAAGCCCACGGAGCCAGGCAGAGGCCAAACAAGTGCATGAGTGAGTCCACCCTGCCCAGGATCAGGGCTGTACCGCTGGCTTCTGCTGTAGTGCTCAGCAGAGCACAGCTGGAAGCAGGAGATCACAGCAGTACCAACCTCCTCCCAGAAAACTGCAGCTGTGATTCAACCTGAGTCAGGGTCAGGTTGAAATGCTTACATCGTAACTCACATGGCAAGGGGTTCATTTAAAATCTAACCCATACTGTTGCACTGTATCTATGTTCTTTTTCCACATAGAAAGGCCATATTTCATCTGTGTTAAATTCCTGTCTTTAAATTCAGTCTCCCTTTTCCTCAAGACTCCAGAGAAGTAAATCAATGGTTCATTTCAAGTTCTTACTGAGGCCTGAATTTATTTTGAAATAGAGCCCAAGGAAAAAATAAAGCTAGCTAATTAAGTATTGCTTTGGGCTCAGTAATATCAATGCTCTTGTCGCCTACTTACATTATTTCAATTCTGCTTTGAAGTTGTTTTCACATATTTCTCGTTGTTTGCCTTACGTTTGTGTCAGCACCATGTTAGAATTCAAGACTTATTTATCCAATTAGTACTGCCTCATTTCAGCTGTATGTAGCAAAGTCAGGACACAGCACAGGATAACATCTGACAGGTTCAAATCAAACAGGTTCTAGCTCCCAGAGCAAGACCAGTTTAAGAGATTTACCAATCTTTGCAGGTCATGCCACTCTCACTACAGTTGCGATGGCATAATCTACAGGACCTACCTGTTAATGCTGAAATCCTAGTTCAGCTAAGTGAACGGGTTTTGCCCTAGCTCAAAAAGGGGCAAAAATGTTATCATGAAACTTCTTCCCTCTGACACTCAACCTGCATCTCTTCTTTTCAGTTGTTTTCTTTTCTAGTGAACAACTGAACACGAACGCCCTGTCCCTGCTCATCGTCCAGCAATCAATGCAGTCCATGCAGAAAGTAAAAAGAATATTCCCCCCCAACCATTCTGTTAAGCAGTTTGGTTTATAAGGTACCTTTAAGAGAGATCACTTGGTTTACTTTGTGATTTGTGTGTTGACTATTTTATAACATATATTTGCACATTATAAATTTATGTTTTAAAATTATATCTTACCATACTAAAATGTGCCTATAGGTATGGCTTTCTATCGCTAGGAAATAACTTTTTTTTTTTTCAGTGCAAGTGATGATTTTGGTGCATGTTAGGTAGAAGTTCTAATTTTGACTTCATGACGAACATATATATACTACTTTCAGTGGAAAAGTAACTTAAAATTCAGATTCTTAATTGAAAATTGAGATTCTTAATACAAATAAAAACAAGCAAATTCTAAAACTCCTGTGTAAATCTAGAAATTCAGCATTCACCTTCGCACCTGTCCTTGTGCCAGGTCCTTCACTGCATCCCCCAGCTGCAGGCACTGAACAGCAGCCATACGCAAAGTACTTACAACAGAAGGGCAGCACAGACATTGCAAAGTGGCCACCGCTGCTCTAGACAACCCTACACCAAAGCTCTTTTGAGAGATTTGCTAATTTCCCATCCGAGAAATGGAGATCTGTTTTTATAATTCTTCCACCTGCTCACACAACAGAACATATTGCCAGCTTAGAAAAGAGCATAATGGAAAACTGTTTTCGGCAGTCTAGATATTTGTGATTCTCCTTTGTAAAGGTAAGTAAATAGTAAATACTTGTGCTCCTTTTCTTCTTGAAAAACCTGAAGGAAAGAGCCATGCAATTTCTAATGCAATTTTCAGCCTAAACCAGCTACATTAGGAGAAACACAGCAACAAAATAATTTAATGTATAGCTGAATCACTGCATGGTTATCAACGCTATGCAACCCATGAGCAGAACTGATGCATGGTTAGGTGCAAATCCTTTGGTGCGATCAGCCTTGTTTACAGCAGTATGTTAAAATACCACACCACTACTGGAAGAACGACTTTTAAAAACATGGACAGCTTGATGACCCTGAACACCTTCAATTAATTTCTGACCATGCCACTTCCTATGGTAACCAAAACCAAAAGTGATTTCTGAAAGGAAGGGTTTGTGTTTTATTTATGGTTTATTAGAAATGTGGTGCAAAGATTGTCTTATAGATAGCCTTGAGTTCACATAAGTTGTGACACAGGGAACTGGTATTAGTCTGAAGTGTTGATTCTTGAGAGTAATTGAGACTTTGAGGTAAAGCAAGCATATCTCCCAAACCAGCAGAGCTGTACTGAGTGAAAACAATTTTCAGGTTCTCCCTATAATTTCAACAGCTCCAAATATGCCTATGAATATTGGGCTGCATTAAACAACCTTTGAAGCAGACAGTGATTACAGAACGGGAAGAGGAAATCAATCAGGTTGTCAGACTATTGTATAAAAACTCCTTCCCTGATCAACTCTGTAGCAAAGGTAAAATCAGTTACATTAATTACAGCCATATACAATCCAAGCAATTTTGCTGAAAAGCTTATCACTATAGCTAAATTAACATCAATAAAGACAAAGTAAAAACATGTTTTTTTAAAAAATAAAATTCTCAGTTAAAATTTGACATTTTAGATGCTTGGCACATCTGACATAAAACTAAAAAGTGACACTTATTTCTCACTACACTTTTTCTTCCTACACTTCTTTATAAAATATGCCCATTGACAATGCTGAAGAGAGGCGAGTTAGTTGATATTACTAAAATCTATCATTTGACCTCGCTGTTCTAAGCTTTCTGCAAACAGAACAATAAGGTGGTCCCCAGACCAACCAGTCACCAACACAGGCACCGGCGTGGCAGCCAGACTTCTCACAAGCTTTTTTCTGTTTTTCAGTCCATCACAGAGAAAGAGAAATTTTCAGAAGTGAGAGTAACAGAAGTAAGTTTGGCAGCTGTTTGCAGGGAGCTCTTCACAAACAGGACCAGGAAAAGCGGGAAGCTGTTTGGGAAGCTGGTTTCAATGGCTGATGGGTGGTAGGTGCAAGTCAGCATCTTGAAAGTACGTTACAAAAGACATACAAAGGTACGGAGAGCTTTGAAAGTAAAGGACATGAAGAATTTGGATAGAGAAAAATCAGTAGCTTTAGCTGTACCACAGAAATATTGTAACAAAATTTGCAGCATTTAAAACAAAAGCATGAAAGCAGAGAGATCACAGTCAAAGAGGTTACAAGCCTGACTGAAAGTAATTAAGGGAGATGTTAAAAAACCATGACAAAATAAAATCAAGGTGGGGAAAACTTATTTAGCCACACTGTACTTGAAGGACTGCCTAAACAAACCCTAGGATCTACCCTGGGACACAGGTCTGGGGCAGAGAGAGGAGCCACACGTCATCATATTGGAAACAATAGTTGCTGTACATCTCTTTGCCTGAAATAAGATACGGAGGGAGAAGAAGATCAATGACCAAATTAATAGAAGGACAAGAATAATTTGAATTCCTTCAATATATTAGCAGAAATGAATAGAAAAAGGTAATAGCAGGAAAGCAATTAAATCACTAGTGGTCACAACCTTTACAGCATTTGTAAGCACTCTGTCCTGCATCTCAGCATCACTCAAAAAAACCAACAAAGAGCATTAGATTATTTCTTGACACTCATTAAGACAGAGTTAGCTAACTTTGATAAGGGATTTCAAAATCTTTTTTGTTTTATCTCCACATTTGCTGAATAATGAGACTCTAATGGCTGTCAGACAAAATACCTACTTTCTCACCAGTTGTGCAGTCTACTGAGAAATGAGGCTGAAAAACCCGTAGGGCTCTGTTCTAGAAAAATTCCACTGCAAACCTACATGCAAATCAGACAGCACAGTGTATCTATTAACTCTTTGATTACCTTTAGTTTTGGTAAAGTATACTTTAGGCCTGTCTGAAAAACGGCTAGGTTTCATATAATGAAAGGTTGTTACATGAAATAAATCTGTTTGACTCACTCTAAAGAAAACCAATTTTGTTTCTATACAAAGACGAGAAACAAATGGAAGCTATAAATATAAAGCTTTTCATCTCAAACACAAATGTGCACTGAAATAAGCTACAACGTATTTTCTCAAGGTACTGAAGGTACATCAGGAAATGTCTCTGCAATATTGAGTGAACTCTGTAGCTACACTGATTATTTGATTAACTGCATCACTACTCTCCAACGGGCTGAGCCGAAGTATCTTTTTCATTTCAGAAATATTGCTTGGTTGGCAATGGTACAACAGCGATGTTGATACTTAATTTCTTAGATATTTTATTTCTGATTTGGCATACCAAAGACTGCAGGGAATTTTCTTGCAAAAGGAACCTGTCGTTTTTTCAGAGTACAAAATTATTGCAACTGATCAGATTAAAGATGTAATGTTACAAAAGTTTGGTTTTGAAATTTTGGATGGGTTTAATTTTTATGAAAGCAGACTGATGAGAATTAGAAAATATTCAGAAGTACACACAGTTCTGCAACTGTAAAATCTTGCCCTGCAAAATTTATTTCTGTACCTATTTGTACACCTTCCTGAACAGAGAGTGCCTGCTGTTCCAATTACTGGGGTGTGTGAGATGATCCCACTGTATTACCTATGATTTTTAGTCAATTCCTTGCATAGTTGGGGATTCTTGGAGAATTGTTTTTGGTTGGTCGGCTGGTGTATTAGATCTGTTTTACTGACCAAGATCAAGAAAAATCTGGGTGCACTCACTGGGGGTAAGACATTCATATTTCAAAAATCTCTTATTTAGTATTTCAACACAATGCAATTTCTCTGTGCAAAAGCAAGAGGAACAAGAAGAAGGGTTGATTCTGCACTGTTAGCCAAAATGCAGGAGTGTACATACTATGTCCAGAGCAAACAAACTAACGTCTAACACTCACTTGGAGCAACTTGTGCTGTGTCTCCATTTCACCTGCTTGTCTTCAATTCCGCTTTTTTACAGAATGCAGGTTATATCAGACTTCTCTTTTCCTCATTTGAAAAGAGATTAATACAATTTTTCCCCTCTTTTACAATTTTAGACTGAATAGGGTAAACGGGTAACTATGGTAAATGCAGGGCGTTGGTTCTGGAGAAAACCAGCTCGTCTACAAACACAAATACAGAGCAATTTCCTAGTGTACATTGCCAATATCTAATTTCTCAGTGACACATCACACCCCTGTTATAATAGGTCGGGAAAATTTTCACTAGAAGCTTGTTCATAAAACTCAGCAAGATCAGTAGCACTATGCTGCCAGCAGTTGAAAACAAGGTGGATCTAACCAGGGGACACGTAACAACACACAGCTAGCAAGGGTGGATGTTATTTAATGAGTATCCATAAATGAGACTATCCAACAGCTTAGTCTTCCTGGGTCCTGTTGCTGTATGTCTAGGCAAATTTACTTTAAATCTACCCTAACCTTTCATCTTTTCTGAGCTATGCCAGTCTGTATTGGCTGGAATGGAAAAATTTAAGAGTTGGAAAACTATAATACAGTCTGGGCAAAGTTTGAAATATAGTATAAGCTCTGTTATTACAAAATGTGACTCTCATCTGGGTGAAAGTAAATGGTTTTGCTGGTTAAACTTCTCTTTTTATGACACCAGACATCTATTATTTTGTAAATATTTTATACTCCCATTACAGACTGCCACATTTATTTTAGAGGTCCTGGAACGCAAACTTTCTATAGTACTGCATTGTCTTTTTAACATTTTAATAATGTAGGAATGCTTAGAAAAATAACATTCAAAGATTACAACAAACATACCGTATTCTGCCCAGACATCCTTCACTTCTGCTTAAAAATGACTTGGTTCATCTCCTCAACTATAAAAATAACATTGCCTCCTCCATCTATGAATCTGAAATTTATTACTAGAAACACATTTCTCTTGCCGTTTGTGGAAAAAAAAAATGTTAAAATTCTACCCACAGCTGCTAAAGTGCTTTGGAACTCAATACAAAATTTATGGGTGTCTAAATAAATGAATCAAGAAGAACTGACAATCTGCATGCAAGTACACTCTCACGGGCCTGTGTCTGAACTACTTACTTGGTACTTGCCCAGGCAGAACTGCCATTGAAGTCAACTATGAAACACTCATCTTCATTTCAGTTAAATGACATCTGTAATTGTGCATTCTCACTGATTTCTGTGGCAGGTTTGCCTGAGGACTGTGAGTATTTAGTCATGCCCTCAAGATTTGACCAATGAATTGCATTTCAAATATTACACCAAAATATTTTCACTCTCCTTGAAAACTAGTAACAAGGAAATAATACGTAACCTATTATTTGTATGTATAATTTTTATGCTATAGGAAATGTAGCATGTTTCTCATACGAAGTCAATAATGCAGCAACTGTAGAACTAAGGTGGAAGGATGATAAAGGAAGATTTTTTCAAAAGATCTATTTAAATGCCTGATGTGCCAGCCATGGATATTTTTGCTTTTGATTCAGGATCTCTGAACAATTCTGTATTAAAACCAACTCACCAACTTCTTGGTCTCACAATTACCTGCCATCCCGTACAACACGCATTTTTCCTTGTGTTCTAAATGCTGCTTGCATTTATGTTACAAAAATGAAGATAAGTATGAGTAAAAAGAACATTTACCAAAAAAACCCCAAATCAAGCCACTTTATTGATTGTGTGGATGTTGCTGCTAGACCAGCTTGTACTCTCAGAGGTCTTTTCCTTTACTTAAATAGTTGCTGAGAAATACGGAAAAAAGCCACTAGCAAGACTGTTTTCCCCAATCGTCAGTACATGTTTTCCAGAAAAAAGGTTAAAAAATAGAACATTTATCTCATTTAGAGGCAAAACCAAAGCATCCTGAAGCAACAGCATTGGGCCTGACACATTCTTTAACATTTGGAGACTAAATTCACTCAAAGGCTGAGAGAAAAGGAGGAAATTTAACTCAAATTTTACGGACTCAACACAATCTTTAACTTTGGCACAACTGGACACAGACTAAACTCCATTCAACTACCAATTGTATGAGTAATCACCAGCATTCTGTCATTTATTCTCTGATTATATGAGAAAACTAAATGTCTGGCATCAAAAGAATGGCCTTACTTCTTTAGCAATATATTTCTTTAATAAGCTTTGTGAAAGTAGTAGGTACAGATAAAGCTACTCCTCCCAGGCTTGTTAAAAAACCAACAAAACCAGCCACCACCTTGTTCGGGAGTTTTCCATTCTAATGGATTTAAAGGGCTCATTTCAGTCCTACATAAATAAAGAGAACTTCCACTGATTTGAATTTCTTAGTCATCTAAAAACAAACCTAGGGCTTTGTTCACAAATTAAATTTTTCTTAGGCAAATAATACTGTCATTCATCATCAAAATAATAACCATCTTAAGGTGATAGAAGGGGATATTTTATTTCTCTCATTTGCAATTTTTACAAAATCTCATTACATAACCCTCACTTTTTAGGATACTTCTGGATCATCTTTCTTCCTAAAAGAAAATTGCAAAGCAGATGAGTGACATTTGTATCTCAGTCTGAACTCTCTTTTTGCCAGCTATTTCTTTTTCATCCCACTTTCTCCCCTTCTCCATTTCCTCACCCGAAGACTCAAGAACTCTTGTAATAGTATGTTGTAAAGACAATGATGAGTAAAGAATGATGTGATACATAATAGTTCTGGTAGTGCCACCTCTCTGGTATTATGTCCTCTATGGAAATATACATACATACATTTGCTAGTAATTTTTGTTATTTCATATTCATCTTATTATCATTCCATTATCATCATCATCCTATAAAAAAAAATCTTTGGATATTCAATAGGCACATCATTAGCAGAACAAACAAGAAAAATAGATGCCTGATCTCACAATATAAAAGGGTTGCTGAAAGAGTCAACGTATATAAATGGATTCTTTACATTTCTGAAGGCTTATCTAAAAAATTTTATTGGAGCTATGTATACAAGCCATTCCTTTAAAATGGGTGGAAAACAAGGTGATAAATGGAAATAAATGTTAAGGTGAAAAGGGATTTTGTTAAGAGAACTGGTATCGTTTTTAGGATTACTCCAAGTACGGAGATGCATATGGTAAAGTTTAGAATTTAAGCACTGGCAGAAAGATTTTTAAAATAAGCAATGAAAGCAATACGACTAAGGGAGTGTCCTGATGGTGGACTTGCAAAATACACACTGAGCCCTCCCTTGGGACATTACACCTCATTGGTAGTTGGTGAATAAACAGCACTGGTAATTGGGACACGGGAGAAATCCAACCCATCGTAATCTTCCTGAGTAAATGTGATTCAACATGTTGCACTCTATTTTAGGAATAAAAGGAAAAAACACTCAGTTTTGTTGTCAAAGCACCCACAGAAAGCCCACAGACAAGACCTGAAGGTCAACTTTTCTAAGTCTGATAAAGCTTGGAGTTGCCAGTCCTGTCTAAGGGGCCAACTAATTACCATATGTCTACATGACATTTATTAGGTCCATCAACATGTCTAGGCTGTTTTCAAAATGTGAGCTAGCCCGTTCGGTGTCAGACACTGTACCGCACTCTAGCATGACAATGTTCCTCAGAACAACCTCCAGCTGGTTTTAGTTATACAGCTGTAATAACTGGAATAACTCTTACAGGGCCTGCTTAGGATTGAGAAGTTGGCAAACAACTTTCCAGTCGCATCCCTTTCCTGCCGTACTTGCCATACACAGCAGATCAGCATAGGACTGCTCATATGCTTGAATATCATCACCATAACCCTGTGAACTGCTTGTTGAGCTGCCCTGAGACACGGCTACAGAATACGGCAGTAGTAAGAGGGGTCAGGATTTGAAACACGGTCTAGAATTTGGCCTAGTTAGGTGCGTAATGTTGCCTATCCCTGTACCAGCTGAACAAAAAGGAGTTTTCATAGAGCATCCAAAGGGTTTATCTGTACCTACTAAGTCCCAAGTAGCAGAGCCTTCTCATCTTATTTGAATGACTGAACTTGAAATTGCCATACCTATCATTTCACAAAGAGCTCTCACTGGCACAAAGGAAATAGAGCACATACTGAATGGATCAAAGACAGAAAAAAATGACCTTACTTTCATAATCTGAAACCTGGTTTTGACTCTTTTGAGTCGTTTAGAACAGTTGCATTTACTTCCTGATTTTTGTATCAAAGAAAAATGCAAAGAAGGTGATACCACATCATCTGTCTGCTTCATTTTGAAGTATTTATTTTGATTTGGAAGTACGATCAAAGAATTCCTCTTTGCTTGATAAGTAAACAGTGACATTTCAATCCAGTTATTATCATATGCATTCCTAAAGGACTCATCACTGTAAGCATCTAGACTATGCTAACCTGGGATCACAGACACCGTCTTCTGTTGCATTCTCGGAGCTATATTTAAAACACACTCTAAATATTCTAAACTGTGTTATGTACTGATTGCTACCCCGCCCTTTTCTAAAGCAATGCCATGCATATATGCCATACATATATGTATACTTCTGTGTGAAGCCATCCTGAAAATCCTTGGCTTCCACAGGGAGGGAAGGGAATCTTTGTCCCACATGAAAGAGCAGCTCCCAGGGCTGTTAACTGCTGTTCTGTAACCATGCCTCAAAGCAGCTACAAAAAAGCTTGCAGTGTCACAGTAGTGATTTTCTAGCGTATGAAACTGTTCTATAGCTGTTACTAGACTTTTCTTGGGTGGTTAGAGAAACTGTGCGGGAAACAGGTTATGAAAGGGTCCCCTATGGACACCTCCAATCTGTAAATACCCATCAGGACAAGCAGACATGACCCAACAAGACGTACGAGAACAACCACCTTGTTACATATCATCTGTGGCTTTTTCTTCCTGTCTGCAGACATAGTGAACAGGATAAGATAGTGGTACTTACAAGTACCAATAAACAAGTATTTTCTAAATGGTGAAGAGTTGCGTGCTTAGAAAATAAGATCACATAGTAGTCTAATCATGTTAGGATGCAAAACTTGTGCAATCCAACCCATCAATATCCACTTACCTGAAGTTGCAGCTGACTCAGCATAACGGTACTACGGCTTTATTATTAAATGTTTGCTGATGATCAATTTACAAAAGTCATTTCTGAGTCATAATGTATTATTAACGTCAGCAGGGAAGACCACTGTCTCACAACTTGGGCATCGTTATGCTCAGACCAAGTTCCGGAGTCACCCCTTTCCATTCAGCTGAAGCCACTTGTGTCTGCAGGAGCCCACATTCTTCTGGAAACTTCCCAAAAGACCTTAAAGATTAATTTAACTTTTGTAGCTCTACCAGCAGCCACACTTCTCAAGTTGAAAGGAACAGCTATAGAGACCAGCGCATCATAGCTTTTGAAAAATAAGGACTGGATGAATTTGGGTTTTGCCTTTGACAGATTCATCACACAAGCTGAGCTAACGGTGAAATTATTTTTCCTGTTACTACTACAATAGTGAGTTCTGACGAATAAGTGTTTCAGCTCTCATGCTATGTCTGACCCACAGAAGACATGGCTCTGTAGCAAACTTAACTTGACATTTTAGTTCAATATATAGCAACTGTTCAGTCTGGAGAGCTCCAGATCATTCATCATTATGTCACTCAAAATGGCAGCACATCAAAAAGGCTGCTAGTCGTGCCTGTTGTGTCCTTTTATTAGCAGACCGATATAAGAGAATAGTAAATTCAGTTTATCAGTTTACTATGAGACTCCCTACCCATTCTGCACTAATACCAGTGGAAGTACAGCAGATAAAGGAACACAAGAACTTAAAACTGTCTTCTCTGTTTAGCTTCTTGCTCTCCTCTTCCATACTCAAGAAAAGGACACCAGGAATGACTTATTTCTTGATGAACATTTCTCAGCAACTTAGCAATCCTCCAAAGTACAACGGTTAAACAACAGCTCCACAAGGAGTGGAATTTAATTCCCTTCCTTGATTCCGTTTAGCCCCTACCTTATGTCCTTCTAATGCAATTGTTTCATACCTACACCACCGTACACACTGTCAAATCTCCCATCCTGAAGGCAAACATAGTGCCTGGCCTGTCAGCAGGCCAAGCAAAACAGAGCTCACACAGCAGCATCTCTCAGGATGGACCATAAGTTAAGGCTTCTCTTCTACCCAGGTGCCAATTTTCATCACACTTATAGGAGCTTCATTAAAACCTCTTCCATCTCATGAATTTTTTTGACATTAGGCAATACAGTCAAAGTTGTGAAGACAGGGCCAGAGAATAACAGAGATAAGGATAGATGATGTGACTGTAAGTCTCATTTCCTCAGGAAATCAGGATTAAAAAAACCAAGACCACAAATACACACATGAACTGAAACTCTTAGTATTAGAAATCTTTTAAAGAAACCTAAAATATACCTTTACAGCTCATATATAGTAATAATCCGTTTCTCAGAGAATGAAAGCTGTGTTAAAATATTCAGAAAAAATGGTATCAGTTAATTTCCTCCAAGGCAAAAAAAACCCCGCCACTGATTCCCAGAAGCAACATAGTGATTGCTCTAGCTGCAATAAGCATTATGTTAGAGCTAAACATATGTTAAAGAACAGATGAACAATAGTGTCTGTAAGGGAAAGTGTAGCTGAACAAAAATATTGTTTGGTTTCAAGTCCAGAGCCTGGTAAAAACCCCAATCTCCAAGCCGTTCCTCACCTCTGTGACCAGCATTCCCTGCGTATACAGAGAATTTGCCACTCCAGGTTCAGGTTTTTGTCCCCCCAAACATCCCACCCACAATCGCTTGCAGAGCAGTAACAGGCTCTGAGGAGCCTCCCCTTCACAGAGAATCCCACTGTTCTCCTAACGGGAAGAAAGCGTTTAACTAAATCGCCACTGTGATTTATTTTTAATGTAGAAACACTTGCAGTGGTATAATCCAACTGAGACAGATGGTAATCTGTCTAATTTGTGCAGAGTAATTAATAGCATAAAACAACACGCTGTCAAAACAGGGCAATAGAAAAATATCAAGAGCAGGTTTCTCCTGTCATTGGTTAGATTATTTTATCAAAAACTGAACGTAGAGGTGTGAATGATTTTAGGTACATTGCACAGAGAAGAAGAAAATTAAGTCAGGGACAGATCTCATAGTCTGGCAAAGGAAACACATGACAGATCCAGACTTATGGAAGAGATAATGGAGTTTGTAAACGATGCTGAAACTTTTGTTATTTGACCCTCAGCCTTTGGCATAGGCGGGGGAGGGCATTATACAATTACATTATCACAGAAAGCACTCTTAACATGTTAAATCCTCTAAAGTTTTAACAGATATCTTACTTAAGCAGTTGTTTGAGTTCTTACAGTGTACACCTGGAGCAGTAAGCTCCAAAGCTATTTTTGATATTTCAGAGAGTAAAATATTTATCAAATATTCTAAATCTCTTTCAATTCAATAGTCCACATTTTATTTAGATCAATGACAGTTTGCTACTGTTTTATAGTAACATGGCTTGTTTACCTGAAGATGCTACTTGGATTCATGTTATCTCTCTCAAACCTAAAATGTGATTTGCTAGGTGAATCAACCTCAAATTTGGGACCCATTGTCATTGCTAAGGACCCAAAGACAGTTTTGGTGCTGCCATGAAGAGAGCAGGATGACAAATAGCCACTGATACGGAATTTTTTTTTTTTTTGGTGTGTGTGTCAGAAAAGTGTCTGTGTCATTCATCTTATGGCATGTGAGTCAAGCTCAGCTCTGGTGAAGAGGATAATAAATGCCTACCGAGGCAGAAGCAAATTTATCAGAAGCAGTCCATTAAACCAACAGCTGGGTAACCCACAGAAAGTGCTTTCTCCTGGATAACAAGTACAGTATTTCAGACTGTCAGTGAGTTCAGGAAATTCTCCTGTTTCACTCAGTAACACAACACTGACAGAGCAGAAAGAGACTCAAGCAACTCCACTGCAATTAGCATTACTGATCTTCCTCAGATTACTAATATGGAGAAAAAAAAAAAAGAAGCGATGTTGAAGCACTAATGAGCTGTGGACATCAGGAAATATCCATGCCATGAGTCTTCATTTCTGTAGGTGTGTTTTCCTGTTTGAGCAATATTATCCTATTCAGAAAGGAAAAATTTCTTAAAAAGGTTTCTTGTGCTTCAGCTAAATACATACATCTAAAACTTGCCCCTCCACCCACATCCATCCATTATTATTGTTGTATGAACAACACCCATACTTTATAAGAGTAAATTTCACAAGTTTAAAAAAAATAGACTTTAGCATTCAGGGACACCACGTTTCACAGATGTGAAAAAGTACTTCGATAATATCAAAACCAATCAATTCTGTACAAGAAAGCATAATAAATAGTTTAGAAAACACAAGTCATGGATCACTGTCATGCAACCAGATTCTCTCGTACAAACACCAAAAAAAGGAGAAAATAAAGAATGCATAGAACAAAAAGGTTTCATTGACCTGATTTGTCAGAGATGTTGGCTGTGACTGGCGTGGTGGAGCAGCTTGTGTTAGCCTTTGCGCTGTCCTTGGAAGAACCAACTTTGGGTTTATTTTTCGTTGCCTCTAGTGCTTTGACCTTCTTGGCATGTTTACTTCCTTTGTAGTGGGCCTCGGCCTGGCTCTACAAAGGAGAACAAATCAGGCTCACTTTTTTCTGTAGTTCCATATAACACAATGGATGACAAGGCAGAAGAGTGACACTTTCAATAGTAGGCACCATATTATTCCACCTAGAAAAATTTAGTAGCTTTATACTAACAGTTTTCCTCGATGTACGTTCCTATATATTCAAATGACAGGATTTTAATGAACGGTACATGTTTTCAGTAACTCGGAAAAAGAGGCTTTGAGATTACATAAAGCTCTGTCACTCCTAATGTAATTCTTTGCTTCCATGGCGCTTAAAGATTTAAAGCACTATACAAATGTAAACACTTCCAACTGAGAAAGATGCTATTCAGTTTTCATGTACTGTTCCCTAGTCCTTATTGCTTGTAGTTAGAAAGATGTACCATGCTGTAACATGATTAAATAATCCATTTTTCCTTCTGTTTGATCTAGTACAAATGTCATAAATTATTTTCATCATTACACTAACAGCAATTGAAACAGGCATTAATGACATTACGACTTTACTATTAGATCAAGCAAGAAGGGTTAAAATGAAGAAACACCATACCTATAAACTTCAGTAGACCCAAGTAAAACACTGAAAACTAAATACTTATCAGTCTTGACTGTTTTATAAATGGCCTTGAATAATTTTTTCCAAAAACTAAGAAAATTGGAACCTAAAGGACAGGAATGAGAGGAGCTTATATTTATTATCTAGGGTTTTGGGGTTTTTTGGCTAACGTGCTTTGTATATAATGTACTCTTCTTGGTCTGCCCAAACAGAACAGTGGAAATATGTAGACATGTAATGTTACTTCACCTTTGTCTTAAAACTATCTTCAGAAACTAGGTCAGTGTTTTTGAAGTCGCACAGCTAAAGCTATACACATAAATAAATGCCCATTTTTTCAGTGATTTTGAGTCCCCATTATCATTCCTGACTCCACATAACCAGCTGCCATGACAAATCAGGCCACTTTGTTAGGTACAAAACTAAGAAACTACATGCTTAATACAAACTCCAAAGCTTGGAAATTTCAACTAATGAATTTAAACGTTTTTCTTGACTTCTTAAGGAATTAATTTACCAAAAATGGGTAAGAAACATAATTTTATACAAAACAGTCTATTTTCATAACATTATACTATTCAGCAATAGCTTTACGTTATTAGTATTTCCAAACATCATTTTTAAAAATTACTTCAGCCATACTACTAGGTGCCTCTATTGAAGGTTACATATTAACTAAAAAGTTAATATTGTAGTTTATTTCAAAGTAAAACACTCAGAGAAAGCATGCTTCATGTAACCAGATGACCATACCTTGGCACCTGGCATATAAAAACATCAGTGCAAGTAAACTTTTACTATGTTCATGCAAAAACACATTCTCTCTCTTCAATTGATTAGGACTATTTTATTTAGTTCACTGTGTTAAATGAAGCGAGCCATGAAACAAGTCACATGCTTTTTATAAAAAGCAACTATAACATCTAAGACCTTTGAATTCCATAAAGAGTGCTGCCATAATGAGGAAAATCATTTTAAGATCAGCAGAAATAGGCATTACAATACAGTCACCTTGGGACAGCATGTAATAACAGTTTTATCACATGGCAGAGTGTAAGTGAAGAGTATAAACAGATCGACCAGTCAAGAGAATAGACAGTGTGTTGGAGTCCTCACAAAAATTATATGCACCGTTAAAACTGATGGAGAACTGCCGCTAAAATAGAGGAGTGAAGTTCGTATATACTGAAGCTTCTGAAGTGATTATACACCCTGTGGAACACAGTGCTTTCCACCTCAAAAGGATAGCGTATGTGACGTTGTAGCTGCATCTTGTCTTTTATAGGAGATTTCAGTAAGCAAGCATTCAGTAAGAAAGGCTGCTAGATAAGTTTTACTTTGAATTCCTTTGAAATTGAAATTTAAAAAAAAAACTTTATTATAAAAACAGTAGCGAGTCTACTCATCAATTGCTAGTAAACTATTTCTTGATTTTAAAACCTTTGAAATATTAACGTGTACAAACACAATTTAAGGATTATAAAGAAAGAACTAAACAGCTATACCACTACTACTACGTGCACTACTTAAAGGGACACTTGTCAACTTCTGGGTTGGACCTCGTCAGTTCTGAATGTGGGTAGAGAAGCACAGATCTGTTTGCAGCCTGTTACGTCGATGGGTCTTATGCAGGCACAGGAGTCTCACCCTGTCTCTCTCCACCCTGGCTGGGTTTTGTCCATTTCTCTTAAGCTTTGCTGTTGCTACATGATGCACTAGAAGGAGTGTTCGCCATCAACAAAATCAAATAAACTATTCACATGTTACAGTATACAAAAAGTGAAGCTAGAATTGAGGTGTACATATGCCCTTTCTGTTCCAACACTTTTAACTTTTTAAGATTTTCCACTCAAGCATTCTCAAGTTGATGATGTCCCTTTAAATATTTGAACTCTATGCTCTGCGCATATGTGTGCTGTTGACAGGATCATATGCTGCCTGAGGCCAAAGCTATAACGAGACGTAAGTGCACTCAAGAGAAAGACTTAGTAAGTCAATTCCTTGATAATAAGCCTTTCTGCTGATATTTGCAATAATAATGCCTGCAATATCAGTAATAACCTGCTACAGTCTTTGATTCCCTTCAGTCAATCCTCATATAGTGTACATGAGACCTGTTGAGAACAAACAAGCCCAGCCAGAATTAAAATTAAGATTTCCATAAACACAAAGCCTCATGGAAACATGGTGAATGGACTCACTTTTGATTTAAGTTTTGTAATTATTATAATCTTTTTATTATCAAATTCATAGTTGTACATTATAAGGCCAAAAGATATTGCTATGACTGTCTAAGTAGGGCTTCTGAAAACACCAGCCTTTTCCAAAACTGTTTGAACTAGTCCATATTGCTTTGGGGAAAAAAATTGTCCAACCTTGATTTTAAAGTAGCTAGGGATGGAAAATCTACCTTTGGTAAATTGTTTCAGTGCTTCACTTTGTCAGTTAAGTACATACCATTTATTTCTACAGTGAATTTGTCTAGTTTCAACTTCAGGTGGCTGGATTTTGTTAAACCTTTGTTTTTTAGGCTCTTTCAACTCATCTCTGTTCTGTGAGTAGAAACACAGATACTCTTTTCAAACATGAAGTTAGAGGAGCATTCCTTGAGGTACTGAAGCAATGTTTCCTAGCCACATAAGCGCTATTTTCTAACCCTTTCAGATACACCTGAAGTTCAGAGTTTGCTTATTATCCACTGTGGGATAAATAATTTGATTCAGTTGCCTTTTGGTAACCGAAATGCAGTATCAACACAGAACTGTGTTCTCTGTAACTGTGTTGCAAAAACCATTGGAGTTTTCTGGAGTCATAGTAAGCAAAAGAAAAAAGGACGGCTGTGGGCATCTGAAATTGTAACGCAAGCTCTGATTATTACTGGTACCAATTAATCTGATTATTAATGTCCTGATCTAACCTATTTTTATAAAATATTTGCACAAGTACCACATTAAAGGCAAACATATTTGCTCCAAGTCCCATTTAATACTTGTTTCTGACACAAATACAGCAATACAGTACAGGTTACGAGCTTTGTAACATACATCATTGAAATACTAAACATATCTCTGAAATAAGCCATGACACATAAAAGTTTCATTTTTAGTTAAGACAAGAAGCTGAACATTTATTTTCATTTTCTCTGACAATCCAAATGAAGTTCTGTACACACAAGGTTTAAAAGTCACATGTATAAAAGAAAGATAATTTACTGGTTTTAATATAAAGCCCCAGTAAAATATAAAATGAAATTAAGAGTAAATATCTTAGGGATGCAATATTTTAAATGGATATTGAATGTACTTTTTGATCATCATTAACATTAACTAAGTACAACTAATTCATGCAAATTCCGTATCATCAAAGCAATATTTGAGAAAATAAAAAAAGTTAGGAAAAGCCAAAATAAAGATATGTAAACTTAACGAACCTCTCTGTACTCATGTACTGTGATGCTTTTTAATTGCATAATAATTTATTCCAGTGTATAGGGCTGCATTTACTGTAGGTATGAATCAATTCTACAGTCAAGTAATTCATCTGTGCCACAATTCAGTATTATTGGAATATTTAATTTTTTATTTCAAAAAGTTTAAGTTAAATTTATTGCTTATATAATCAAAATTAAATGTCACCACTGAACTATTATTATTATAAATTTTAAATTAAATGCTTACTAGGTTAAGAAGGACACTTTTTGAAAAAGTGGAATAAGAAAATATTTCATATGAAAGAACTCCCTACCTAAAAGAAAAATCTAATTTCTACTTAGTTCTAAAACTGACTGTGGTCTACTAGCTTGATATATACACATTGCAACATTTTAAAATGGAATCCCCTGACTTATTAGAAAGTATAGAAAGTCATCAAGTACTGGCCAGTAAGATTTAATGAACAGGAAAAACTTTAAGCTGCAATGTGATATTAAATGCCAGAATGCAAAAAACATCTTTGTACTGGCAGGCCAAATTCCACAAAAGTGTTTATGCATTTGCCTGGCATTACTTTTTGATCAACAGGATGCATATTTTAAGACACTAAACATATGTCTAAATCTTTAGAAGACCATGGCTTAGTGAAAAGCTGTATTTTTGAACTCAGTTGCAAATAATTAAAAACATCATTGACAGACAAATAAATATGCAATTTTATCCCATCGTTTTTCAAATTTCTACACCTTAAAATGGTGGGAGGATCTTGTCCTCTCTTTAAGCAATCTAGATTTTTAGTTCCATTCACAGTATTTAAGTAGCAATTAAAACCCCCCAACCAATTAAACCTTATGGTTTTTTTTTTAAGAAAGCCTTCTATGCTATAAGGATTAATGACTTGGTTATAAGAAAGGACAAGTTTTTCCTCTCTTAAAAATATATTTCATTGAGACACACATATGATCCAAATGTTACATTTTATTTAAAATCTAAAGTTAATTGCTACTTTCAACTCCAAAGTATTAAGTTTGAAATCTAAGCATCGGGATGTTAAACTGTGAGACTACATACAATATGTTAGCCTTATATACCAGATTGCATCTAATGAAACATGAACAATGCAAATCTTCATCTTCTACATGTAAACATGCTTTCTAAAATAAATGTATCATTAGCATATTATAGTGATTAAAATAACCTCAGTAGCTTTACTTTGCATAAACTTAAACGTGTATATGTATAGATATGTATATATAGAAAGATACAGAAAACCAAGAAATACACAGATCATACAGATTCATTGATAGTGTTACCTTTAAAAAAAAATTTGAAATTCAGGTAAGACTGCAGTACAAAAGATTACAGAAAATTATCCCTTTCAGGAGCAATGACTGACAGTATATTTGAAATCAGCACTATTCATTTTGACAGTTCACAAGTGACTGAGTTTTAGAATCTATTTGGTGTGTGAATGACTAATTAACTGAAATTACTACTACATAAAGAGACAAAATATTAACCTACCAGATCCCTTCAATGACAGCCTGATGCAAGGTTTGACTAAGTCTAATGGTTCAGCGTGTATGCGTATGATCAAGCTTTTTTCAGGTTTCTTCAGGATCAGCTGAAGTAGCCCTTCAATAGGGCTTGATGGAAATAAGACCATTGGACCGCCAACACTTAAGCTGAATGCTTGAATTTGCTACCACATTATCCAGTCTGACAATTAACATATAAGGTTAAATATATGTAGAGCAGCATGACATTAGGAAGGAGAAATACAGAAATAAAGGGAGACTCAAGTATCCCCATGGGAAGTCTGCGTTCATGCCTTAAGCTCTGCAATACCAGGTAAGTGCCACAACTAAATGGAACTGAACACGGTGGCTTGTATTTCTTCTCCCTTGCTACTGCATCTTTGTAAAGCAGGAATTCCGCCCTGCATGGGAAGTCTTCTCAACAGCAATTTTATCTCAAATGCTGTACTCATTTGGTGTCAATACAATGGTAATCTCCAATGAAAAATATTTTGTTGAAAATACCACAAAAGCTTCTGCCAATAACAGTTCAACCACATAGACAATTTACAACTGGAAAACTTAAGAGATATGTAATAATCCTGAAAACTTCTATTCTGCTCTGGAGTATCTACAAAGATAAATTCTTCCTGCATACCATAAAAAGTTTTACATAATTTTAAGCTACAAAAAAAAAAAAAATCTAACATGTCCTAAATATAGTCATAACATACACTGTAGAATGACCACCTCTCAACATCTGTGTACCTGCCCACTTTTATACATCAAGCTGATTCCAATTCCAGGGGGCATATCATTAATACAGAATTTCCTTATTTTATAATTATTTCCGAATATTTACAACATCCTCATAATATTCAGGTCTTTATCCTAAATTATCAATAGCTTGAATTACCCAAGCTTACTGTGAAATCAGTAGAATTTGTGTCTGAAAGATCTAAATAAGGCCTAAGTAGTGCTAGAAGATAAGTAATAGAATTCTTGTAAAAGCACGGACCTAAGCAAGGCCATGACTTCCAGAATTCCTGATAACTACAGAATTCTATCATAACTACATAGTCTCAAGTACAAAAAGATTCATTGTTTTTGCAGGTAAAGCTCTTAGTGTGGAAGTAGCTAGACTAACCATAACTGCATTCAATCAGGCAGTTAGGACAAGTGGTTTAATGAAGTGTGTGCAGCATCTGTATGAGACCTCTCCTGACATGGCTGCAATGGTGGTGGTCCTGTTAGAGAAGGCATCTAACGGTGCAAGACTGGAGGAGCACAGAAGGATTTATATCCATAACATATTGTCATTTTAATTCACAGCAGGTCCTAAACCACAAAGCTCCCTTTCTTAAAATAGTAAGAGGTTTACCAAACATTTGATCACATAGTTTACCTATTAGAACCATATTGTAAGAGTATGCATATTTATGCGAGTAGTATATAAATTAAGAATTTAGACTAGAATCATAACTTTAATAAAAATTACATGAACTAGTAAATTAGGAAGTGGTGCTGAAAAATTTAGTTTTATCTCATTTGATATTAATAATAGATGCAATTGAAGAAATCTGCAAAACTGAAGTCTTCATACATTTGTTATACCAAAGCTATGCATTATTTTTTCAATTCTGTTCTCAATGGATTTCTAAAACCTAATTGCTCCAAATAGTAAGGTAGGTTACTATTGAAAAGGACATAGAAAAATCAAAAAGCTGTGAAGATCAGCCATGTCATAAGAAGTCAACTCATATTTTAAATATCTAACCAAACTTAGTTAAAAGCTCTGTTAAATAGCTGTTATTTGAACAGAACTTTCAGCACGTTATAACCCTGTACCCTATAATCACGCAATATTTCTGTCATGTTGGAGCTAACAACTTCCATCATTTTGTCAGTTCTGCCTACAAAACAGAAAATTACCTTCACAAGTTCCTGAGATTTATGCTTTTAATTACCTCCTATCCGCTTCACTACCCTCCATACCCAAAGAATCAATATAAATAGTCTTATTTACACGGCAAATGTAAAACATTTGACAAAAGACGATGACAGTTCTGTAGATTTTCATTTGATGCTATTGATTATTTTGTGTGTTATCTTTTTGACAGCATGAGTGATTCATTCAAATTTGCAAAGTTAACATTTGGTAATACTTGCCTAAACTTCAAAAATTTGTCTTCTGGCTTTTTAATTTATCTTCACATCATTTTTATTAGCTATAAATGCATTCAACAATAAGATGTCCTTCAGCATCTCTTAATGCCCGTTACATCTGCTTTTTCTGATCTGCCTACAAGGTGTTTTTTCTCGATTTCTGAGTCTTCACAGGTGACACCAAAAAGCAGTACTGACTTGCAGTCATTACTCACAGAGCAACACACTGCGCAAACACAAGTTTATTTCAATCAAATGATATTCTATGAACAAGATGGTACCTGCCAGGCTGTATCACAGTCAAAGACCTTTCTACAAGAAACAGAAAGCGTGCAGAGGGAAGCAGATACTTCTTTTAGATGCGATCAACAGATGACAAACTCTTGATTTCCAAAACAAAAAAAAATGAACAAAAAACCATGTGGACTGCTGGCATAATGTATTCATGAGTTTGGAGTACAGAGAGGCCTGGCTGCTGAGGAAAGGGACTGGATTAGCACTGACATTATCGTATAGTGCCCAAGCTCCAAAAACTCTGTGGACTATCAATACAAATAACGAAGGAGAAGAGCAGAGAGAAGTTACTTGAACATAAGATGATGATTCACAGATATGGAGAAAAAAGCAATTCTGTTGAAGCCAAACAGGTATCCCTGCAACTGCAACTCGCTTTTCTCTTATGGCTGCAAGCTACCGTGTCAGACGCCACAACAGAATATAATAGACATATCGGGGACAGTCTGGCCAAAGCTCCACAGCTGCTGGAGGGACTTACTGCCACACAGCAGCTGCAGGAGATGCTGCAGATTCATCTGGCAGCCAGAAGGAATGAGAAAGAACAAGCCAAGAGTAGGCAAAGAAGGAATCTATGTGGGATAGAAGACAGCCATTTTTCCCTTTGCCCTGTTGCTACTGGACCCTCTTACGGGTATCATAAGGATTCAGCAAACTCACTCAAGCTGCTTTTTGTTTCTTCTAGAACGTCTGTAATATAAATAATTAATATCAACAAACCAGACCTATGTAATTAATATGAAAACTTATTTAGCAAAGCTTATCTATAGTCCACATAGATATATCATGGGTTTGGAACGAATCCCAGAATTCTTAAAAGGAAAAAAAAAAAAGATATTTTTTCAAAGGCTAAGCTAGATCTTTCTCAGCGTGTCTTGCTTCCTCTTGGTGGAATACAGTTACGTCCCTCACTCCGGTGGATTTTAAGGAAGCGTAAAATCTGACTCACTATCACAATCTGTTCCATTAAGAGAATTCTTCCTCTTCTGCTGCATGGTCTCTGGTGGTAGTAAATATAACTGAGATATTTCTCATTTTTTCTGAGCTCGATTATAACACAAGACCATAGCTTGAACTTTACTGACACACTAGTCATTGCTGCACTGGAACACATACTGTTTCAACATCATGTAGAAATTAAAAGATAAAATGGTGTTAACAGATATTTTGATGCAAAGATAGAAACACCTATGTTTATTCTAATATACTGGAGAAATCCAACTGTAACTATTAATGGATAGAATTGCCCTTTTTTTTTAAAAAAAACCAGTTTTTCATAGATGTATGTTCCTCTGCATAACAGAATAAAGTTTATGCAGGCTGGAATAAGTATCTCATTGACTATTCTGACTAATCAATCTCATCAACTACCAATCCTCATAACACTATTCTTCCTAAATTGAGATTTCCAACTTAATTCAACAGCAGTTGACTCCTGGTATCTACCATCATTAAAAATTAATTTAGGAAAAAGCCCTTTTCTCTATTCCCTCCCCACTTTTTTTGCCATTTAACTTCCCTTGAATTGTTGAGAGCTCTAACAACTTTCCAGTTTTCTGGTATCATAATCTTGAGGTCAGTTAACTTTCTCCTATTTCTTTTAATGGTTTTTCGCCTCACTAAATCCTGCTTTCCCCCTCATTTAAAAAAAGAAGGAAAAAAAAAAGAAAAGAAAGGAAAAAGAAAATAGAAGCAAACCTAATGAGTGGGGATTCAGTTCTAGAAACAGGCATCCAGTAAAATTTGGGATGTCATCAGGTGTCCTGCCTGACCTCCAACTGCAGGTCCTCTGTCAGGTCTACCAGCCTGGTGTGGATGTCCCAGATACTCAAACAACAAGACACTTAGGTTTAGGCACCTAATCCCACTCTAAGTACCAGCTAGAGCATCTTAACTAGAGCATCTTAACTAGATCATGTGATCATGTAAAAAATATTGTTGAAGCAACCTCAGTTATTACTGTTGTCAGGTCAATACTACTATTACAGATAAAATTCCAATTCAAGGACCTCAAATTTCAGGCTATTACAACAACTTTATTTTGGTGTTACTTCACAGAGATGGCATTTTATTTTTCTGTTTTCTGTTTCTCAGGACTTTGGACCATCCAATCATGAGAGGGCTTTAAACTAGGTTCGAAGGGGGAAGGGGATAAAACCAGGCTTGCTAGAGATGAGCCGAGGGGTGGCGTGCCGATGCCAGGGGCGAAATCGATAGCCCAGCGCAAGTGCATCTACACCAATGCACGCAGCATGGGCAGCAAACAGGAGGAGCTGGAAGCCATTGTGCAGCGGGACAGATATGACTTAGTCGCCATCACAGAAACATGGTGGGGTGACTCTCATGACTGGAGTGCTGCAATGGATGGCTATAGACTCTTCAGAAGGGACAGGTGAGGAAGGAGAGGTGGTGGGGTGGCCCTGTATGTTAGGGAGTGTTTTGATTGTATAGAGCTCAACGATTGTGATGATGGTACGGTTGAGTGTCTATGGGTAAGGATGAGGGGGAAGGCCAACGAGGCAGATATCCTGCTGGGAGTCTGTTATAGACCACCCAACCAGGATGAAGGGGTGGATGAAGCGTTCTATAAGCAGCTGGCAGAAATCTCTCAATCGCTAGCCCTTGTTCTCGTGGGGGACTTCAACTTCCCGGACGTCTGCTGGAAATACAACACAGCAGAGAGGAAGCAGTCTAGGAGGTTCCTGGAGTGTGTGGAAGACAACTTCCTGACACAGCTGGTAAGTGAGCCTGCCAGGGGAAGTGCCTCGCTCGACCTGCTGTTTACAAACAGAGAAGGACTGGTGGGAGATGTGGTGGTCGGAGGCCATCTTGGGCTTAGCGACCATGAAATGATAGAATTCTCCATTCTTGGTGAAGTAAGGAGGGGGGGCAGCAAAACCGCAACCATGGACTTCCGGAGGGCGGACTTTGGCCTGTTCAGGACGCTGGTTGAGAGAGTCTCTTGGGAGACAGTCCTGAAGGGCAAAGGGGTCCAGGAAGGCTGGACGTTCTTCAAGAAGGAAGTCTTAAAGGCGCAGGAGCAGGCTGTCCCTGTACGCCGTAAGAAGAATGGGCGGGGAAGACGACCAGCCTGGCTGAAGGGGGAGCTTTTGCCGGGACTCAGGAAAAAAGGAGAGTTTACCACTTGTGGAAGAAGGGGCAGGCGACTCAAGAAGAGTACAGGGATCTCGTTAGGTCGTGCAGAGAAGAAATGAGAAAGGCAAAAGCCCAGCTAGAACGCAATCTGGCCGCTGTCGTTAAAGACAACAAAAAAAGTTTTTACAAATATATTAATGACAAGAAGAGAGCCAAGGAGAATCTCCATCCTTTATTGGATGCAAGGGGGAACATTGTCACTGAGGATGAGGAAAAGGCTGAGGTACTCAATGCCTTCTTTGCCTCAGTCTTTAACAGGCAGACCAGTTATCCTCAGGGTACTCGGCCCCCCGAGCTGGAAGACGGGGACGGCGAGCAGGACGAACCCCCCGTAATCCAGGAGGAAGCAGTCAATGACCTGCTACGCCACCTGGACACTCACAAGTCTATGGGGCCGGATGGGATCCACCCGAGAGTGCTGAGGGAGCTGGCGGAGGTGCTCGCCAAGCCACTGTCCATCATTTATCAGCAGTCCTGGTTAACGGGGGAGGTCCCGGACGACTGGAGGCTTGCCAATGTGACGCCCATCTACAAGAAGGGCCGGAAGGAGGATCCGGGGAACTACAGGCCTGTCAGTCTGACCTCGGTGCCGGGGAAGATTATAGAGCGGTTCATCTTGAGGGCACTCACAAGGCATGAGCGGGACAACCAGGGGATCCGGCCTAGCCAGCACGGGTTCATGAAAGGCAGGTCCTGCTTGACCAACCTGATCTCCTTCTATGACCAGGTGACCCGCCTAGTGGACGAGGGAAAGGCTGTGGATGTGGTCTACCTGGACTTCAGCAAGGCCTTTGACACCGTCTCCCACAGCATTCTCCTAGAGAAGCTGGCGGCTCACGGCTTAGACAGGTGGACTCTGCGCTGGGTCAAAAACTGCCTGGACGGCCGGGCCCAGAGAGTTGTGGTGAATGGAGTTACATCCAGTTGGCGGCCGGTCACGAGCGGTGTTCCCCAGGGCTCAGTACTGGGGACGGTCTTGTTTAATATCTTTATCGATGATCTGGATGAGGGGATCGAGTGCACCCTCAGTACGTTTGCAGACGACACCAAGCTGGGTGGGAGTGTTGATCTGCTCGAGGGTAGGAAGGCTCTGCAGAGGGACCTGGACAGGCTGGACCGATGGGCCCAGGCCAACTGTGTGAGGTTCAACAAGGACAAGTGCCGGGTCCTGCACTTTGGCCACAACAACCCCATGCAGCGCTACAGGCTTGGGGAAGAGTGGCTGGAAAGCTGCCTGGCAGAGAAGGACCTGGGGGTGTTGGTCGACAGCCGGCTGAACGTGAGCTGGCAGTGTGCCCAGGCGGCCAAGAAGGCCAATGGCATCCTGGCCTGTATCAGAAATAGTGTGGTCAGCAGGAGTAGGGAAGTGATTGTGCCCCTGTACTCGGCACTGGTGAGGCCGCACCTCGAATACTGTGTTCAGTTTTGGGCCCCTCACTACAAGAAGGACGTCGAGGTGCTGGAGCGTGTCCAGAGAAGGGCAACGAAGCTGGTGAGGGGTCTGGAGAACAAGTCGTATGAGGAGCGGCTGAGGGAACTGGGGTTGTTTAGCCTGCAGAAAAGGAGGCTGAGGGGAGACCTCATTGCTCTCTACAACTACCTGAAAGGAGGTTGTAGCGAGGTGGGTGTCGGTCTCTTCTCCCAAGTAACAAGGGATAGGACGAGAGGAAATGGCCTCAAGTTGCGCCAGGGGAGGTTTAGATTGGATGTAAGGAAAAATTTCTTTACTGAAAGAGTGGTGAAACACTGGACCAGGCTGCCCAGGGAAGTGGTTGAGTCCCCATCCCTGGAGGTATTTAAAAGACGTGTAGATGAGGCACTTAGGGACATGGTTTAGTGGGCATGGTGGTGTTGGGTTGACGGTTGGACTTGATGATCTTAGAGGTCTTTTCCAACCTCAATGATTCTATGATTCTATGATTCTATGATCCCTTCTGTAGTACAGTTTCTCCTGGAGTTGACAGAGGTTGGAAGGGGTGGTCAATCTGTTTATGACAGAATTTATTAGCAGAAAAACACAATTTCCAAATTGACCAAACTGCAGCTAATGAATTGTAGAAAAGGACAGATAGAGTATGATGGCGAATGCCTATGAGTACAAGTCAAAACCCATCATTTCTTTTTTGGAAGAGGATAAACAGATCAGGCTAAAACTAGACCAAATTTTGAGTTTGTCTGCAATTTTCTTCATGTTGTACTTTTAAAAATTGTTTTAAGTACAGGAGACTGGGAGATCCTGAAGAATTCAGTTAGGAAACACTCTCTTCAAATTATAATATGGTAGAAGAAAAATAGCATCATCCTAGCAACTTCTATTTTTCAAAATACAGAAGGCATCACTTCAACATTAGATATGTTTACTCCCACATTGGAGACAACCTATTTTAAAATTTCCTTCCGTCCCTGATATCAGACTTTTTCTTCTTGCAGATAGCTGCAGATCCCTGCCTCTGAATCTGATGCCAGAACACTCACCAAAGCTAAACCTGCAGACACACTAGCAGAAGAAAACAGAAACCTTTGCAATTTACTGTATTAATTTAGTGGGAGGTTTGACAATTACAAATTGACTAGTCTGAATTTTTTCAGTCTATTGATCCAGACCAGTGAGTGTCCACAGTGTGAGAAAAAGATTGCAGGCAAGGAAACCAACTTTATTCTTCTCACAGCCAAATATCCACTGGTCTGTATGTTACTCATGCAATAGATAAAGCACTACTAGAATCGGGTCAGAATCTTCAAACACCATGCAACTGAAATTCATTTAGGAGAACAAAAGTAAGAAAACTACTTAATAGCTTACTTCTGTCATTTCTATTTCATTTGCTTGCATAATTTAGGTCAAAGGAAGTTCAAAGGAACAAATGTCCATCAACAACAAGGAGCATGTCAGCCTTGTAGAGCTAGAATAAACTGCAAGTGTGAAGTGGCTGTACTAAAAATCTCATTCTGCAATGTGCTGTGCTCAACGTTTTAATGCAGGTTATCACAGTTTGATGCCACCTGAAAGGCTCTCAATATATTCTTAGGATGTTACATGGTGGAAGTGATTCACTGAAAGATTCAACAGTTACAAGGTTCACAAATATCTGACTCCCTTTTCCCCAATCCGCAAACACAGGATAGATTGTAAAGACCATTCCACACCCTAAGCATAATTTCACATTATAAAGGGATCATAAAGAAAAATACAAGCAAAGAGTCCAGATTTTTATTTCTATGAAGGAGCTTTTAACAAGCTAAGAAAGAACTATGCATCATCTTTTCAAGGAATAACTGCCACAAGAAAATATTTGCCTATGCACGTTGTGTGTGTAAGAAAACTCCATCAAGGGCTTACAAAAGAGTCTGCAGAGCTCAGTTGAAAGGCCGTTAGCATTACCTCAGTGAAATTATGACAATACAGATTATGGGAGGGTGGTGGTGAGAATAATATCTGAATAAAAGAAGATCTCACTCTCTCAGACAAAAAAAAAGGCAACAAACACTTAGACAAATAACTCTCAAGGTCAAAAGACTGAACCTGGAGGAAAGATTTAACATCCTATGTAAGCTTTCCAGGAGAAGCTGAATAATCCGATGAAAGGCTAGATAGCTTTTAAAATAGAAGTGCTATACTATGAAAACTCATTCTCCAAATATTCCTGTATGCCGTGGTTATGAAGTATTTGTGAAACTTAAATTTATATTTAAGTATTTTCTAGTATTAATAACACTACTAGAATCTCAGCACATTCTAAAATCAAATTTCCAGGTTGTTTTTGAATGTCCTGGTAAAGCAAACTGCTGTAGAAAGGAAGGAACTGCATTTTATCACTAACAGCAGCGCAGTCATGATACTTCATCCTTTCTTACAACCATCCATTACAAAAGGATGATGATATTTTCTAGTAACTAGAACTGAGCATATTGATCACATTTAGAAAGAAAGGAGCACGATACTGTATGAATACACCCACCTCAGAAGAGGAAACAAGGCTATAATCTGCCATGCTTTTGTGATGTTACTACTGAAAGCAGAATACGATACGCACTTTTTGTTCTACTTTGTGACTAAGTCTAGATAGGAAAAATTGCTTGGCTGGAAGATGTACAGAGTGATACAATATTTCAGCTCTTTTTTTTGTTTTAAGCCACTAAGTTGTGACTCAATCAGTCTGCCTGAAGTGCTGTTTGTCTACCTGAATGCCAGTGCAGACAAAGTGAGCGACTCCTCTAGGGACAGGACCCATCATCAGAGGGACCCTGACCTCAGGAGAAGAAGGAAAAGCAGGAACAGGCTGAGCTGCCTTTCCTGGTGACGGAGTAAGGTCCTGCTCAGAAGCAAGATTCAGATCCATGGAGCCCAGGGAAATTTTCAAAAACTTTATTGGTTCCTTGTTTTAATCAGTAAAAGTAGGTATCTGGACTAAGTATCAGAGCAGAAAGATTTTTTTAACCTTAAATCTTAACCTTAAAGAGGAAAGACAAGTGACCTAAATTTTAAATAACGACTTTTGAAATCAGTTAACTAAGTAGATATTGCCACTTCAAAGAAAGTTTAATAAGCTTGTCAAAAGATGACAGATTTAGAAATCAATTTGAAGGTAAGATAGCACTGCTTCAAAATCCTTACCAGCCTAGACAAGAAAGCCAAACTGGGGAAACCACTTTACAAGACACTTTTCAAAGTGGAATGGTAGAGGCAGAGAAAATCAGAGTAATAGGTAATGGGTGCTTTACTGCAAATCTCTAGGAGCACCAAGTACTCGAAGGCTTTGAGGAGGTGTCTGCAAACTATTCCTTAGACTGAAATTATAACAGCGAAATATATAATATTAACACATCACTTAAGGATTTGTTCTTACACTTGAGATCAAAAAATCTGAGAATTTGCAGGGTTTTTTTATTAGCTTAATGACATTAGTAAGTAGTCTCCAAGAACAAATACATATTTTTAAAGTGTCGAAGATCATAATTTTCTTAGACATAGTTTTCTTGAATTTCCTTAATTTTCAAGCTACTCAGGAAAAACATTAATTGGATATATATTTTAAACATATCAGTCAATATACTCTTTTGTAATGCATTTTTTTAATTGCACCTCAGAAAACAGTTTCCTTGAACTTTATCATACTCAAAAAGACAGCTAGAAGTAAATGTTCATATATATTACAAATGAAAGTTACTGGAAGAGTGACTTTACTAAGAAATTGGAAGACATATTATCAGGAAGGATATAGGAACAACAGGAAAAAGATATTTCTTCTAGAAGAAGAGCGGGTATGACATGGAGAACTCACAGGGAAGATTTTCTGCCTGCTCCACCTCCCCACCCACCCCCCCCCCCCCCCGTTTTTAAAAAAAAAAAAAAAAGATTTCTTTTTGCAGTACCTTTTGAAGGTTACTGGACTGTCAAATGGGATATTGTCAATGGACGTGGCATTGGATATTGTGCCAGACCCTTTCAAGAAAATCAAAGAGCCATGTACCTCTATGGATTTCCACCTCTGAGGGGACAAAATATTAGCCCAGCAGGCTGAGCAGAATGTAGGCAGAACTGGAATGATTTGTTTGGGAAAAAGTGGTTTAGATTAATTATACCTATTGTACCAAAAAAAAAAAAAAAAAAAAAAAAAAAAAGGAATGAAAATAGCCAATACTCACATCAGAGTTAAAGCGAAGCTGGCAGACGTTACAGGAAATTACTTGTTTCTTCTTTGGGGGAATGGACACTCCAAATGTATGGTTTATGACTGCTTTTTGCACAGGATCCATCTGGAGAACAAACAATAATCAATTTACAACTTTTCAGAGCAATATACAGTACAGAAGAAAAATAAAAAATAACTTTCTGCTGGAAGCTTTTTTTCTTTACTTTTTTGAGATAAACAGGAGGAAATAAAATTTCAGCCCTCATAATAATTAGATTTAACACAGGTTAGGGAATTGGTAGCATGCCAGAGCTTATGAAGAAAAGGCAGCACCATTGTTGCTGCCATCCCCAGGCTACTAAACAGTTCCTCCCCCAACCCTGCACATCCTCCGTGCTGCAGGGCCCCACTATCGTGTCTGAATTGCAAAGAGCCCCCGAAAGCCTTCCCCTATCACTTGCTGATCCAACAGCCACATTACGAGAAACCACTTTTGTCCCCTAACAAATCACTGTCATTTATCTCTACTTGTTTTTCTGTTCAGTGATAGATATTAGCATTTATTTGGAAAACATTTTCTCCTGGAGACCTCTTTGTGAGAAGAGGTCCTTTTCAGGCTCCATTAGAAATGTCACTCGCTGGGAAAAAAGGTCGCAATCCCCAAATATTTCCATGCAGAACTGGCGAGTGACAGAGCCCATGGGAAGGCTGAAGTTCGGAGGAACACACAGGGAGTCTTTGCACCAGGAAACGGTACTGAAGTCACCACGCTTCAGAAAACATTTTAACACTGTGAAAAATGCGAGATAAGTGAAGCACTGAATATATTAAACCTAAATTTGACTGAACATTTTCAGGAACTGGGAACTGATTACATCTTTGCTAAATACTAGGACTCCCGTTGGTCACCAGTTTAGAATATCCTCGATCACAGAGAGCTCTGTTGTTAACACTGCAGGAGCTGGGGAATGGCACTGGATGTTAAGGAAAAGAGATTATAACTGCTACTGCATCAAGGCCTCAATTAAGCATAATATGTCATTTTTCCTGATATGGCATGGATACACATTAAAATTAATTTCCTGACTCAAAAAGATTCAAACATGTTTTTCTAATTTATACGAAACAGAATATCTGCTCTGATCTCACAGCTGACCCTGCTCTGAGCAGGAGGTTGGACCAGATGACCTCTGTGGTCCCTTTCAACCCGCATTATCCTATGAGCATCTGTGCATGTGTGGTCCTCCATCCTTATTTAAGATGAGAAATGGGTTCTGAAGAGTAGAGGGCAAAAAATGGCAGTCTACAAGAAAAGATAAGTGCTCATTTCCCAACCCTGTTTTTAAACTAGCACAGAAGAAAATAGTTCAATTTGTTATAAAGTTGTATTTTTCTGAAACTTGCTTTGCAGTCACAGCGATGTTTTTTTTCCTTTACAGTATTATTTGAAGAAACCAAACCTGGCTGTTTAATCTTGGATGGTACACATCACGTATTTGATACTAAGCTGATTTACAAAAGGAAGAGAGAAAAGTTGAAGGTACTGATTCATTAGTTAAAGAATTATAACAGTAAATTAGATGCTTCCAGACTTTCTAAACCTGAGGATAAAGATTGTAACTTTCCCTTCGTACACATTTAAGCTTCCAGAGAAGCCTGCACTAATGAGGATTTTCTCCACATGTATGGACATGCACAAATACACAAATTCAAGAAAAACATAATGCATCATATCTGCCTAAGAAGACATTCTCCGATAATCTATTACCTAACATTAAACACTTGCTTAACAATTTTTTTGGACTACAGCTACATAGGTTTCTTGCTACATTCCTTTTAAACCAAATGCATGATTTTGCAAATATCATTGCTAACATTTTCTAGAGAGATGATATAATTTTTATCAGCTTTTGCCATTAAATACTGTATTTCATTGCCATAGGGGTACCATATTAAGACAATTACCAAAGTAAAAACACCTTGTCTAGAATGAACTACTGAATTATTAAATGACACTACAGTGTTGTTACAGTGAATGTGATAAAGTCTAAAAAAAATCTAAAATAAATATCCTTATTTCCTGTTTCCTCTGTTTCTAGAATATAGTAACAGTCCAAAGTTTAAAAGCTTAAAATGTAACAAAAAAATTCTGTTTCTGACTTATACCATTTATTGCATCACCCTGCATAACATATCACAATTATACATGCAGATTAAAAGTTTTTTGAGCATCCATTTTATAATAGATATGCCAGTCAATATATATTATTACATTTAGAATATATATTAAAAGATTGTCATATCTTTAGGGAATAGCTTTTTTTTTTCTTAAATGGAAGATGTGTTTTGCTTTTCAACTTTACTAATTGTCAGATTGGGTAATCTAGAACAAAAAAGTAATGCTGAAAAGTACCTCAACCATTTGAAGTGTCTGAGATCGGTGAAAAGAAATAGCAAAAATACCCACTAGCGTCTGCAGTCCCGTTTAAAAAAATAAAAAGGCAAAAAGAAGCAGTGATCAATGATTCCTCTGTGCATTCCAGATAACAATCCACAGCATTAGCGTTAGGCAATTCAGTTCAAAGCCATACAATGCAGACTATGCACAAAGTCCCAGTTTCAAACAGATGTAGCAGCACAAGGACAAACTCTCACAAATAATACAGCTCACGCTGCCTCCAGAAAGTACCACTCGGGATCCCCAGGGGAACGGTTAATGATCCTTCCCAAACCGGAGCCCCACATGTAGCCTGGTCATGATTAGAATTCAAGAAGTGCAACATTAACAATTAATAGGTTTTAAATATATCAGAAACTGGGGTGGATTACAGCATGCTGGAAAAATAAAATAGTATCTCTCTGTTAGAAGATTAATGCTGCAGGGTAAACCGATCTCAGATCACCACACAAAATTATCTTCTTCACTGCATGGAGGGAGGGAGTAGGAAAGAGGGAGAGAGAAATTTGTTGAGGTATATATTAGGAAATGATGCGGCACGCTTTGCCCAGTGGGGAACACCGGTATTTAAAAAACAGTTCTATAAAACAAAATAATAACAGAAGCTAACAGCTACCACAAATGCAAATAAAAATCTGCACTCTGCTGTTTATGCTATGGGAAGAATTAATTAAGCGATTCACAGTGCTCTGGTAGCCATAACTAAGTTTAACAACCTTTTAGTCTTGTTCTCCTATCTCAATCGGTTTAGTAAAAAGTTAAATGAAAAAGTCTTTCCAATAAAGTTGAAGATACTATCTTTTTGCAACAAGTCTCCTTAAAACCACCTGAACTATCAAAGTAAGCAAGGATTAACAGAATCTGGACAGGTTTCAGCACTAATCTACTACTAATTCTTCTATTTCCCGATTTCAGAATATGCAAACATGAGAAATACTCTACAACTACTGAGACTGGTGAGAATGACTTTCAAAGGACTTAAAAAATGCAAATGTAGCAACAGACAATCCAAAAGCATAGAAGAACTGCTGAACTCTACTGAAGCTCCATCTAGCCTATCGTTTTATCCCCCCAAACAATCATATGTAGTTATCAAGAGAATAACAGGAGCAGCACAAACATATATGGCATTTCCCACAACTATTTTCACAAGGTCCACATGTTTTTCCAACCAGAAATTTTCCAGAGCCAGGTGTTTTCTGTGTATTTGGTAAGTCCCAGTGACTTTCTCTTGCATAATCACCCCTTGAACTGTTGTAAACCGTTACCTCCACTCTTTGCAGTGAGTTCCAATGCCTACAATCTGCTGTGTGAAGAAACAATTCTTTCTGTTTAAACGTAGCTCCATGCAACTCAATTTTATAACGCCTTTACCACATCCCAAGTTCTCTCTGCGTTCTCAGTCATTCTGTGCCTGGAAACTATTCCATTCCTTTGAGCATCCTTGTTGTCCTTCTCAATTCTACCACAATTTAACAAATTCAATCAAATATTTTGAAGACATGGACAGAAACCATATGCAATACTCAGGGTGGATCAGTACTGAACTCTGAGCTGATGTTTTCATGGAATCACTATTATAAACCTGAGATCTCACTCCCATGCATTAACGGCCAATTCATATCACATTACTTTTTACGTGAAGTTTTGTGAAGATTTCCTTGCGTGTGCATCACTTTACATTCATCTAGATGGAACTTCACCAACCATTTATTGTCTGACTTCTCAGTCTCATTAAGCTCTTTCACAATGTTTTGGTCTTTCTTTGTCCTCGCTATGTTGGAGAACTTCACCATTAGCAAACTTCCTCAGCTCACCTTGCAAGTATCTTTTTGGCATGTAAGGATCCTCTTATGCCAATTTAGTTTTCTTAAAAATATTTGCCAAGGGTTTTTGTGAAAACCCTATTGGAAATTCAAAATATGTCAATTAAAACATCCTTATTTACAAGTTTGTTGGCCCCTACAAACAAGTTTGTAAAGAAGGATTTCTCTTTAAAAAGGAATTACGTTGACACTTTACAGGCAGTTTACAGTATGAGGTGTCCTCTTATATTATTCTTATTGAGGTTTCTATTAATTTGCCTGGCAAAAATATGCCACCCAAAAGCTTACATTCTCCATGGAATGGGTTTTAAAAACTTGCATAATGTTTGCCACCTTTCAGTCCTCATGTACAAAAGCAGTTTTATATGAGCTGTTACACATTACCATCAGTAATTCAAAAATTTCATCCTTGAACTCTAACTCTTGCTACCAGAAACTCTCCCTGCCCTGCTGTATGTCATGGTACCACAGATTCTTCTGGTGCCTTCTGGGAACTGAACCAGACTACTAAGAGATGTCAAAGTAGGCATAGGAAGGAGAAAAAAAATTGAGCAAGTGCATCAGGAGAACTCCTTCAGTGAAACTGAAGTTCTGGTTATTTTAAAATAAATTGCATTGATCCTGTCAAGAGGTAAGTTGCTGCAAACAGAAAGGTTAGGTATGGTTTCTAAGCCTTTTGTTTAAATGAGGTGACACTACATTGCAAGAAAAGCTGCTTTTTGTGATGTTGGAAATCCAGAATATTTGTATTAGTTTTTGCTCAGGGGCAATCTCCAAGTTTAAAGTTTGGATAAACCCATATGCTTATCTGAGTTGAAGCTTCTGGTGCTTGCCTAGTATCCAGGGCTAAACTGCTGGTTACACGTCTGAGCTAGTGATAGTGCACTGATTTATATTTGCTATTTCTACCTAATGACCTAATTTCTAAGCTTTCATTCTCTTCCTGATCTGCTTTTGCTACTGAAGCACGCTAAGCAAGTGTCATACATTCTATTGCTACCACTCCAACAAAAATCTACACCCGAAAGCTCTGTCTCCTCGTAACAGCAGCATAACCTTAAATCTGAGTAAGGTTTATAATTGTGACTGGGAATTTATGCCCTCAGTTCAGTTACCTCTCATTATGATGTAACTCATGGGTCAAATCTAGAGTTGTCTGTTAGAGAAGCATTTGTAAACAGAATATTGGTAAGTGGGTATAAGAGATTAAACTGAGTATCACTCAACCATTGGGCATTAAGAAGCTTCTGAAAAAACACTGAGCGCGGCCCTACGGCATACTGTGTTGTTTTATTCTGATAAAGCAAAATTTTAAACCGTATGTGGAACAAACTGATAATATAATCCAATGTTTCCCTCTGGCAATCAAAGGGAGAAAACAGTGGCATATATAAATTACCAATGCAGGGGCAGCATCTAAATTAAGTTCTGGGATTTTTTTAAACCATTGGACAACACTCCTTATTTGTGTGCCATTATTATTATGATGATGATGATGATGTAAGTAGACAAACAGCAACAAACATCATGTAGATCAGATCTTTTCAACATCCTTCTAGATCACAAGGCCTACATGAACTCATCCTGTGTTTCAGCTCCAGTTGTCAGGAAAGCCAAGCACACTGCCACTGTGGAAAATGACTGTACGCTGAAGCTTATCGTAAATTCTGCCATATATACACAGCCTCCTATCATAACTGTACATATTCTGATGACTAAATTAGCGACAGAAGTGAATACACATACTCAACAGAGCACATATTTAAAATGCCCAGCATAAAATCAGAAACATTAACATTGTGATACAATATTTGGCACACTTGGCCAACACAAACTAGCAAGAATGTGTCCTCTCCACATTTGTGCTGCTTTTGTCCCAACAGGGAACATACTTCTCATTTGGCTAATGCTAAGTGTAATTTACTGTTCAAATGAATGAACATTCATTTGAATGAATGAATACTGTTATAGATTTCCTTGCTTATTTTGCATCACCAGGAACACTTGAGTCAGCTCTACCGATGGAGCTCTACCTGAAAGGATGTTGTAGCAAGCTGAGTGTCAGTCTCTTTTCCCAAGTAACAAGTGATAGGGCAAGAGGAAATGGCCTCAAGTTGCGCCAGGGGAGGTTTAGATTGGACGTGAGGAAAAATTTCTTCACTGAAAGGGTTGTCAAGCATTGGAACAGGCTGCCCAGGGAAGTGGTTGAGTCACCATCCCTGGAGGTATTTAAAAGACGTGTAGATGTGGTGCTTAGGGATATGGTTTAGTGGTGGACTTGGCAGTGCTAGGTTAACGGTTGGACTCGATGATCTTAAGGGTCTTCTCCAACCTAAACGATTTAATGATATGCACAACTTCCTTTTCTTCTGGAAATGTCATCAATGCTCCTCGCGTATCAGCCCTCCTCAAGTAGCACAGGGCATGTCCCCACAGATATGTATTTCTGTATGGTGAGCTTGCAGTTCTCTAAACACCACCTCCCCACATCTCTATATCTATGCTCTTTACAACATTTTGGGGTTTGAAAACCAGGCAGATGTAAATGCCCAATAACGAAGCCAGGGGAGAGCTTCTGTCAGATACCCAGCAGCCGATTTAGAGACTTGTGCGAATGTTTAATTAGAACAGAAAGAATAATTAATTTACAACATTATAGGTGTTTTTACCATAATCCTGTGGTCTAACTGAGGGTTGCTTTAATCACAGTTCGTGATTTAACAGGCTCTCTTAATGTACTTACACATAGCACATTTGCATAGAGCATGAAATCTGGATCTCATTGAAATCAAACCCAACCACACTCAGGTTGCAACAAGTCCATGATTTTATCTTTTTTTTTTTTCTTTTTAAATTTTGAGTAGACGTCTTTCCCGAAGTACAGAAAGACATAAGCATCCACTAAGAAAGAAGTCAGACCACAGGGACTAATATCTCCCTCCCCTCCCACATGGTTCCCAAAATACAATAACAACATCGCACTCTGAAGGCAAACCTCTCTGCAACTTCTCACTGTGTTTGTCTCTCCCCCTCTTCATCAATTTGGCAGCAAGCTCCAGCTTCTCTAAGAAAAACAGTGGCTGTGATAGCTGTGACCCTCCACACACTACTACTAGTCAGTGAAATCAGCCCAAAGGCATTTTAAAACAAAAATCTTGCTGTAATTCACTTGTTAACATGTCAGATACTACAGCTATCCATGAAGAGTTGTTGAAATAACAGTGAGTACTTAAAAAATAAAAAAGGAAAAGAGACACCTTTGGAGTGCATACTTCTACTTCATTGTTAGTACAAGACAACGAAAAGGGCACCCAGAGCTGGGAACAACCTTTTATGTCTTAAAAGAGGTTAAATACTAATAAATTCAGCTTCTTCATTTTTCTTTTAGAGATTAGGTTTAGCTAATTTTATTTTTGCAAATTCCACATTATTTCTGTTAACAGAGTTGCAGGGCTGGAATCCTGGACTTGGGAGACTAATTTTCTGTCTCCGGCCACCAGCAGATAGGCTTTCCTACATTTTTATGTCTAGTCCTGTGGCATAATGCACAGCCACTTGGTGTGCTACCCTCTTGCATGTTTCGTTTTTAAAGTCCGGCTTGCAGGGAAAAATGAAAAAGGGGATGATTCTCCCTCTGTGTCTGTATCCGCAATCACACAGAAAGGTGAAAGCAGTATCTACAGCAATTTACAGGTTTGGTTTAGGTCAGAAGGAACCATTATGTCTGATTTCCTGAAAAATGCATGACACAATTTCATGCACTGGGGAGTTTCAGCTCTTCCTATTATGATGTCCGATAATTTGTGGTCAACCAGAGCCTAAATTTTTTGGGAAAAAAAAAACCCAACACCTTGATTTAGGACGAGAGGAAATGGCCTCAGTTGCGCCAGAGAAGGTTTAGATTGGACATGAGGAAAAATGTCTTTACTGAAAGAGTGGTTAAACATTGGAACAGGCTGCCCAGGGAAGTGGTTGAGTCACCATTCCTGGAATTATTTAAGACATGTAGATGAGGCACTTAGGGACATAGATCATAGAATCACAGCATCGTTACGGTTGGAAAAGACCTCTAAGATCACCGAGTCCAACCATCAACCCAACACCACCATGCCCACTAAACCATGTCCCTAGTAAGATTTGTCCTCCAGACCCTTCACCAGCTTTGTTGCCCTTCTCCGGACACGCTCCAGCACCTCGACGTCCTTCTTGTAGTGAGGGGCCCAAAACTGAACACAGTATTCGAGGTGCGGCCTCACCAGGGCCGAGTACAGGGGCACGATCACTTTCCTACTCCTGCTGGCCACACTATTTCTGATACAGGCCAGGATGCCATTGATGACATGGTTTAGTGGACATGGTGGTGTTGGGTCGACGGTTGGACTCGATGATCTTAGAGGTCTTTTCCAACCTTAATGATTCTATTTAAGTTTCCAACTATGATAAATTTATAACATCTGTAGTCAATTATTCCCACAGTTAAAATCCACATCTTACCATGTCTATTATAAACTGCTTGATCTAGTTGTGTTTCACTATTAAAGGTCACACTAATCTCAGATACTTTCTGAATGTGTAGGCACTTGTGCACTGCAATCGGATAAGCTCTTAACCTTCTCTTTGATAAACCAGTAAGTTCCTTAAGCCTCTCACTATAAAAGCCTTGATTCATTTGGTAGGTTTTCTCTGACTCCTTTTCAGATTTTCAATATGCCATTGAAACATAGGTACTAAAAGTTAGAACAATATGCTCAAATATACTTTCCCTTTACCTACTTAATTACATCCTTTTTCTTTTAACAAGAAATGCATTAATCTTCTTGCCTTAGCATCGAATTGGGAAGCACAGCCCTAAATCTTTACTGACTTGCCCATTTATCCATCTTGTGTGCTAGTGCAAATAATTTCACCATCACACACCCTTCTCTATCTGAGGATGTGCTCTGACCCAGCTTGGGAGAGGGAGCTGGCTGAAATATGACCACATTGGGAATCTTACCTTGAAGCGGAGACTGCCTTCAGCAGGATTTTCACTTAGAAAGTCTAATTTGCAAGACTTTGTCGGACCAAGCTCAGGAGGCCAAAGATGAATCCCAGCCTTCCCAGCAGAATTTTGTTTCTCCTAAACCAGTCCAAAATAGTGGTTTAGACCAACACAAGCAAAAGGAAAAACATTCTACACTGTCCAACTGAAATAAAATCAGGGATTTTCTAATCTTTTGCTCTTCTGCCCTCCTCCGTCTTTGCACTTCTCTGGCTTAAATCAAGAAACTCTGATATTTAAAAAAAAATAAATCAGGTAAATAATCTCTCCCTACCCCCTCTCTTTCTCCCTGTATAATGTGATACGATTAAGCACAGAGATCAAAAGAGAATTGAGAAAACACCTTTTAATTCTTTTTTACTATTATTTTTTCAGTGCTGGGAATATTTCCTCTGCCCTTCCTTCCCTCCATCCACGGATATATTTATTGCATGTTAAAAATAATTTCTGGTTTAGAAAATCATAATAAGGAGAGCCTTAGAAAAAGTGTTCTAAAAATTAAATACCACTGTTGTTTTAGAAATTGTCGTGTCAAAGATTATTACGATTTAATATTTGATTCCTGTAGAAAGACTTAACCCAAAGAAAGAAAGAATTGGTGAGACACCATAGTAAAAAAAATTTCTGAACCTGGTCTCAGTTTCTTGTAAGGCTTATTCTCAAGTGAGGATATAAATACATAAAAGGATTGTGTCTGTAATGTGAACACCAACAATAAATTTAACCCTTATGGTAGAAAAATGTCAAATTTTCTGCTCCAGACAAGATTGGAGATTTTTGTAGGTGAAATAAAGAAACAGAAAGCTGCTGAAAATGTTGTGGGATAAAAGAGAATTCCCCCCAAGCAAATGGAGAATGAGGAAAAAAACAAGTATCTGAGGTTTAATGCTTTTTTTTTATATACTAAACTGAACCAGCTTTAAGTAATCAGTAGCTTCTTTTTTAATCCATCCAGATTACTCCTCTACCATAGTACAAGACTTTGTAAGATGAATTTTTAGGACCATGAGAGACCAAACTTGAGAAAAAGAACAAAGTACAAACCCAATGGTTAAACTAAGAATCAAGGAATATGACAATTTCCCTTCCCTTTGTGGCTCTGCTGGCTCACAAATTTAACAGTACATGAGTCACTTCACCTAAGCCTTATATAATTAATTTGTAAAATGGGGATAAAAATATTTGCAACCTCACAAAAAGGCTGAAAGGTCTAAATAACATGTTTACAACTCTTCAAAATCATCTGATGCTATATAACTGCTATTTATTATTAAGGCTGCTGTTATTCAGAACACTCGGCTGTGTTCAGCTAAATAAAAGAAACACTACCAAAACCATCTTGCCTCCAGATCCAGCAAAAAATAAAAACATACTACAGTTTGAGACTAGCTGAAAATCAAACCAATAACATACTCAGAGAGCAAAGCTATTCTTGTTACACTACCTATTACCATCTGACAGTAAAATAATATGAATAAGTAAAATAATATGAAAAATTACCTTTCGGTAGAATCCCGCCAAAAGACTCAAGCCTAGGAGTTTGTAGTCAGGAAAGCAGCTTAGACAACATGCAGGGTAAACAAGATTCCTGATTTTTGCTTTCATCTTTGAGATGGTCCTTAAATAGGACCCTTTTCTTCTTAAGGGTCTGCTCTAAGTTTTGCTGACAGTTTTCTTGCTCCCAGCCTGCTCCAGAACACCAACACCACAAAGATGAATGGTATTCCCATTAGGTAGATGTGAATTTCTTCTACAGTTCTAAACTGTGCAAAGAGAGGTTAGGGAGAAATTCACGGCCTTGATTAATTCTGTGAACAGGAGAGAATAAAGACACAGGAAGCCTAGTCTTCTGAAATGAATTAATATCATTACCTTTCACATATTGGAAAAAAATATCTAAAAAGAGGATAAATTATATGTGTCTATATACATTTGAATATAAATGTATAAAATGGCTGAATATAAATAAGAAGCAAATCAGAACCGAGAATTGCATAAGTATGCTAGCTGACAGCTGTCATCTACTCTTCACAGTAAGTAAGGAATAATAAGCTTTCTTCATTTAAAAATCAATAACGTTGTTTCTGGTTTGGGTTTGGGGGGGGGGGGGTGATCAGTACTACACACTACACAGACAGCCTTTAAAATGCTTTTGATTAAAAAGCGCTGTAGTTAGATATGATTCTTTAAAGGAACTTTCCATTTCTAATTAACCTGTCCTGAAACTTAATGTAGTATCAAAGTCTGTTGGGTTTTGATTGTTTGTTTGTTTGGGTGTTTTTTTTTTTTCTTTAAATCTAAGTAAATGAGACACAAAGCAAGGTAGAAACGTGTCTCTTCTCACAAATACGTGAGCAAGAAATGTGATCCTCTTTCCCTAGTGTTAACTTGGGGAAGCAGCTGAAGTTCATGGTATCTCTACTGCGAGACCAGACAGACTGAATACAGAGAAGACCAGTTTGAAAGGCACAGATCTTCAAATCAGCCTTGCTCTGGTAATTGAAACGAGCTGGTCAGTGCTTCAAATCTGTGTATCATTGGTTTTCAGGTATGCTAAAGAAAGACAGGTTTCACACTATGACTTTAAATTGCCATACAGTACTTTTAAATTGTCATAAAATTGATTGTATCTAGATTAAAAGACCACTAGCTATATCCACATTCAGAAAGAAAGAGTACAACAAGAATGAATTCTTCGCTACATTCTTATAATTTATTAATTAATAATTATTGCAGTAATTCTTAGTTTCTCATGGAACAATGTGATGAAGGTCTAAGGGAGGGCAGGAAAGCCAGCCATGTACAGCCAGCATGCTGCAAAAGCAGCCACTTCTGTATTCATCAGACACATGGAGGATTTAGATTTCTCTAAAGGTGCTCTAGGATTTTGCTTAGGACAAGACTTATAACTAGAAACTAGCAAAACCTTTATAAGCACAGTGGTGCAACACATGTGCCCTGTTTGTCTTAAACTATAATTTTGCGACTGCTTGCTTTGAGGGGAGACATTTTCCTCGCAGTCCATTTGCAAAACATCCTTCAGTGGTCTAATGCCTAAAATATTTATGGCTAACAACCCTCTCCTTTAACCAGCTTCCTTGTGTCATGAACATACTACTAACTTGAGAAGAAAGCAATTCAATGAAGATAAAAGCTTTTTAGTTTTTCCCTATGCTGACCAGTAAAAGAAATAAATACTGTTGAAGTGTCAGAGAGACTAGCTCCAAGCTTTCTGTAAAGACAGAGATGAAACACGTAGCCAAGGAACAGATTTTCTGGAGGACTCAGCAAAAAGTAGGATTTGTATGCAGAAACTGTATTTCTTTACAGAATTAAGCTGATGACCTAACTACTTGCATGCACAACAATGGAAGTAGTGCAGCAATTTAGGAGCCATTTCTCAAAAGCCACACCATGGACAGCGAGCTCCTGTAAAGCGGTAGGGAAAGGCTACTGCACCTGGCGATTTCTGTTTTTCAGCAGTGCATGTCAGTGCACTTTCTCCTTAGAGACAGGGTTTCCTATCTGGCTGCACATGGGAACTGAGAGGAGGAAGCTTATCCATCCCATTCCTGTTAGAGAAAATACAAAGTAACCAGAAACTTTAAACAATAATTAATGTTTGAAGAGATTCTCCCTTAAAGCCAGCCTGTATTATTTTAAGTAAGATTTTTTTTCCCTGAGGATAATATGTATTAAAGACTAGAAACAAGGCAGAAAAGTACTTATTTAGGCTCACCTATTTAACAAAGAGTTGCTCTTTGAAGAGATTCCTGACAGGAACTAGAAAACATGCATCTTTATGTTAAAACACCACAAACTGTAAAAGCTATCAAAGACTGATTCACAACTCAGAGGTCTGTGCTGCCAGAATTTGGGCTTTATTATGTGGTTCCTGAACCTCTGCTTTCCTCACCTGTAAATATCTGGGCAAACACCTATTATTCTCTTTTATTCCCTTTATAAAAGGTAACAGGCTGATTCTTCATGTTGTAGTTTGGGTGATTCTCGCTATGACTTGGAAAACATGAACTATTATATCCATAATAACTAAAAGTGAAATAGAAATGTTTTTAAGTGCTTGACACAGGAATAGAAGACAAACCTGAAATGCCTTTTGTGCCTGCATGACTATAAAAAAAAGGGTATAAAATGTCTGTAAGAAAAAAATCTTGCCATTTCTTGATTCAAAAAACAACCAAAAACCCCAAGCAAAATACCCAGCTAGCCCACAAAACACCTTTCCTTCTAAGTTAATTGCTTGAATTTCCTTTCTGTGCTGTTAGTTAATGAGTGTAAAGTATAGCTCTTACAGAACTTCACCTTCTGGAGCAGAGTGTTTCAGAGGGAGAGGAGCAGAGCAGGTCAGTCCCCTCCAGCACTTCACAAAAGGGAAAAGGGGAAATCAGAGCACGTGGACAGGCTACTCCAATAAAGAGGACCATAGATAACAGGTTGGCAGCATCCAGTTGGCTGCATCTGTAATTTGCTCCTCCTGTATAAAATCCTGAGCTCCAGAGCGTACTTTGGCACTGCAGCAGGGTGTTAAGTGGCTGAATTCAGACCCTGCTAAGGAAACAGCAAGCTCCTGAGCCACGGCGCTGTGCCAAACGCAGAAGAGGCACTTGGCACAGAGGGGCGAGGGAAGACGGTGATATGAGTGCCCTGCGCTCTTATCTGCAGACCTCTGCTTCTGCCTTGGCTGATTACTGGGCCCTTCAAATGAGAACCAGATAGGTAGCAAATAAAAATGAGGGACATAATTGAAAATGCAAAAGAGGAAAGAGCAAATTAGTTCCTCCCAGTAGTTGTCTTGGGAGTAGGCCAGGGATACTTAGTCCAGCAAGGCTAATGCTAGAGAAGAGAAAGAGATTTCTAAGTTACTAGTCAGCTCCTCCTTCCCTTCCTGTAGCCCATTCCAGCTGGCTCACCTTCATTGGCAAATGTAAAAAACTTCTGGTGCACTTTGCAAGGGGATTGAGGGAACTCTAATATAAAGATTCAGCATAAACCTACTTGAAGAGAAATAGACACCGAAGCAGTAACTAGGCCACATTAACCCCTGTGTCCTCTAAAATATGAAGGTATGAACCAGCATTTAGAAACCAATCATGGGCTAGTTAGATGGAAAATATTTCACTAATGTGAAAGCTACAAGAGTAGCTTTGATCACCCCTGAGGCCATAACAAACTCGGAAGGAAGCATATGAATTGCCGATTATTTTCTATGATAGAATCTGAGAAATTGCTGATACTGCTTTTGTGCAGACTGATGGGTCCCTGGCTGTACCACTTTGACTAAATTTGAATCATGTAGTGCTGCTCTCATTTCAGGACAAGGTAGAATGCACTGGAGTTTTGAGATTTTTTTTCTGGGGAGTATACATCCTTTATAGGGAGATGCAGACAGTGATCATTAAGTTTGCCTTGCAAGACAAACCCTAGCTTTCAGTCACTTCAGCGCATGCATCATGATAACCTTCCATGATGTGATCACAAAGCGTCCTTTCTTCATTCAGTCCACAAGATGGATGACATGAGACAGAAAATCAGGGAGGTGTAGAGAAAGAATGGTACAGAAGGTGAAGCTGTGTAGTGGAAGCCAGTGAGTGTGAAATTCAAGATTACATTATAATAAACGCACAGTGGGGACCACAGTAATCTTAACTTTGATTTCCACTCACTTTACACACTTGACTTTGAAGTCTTACAGATCTTTAAATGTCATCAATATGCAAGATGTTACATGTTAAAGAATCACTAAAGTTATTTTAGCACACTAAAAAAGAGCTCTGCTTAAACAATACCTTTTTGTACACATCCATTCCAAATTGGAGGTACCAATTTGGGAAGTTCCTATAATGCTGTCTCCCATTTTTGCTATAAACAAGAACATTTTAAGTAATGCCAGCTGAGAATTTGATTCAAGCTATGCGTTTCAGACAGAGGGGTATGAGCAAGAGCTTTTAGAATTTGGTGCCAGGACAAACATGATGACACCTTTGGATCCGCTGCTGCAGCACTTCAGAGAGAGGGTTTGTCCTTCTGTGCAGCAACTCAGGTTCAGGCTGTGACAGCCTGATCGTGCCTGTCCTGTTCTGACAAAACTATTTGCTGGTGCTGTGAAAAGGCCAGGAAAGAAGAGAGCACCTATTCTGCAATACCTCTCTGCTTGGAATCCTTCATTCTGCTCTTAGAAGACCCCTTTCTGGCAAATCTGTTGAAACAAAAAGGCACCCTTATGGAGGAATAAAAGTATGTATCCAAGGAGTTAGTGCAATCATTCCCCAATTAATTTTTCCTATATAATAAGCAAGTCCTAAGGAACAAAGACAAATTTAATTGGGGCGTGAATTGGTAAGTACTATATATATGTCCACAGCATTTTTAGAACTATTAATGTTTTTGGGAGAAACAGAAGAGAGGCATTTTAAACTAAATCACACAATTCCATCAAGAAAATAAGATATACTTCGGGTAGGCATTTCTTTTAAAAAAATCAGGGTCTGCTCAGTGCTTCATTTGAAAGTACCCATGTGGAGAGAAGCAAGTGATCAGAACACTTTCACAAACGAAATGGGAACACTGATGTTCCATCTGGTGCATCACAGATGTTTTCAGAATTTAAAACTGTCAAAGTTAACTATATAAGAAAGGGTTTACCCCAGATTTTAAATACATTTCCATAAATAAGAGACGTTCTTTTGGAAACACTGTAGGGGGTGTTCCTTTAAACATGTTTGTAGTTAATATATTTAACCTTGTTTTTCCTGCCCTGGTAGTTACTGTATCAAGATCCTAAGCAGAAACTTTTCTTTTTTCAGGCCACTGAAATTAAGTCAGAAACTACCTCCTGGCAAGGTTTAGAAAAATGTTTCCATACCTGACTGCCATTGAAAATGAACAGGTGGATCCGAAGAAGTTTTCTCTTGAGAACACATTTCTTTTTGCCACCTTCAGTGAACACATGCATGCACGAACAGCGGCCCTGGCACGTGCTGCAGGGTCCCCTCAGTCCTACTGAAGGCAAAGAGATTGAGTGCTGCACACTAGAGGTTTCACTGTCTACAGTCCTTGACAAGTCCTCTTGTGAGTGAAGTGCATAGGTTTCCTCACTGAACCATAAGGCAACTGGTGGCTTTTTTGGGGGGAAGGGACAAAAAGCTCTTCTAATGTTCTGTTCCTGCACTAGATGAAAAATTATGGCACTTTGGATGACATACATTATGGGTCAACTGGATTTAGCTTCTACTCACTCAAACTCGATCTTCTGGAAAAAGGCTTTTTACAAACTTTTACATACTCCCCCCATCACTCACTTTACAGTGAAAAATAAAAAAAAGATTATATATACACAAACATGGAAATCTACATTTGCAAAGGTTGTGCTAAGTTAGAAAGAAAGGAAGTGCATGACAGGTGGCGTTCACTGTGCCTGTCAGTAGATAACCATGTATGATTTAGTCTTCCAGTGAGCTTTAAAGTTCATTGTAAAAGACTGTTAGGGAAAATCAATACCTGGAAGATAAATGGCAAAGTCTCTGAATTAGAAATAGAGTAGTACTGAACCACACTGTTCCTCAAAAAAAGAGAGTTTAAACATGCGGTGTCTGTGGTGCATAGCAGCATGATTTTATATAATTATCAAGAATTCCAAGGGAGGAAGTAGACACAGAGTCAACAATATTTGTCGATTACCCCAGGCCTCTCTTTTTTAATAAAACCCATAAAAGTTTGGAGAGGAATGACAGGTGTGAAGGATAAACACTCCAGGAATTAGGCAAATGGAATGTAACCCAGATAAATGTAAGCTAGTGTACATAGGCAAAACCAGTCTAAATAGCCAAATTACTCTGTCTCTAGAGGCTACTGCAACTCAGAAATTCAATAATACCACCAGTAAGCAAATAATGCTGGTTGACTCTACAACTACAGCATCCCTGAAGAAAAGGTTCTCCAAGTCTTTATGTACAGTTCTGTGAAAAAGCTCACCTATAAAACCAGTGCAACTGAAAAGCAGACAAATCAATAACAAATAAAATTCTTGAATGTATTTGAAAGAGGATGGAAAATGAATATGAATTGCATCATGCCAAGAAGATGAGAATGACACACTGCTTTCTTAAAATTGTATTGAGTTTTGGTCCTGCACTTCAAACATACCTGGACTTTTTTTAATCTTTTATCTCTTTGTACACATGCACATGCATGTACTCTCCCAATCTATACACATGCACATCACCACATCTCCCTCATAAATGCACAATTTTCACATATACGTTTTGCAATGAATTAGAAAGATTTGTTACTGTTTATAATATGCATTGGGCTGCTGACATTTGAAAGAAGCTGGCTGATACGTTACCTCATAACCATGCCACAGCACCACGTGCTGTAGCGCAAGGCCTGTCAGCAAGATTATTTGCAAGTCATGAAAAAAAAAAAATCCTCTTGCTGTTTTAACTTCAGACAGAAGGTGAGTTTGCAGAAGGAAACACTTGGTAGTGATTCAGCCGATCGCTGTCTGGCGGTGGTGACACTGCTTCCCTTTCCATCCCCCCCGCAATTACAGTGACAAGTGCGATGCCGTACAGTTCAGGCAATGGTCATGTACGAACAGATTGTACTTGCTGACTTGGCAGAAATGAGCAGTTTCCTTCCTGTTGCTATTAGCTTACTCTTTGCTGACTCGTTCCATGCTGAATTACCTCCACACATGGAAACCTGAGTGGCAACATGCAAAATACTGGTTTTGGCGTACTCGATGCATTTAAGATAATAATTAATTAAACAAATGATAAAGTACGTTAGCAAAAAAGCATTTTACTAACATTCAGAACCATTTTATGAGCTGTTAAAGAAGTAAGAACTACAGAAGAGAGTATTATTTTGTTACAAACATGGAGAACTACAGAAGCATTGAGCATTATTTTGGCAATAATTTTTTTTTTTTTTTTGCAAAAACCCAAGATGCTTTACCATAAACTAAAAGTAGCAGGTTCACATTTTTCACATTGGTTGGCTTCGCAATTTTAGACTTCATTGTTATTATACAGGCTTAACAAGATCCTCCCGTTGCTTCACTGGCTGTAATAGACTTAGCTTGATTCAAGTCAGTGGAGGATCTAGGCCTTACCTGTCATACCTGTTTTTCCATTAGCTTTTGCTTTTTCCTTTTTTACAGAACGTGGAAATGCACATGCCCAGGCAAATGCTCAAAATTATTCTATCACTTATCAAATCTCTATCGTGGGGGGTTTTTTTCAGTGTGCAAACACCACCCCAACAGACCAAGTTAAAATAAATCGTCCCCATTCACAGTGCGAAGGCTGGGTACCACTCAAGTCTTTCACACAAGGGAATAGCAACCACCACAGCACAGACAAAAAGGGTTCTCCAAAACTGTGTCAGCGATGCACTGTTTTAAGGCAGCTTCAATACTGGATATTAGAACCAGCTTGGAAAGCATACACTGAAACTAAATGTGGAAACACCTTTACTTACTGTGTTAAAATTTGGGAAGAATCCAACAGCAGAGCTGCTGTCCACAGGGAAGGACATAAAGGGTTTGATATCCAGGGAAGGCTGCATCATCAAGGTAGGTGTGCGCACAAGGGTGGGAAGTGTAGTAGTGCCTGCCAAGAGCAAACAAAACCAGGAATTCATAGTACTCTCCTTTCCACATCACACACGGTATAGCTATCTCTTGCTGACACAACCGCCAAGAAAAAATAATACAGCGAGGTAATAAAGTGGCTCTGTAGGAGTTAATATCATTAAAAGAAACCTATTTCCACACACTACTGATGAGGCAGAGCACTTCCCTATGGCCATGGATACTCAGATGCTGAAGAGGAGACATATGGTATATAAATCACACTGGCAGGTAGAATAAATCCTTTCTAAAGCTGAAAAAATCCTCTGTGCCAAAAAGGCCAGGATGGGTACCCATAAAAGTCAGATGCTTTTGCAATTCATGGTCGCCTATTAGATCAGCTAGCACAGACAATACATGCAAGCTGAAATCCAGAGGTCTGTTTCCAAATAGTGAGCTGCATGTTTATTTTTTCCTCTTCTGACAGCATCTGTAACTGTCAGGTGCTGCACAAACATCATTTCACCTAACATTTAAAAAAAAAAAGTCTTCTGTTTTACAGTGCAAGGCAAATATTAGAAAACAGCCAACATTAAATAATCAGCTAGCACAAACGAACACAACTCTTTACATGCAATGCAAACTAGCATTTTCTTAATTGGAACCCAGATCTTTCTCTCCAAACAAGAGCTTTCCAGAAATCTACATGCTGAAATTCTTTCTGTATGCACTTGAGAATCATTCCCCAGCAAGACCCTGAAGGAATGGGAAGGCACAGATGTCCAAATATTCATTTTTAACTAGCTATCTGCCCTATTTACACAATAGTGTGCCTAGTACACAGCTTCCAGCTATGCCTGTGGGAGTATTTTTTTTCCAGAAATCATACAAAATAGATTTCAAATAAAATTTCTCTCATTGAAATAAAAAATGAAAAAAAAAAAAAACCAAACCCCTCAGTTTCTGCTTCCTGGGTTGAATAAATAATTCAACACCTACTGGAGCAGGCACTGGAACACAAGTGTCCCACAACTCTAAAGGAGAGTGAGTCACACTCTTGTCTCTCCTTCCTCTGCCAGAATTTCTCCATAATTACCTCCTTCTCCCACTCACCGGTGGCCAGCACATCAGCCAGGAGCATAACAGTCCTCTTAGGAGTTTCTCTGGTCTCAAGCAGAGTTGACACAATACCTAAGCTTTTTCTCATAGAAGTTGTCTGAGCTTTTTAAACCCAGTTGGGGGGGGGGGGGGGAGGGGTTAAGGAGAAAAGTAAACAAGCAATTTTCCCCCTCTTCTCCCATGAAACCAAATCATTCGCATCTACTTGCAAGATGCCAGGTAATCCATATGGGCTGCCTTAGTACCAGTCTTCCATTAAGGGATCTCCCTTTCTCACTGTTAAGGACACACAAAATTGAAGGCAGAGTAGAAACTTTCCTCCTTTTCATCTCATCATCCTGCCTCCACAGAAACAATTTCAAACCCATCCTACAGTATCCAAGGGGAAAGCTGAGTTCAGAAGCCAGATGGGGCTGCATGGATTTTTTGGACGACCAAACACTTATAACTAGCCCTGAGCTCAAATTTTATAGATGCTGGAGAGACAGTCATTTTGATCACAGCTGCAGCACAGTAAACATTATATTATGGTCTAGCAGATGAATGGCAGGCTATAATCTGTTCTCTGTTTCTTGTATAGGAAAAGTGTGATGATTGCAGAAAGATGGGTCATTTACAAATATGGAGAGTGAACTGCTGAACACCATCCCAACTGAGCTGCACAACTTGAATGGAAAAATGTGCTTGAGACACTTTCCCAGAATATCTTCTCCCTTCTCCTACCTCAATACTTTAAAAAATGTCAGGTTTGTTTCTGCGTAAGCCCATGAAGCTCATTGACAGTTGTGCTTAATTAACTGTAAGTCAAAGCTTATTCAAGTGAGGTCACAAACGTCAAAAAGCTAAAGGCTGTCTAACATGCCTATAGTTTCTTCTTCATATCCATAATGAAAAAAATGCATCAATAGGAAAGCAGTGTGTCAAAGGATTTATCCAAAGGAAGTATCTTCAACTGCAAAAAAGATGAATATTTCTACTAGCTGGTTCTGAAACGGTAGATTTACATAATTTGGATTTCAGAGTTGTATTCAAACAGCAGCTATGTTGTATTCAATTACCTAAAGTCCATAAAGTGCCATCATCAATCTAACTTCTACAAGTTTCTCTTTGAAGTTCATAAGCAATTAAAGATCCATGAAGTTAAAAAAAGACTTGTCCTCTCTTTACATATACATACTTCAATGAAGCTATGGTTACATATTTTAACTAAATTTTACAGAAAAAAAAAAAACAGAATAGAGTTAAATTGTCACTGACATTTAAACTCAGAGTTAAGCTAGGTTTCTGATGCTGTCCTTAACCAAGGTTTTAAAAGCATTTGGCATAAAAGTTTTAATTTAAAAATCAAAAAACAATTAGCATCCTTCTACAAACAATGCAATCTTCTTTGTACTCCTTGGCTGAGTACAGATCATTTCATGCGACAAGACATTTGAAATCTGCCTGCAGTTTTGCAGTCCGTGGTGTTTCTGCTGCCAGAGTAATATATGACCAGTAGACTAGGATACATTTGGAGTCTGTACAGAATAGAAAACATACACACCTGCCAGACTGATTAGTGGAGGCATTAATAATAAGAGATTTGTTCACTTCCGTCTGCCAGTTTACTACTTCAGCTATTGCCGATCAAATACCAGTGACCCTGTTTGACTGAAGTTTGATTTTCAGACCCACCTTTGAAAGCCTCTGGAAGAATGATCAGATAAAGATGACCTAAACTACAGGCAGAAGCACTTCAGGACAAAATCATCAAATCAAACAGAACTGGGCACAGTTTTACACTGGCATTGCTCCCAAAGGTCAAATAGATTCTCACCACCACTCCAGCAAATCTGTATGCAGACCTGAGCTAAGCAGGAATACTGGCACGAGAAAGATGTAGCTGACAAACTTCATTATCTTCCTATGTTTACCATTTCATTAGCATTTTAATGATAAAGATAATTTACCATGTCAAACACAGATTGTTTTAAACTACTTGTAAATCTTTGGCAAATTATAACTGATCTTTCTTGTAAATTCATTTGCTCATTTCAGCCTCATAATTTTTAAACAGTATTTTACATTTGTAACTTCAATTTTGACTCCCACGGCAGGAGTTACCTACGTACTGGAGATGCAAGCAGCAGACAGACTTTGCCAAAATGCACTGATCCTCACTGGTCCCTTTTACCCTTCTCTAAGAGAAGGAAAACAGGTTTTCATCGGAGCAGATGATCCAGAATGTCTCATTTTATTAAAAGTTTTTCTTCCTCCTACACATATTTATCTGAAAAACAAGTCCCTGTGTAACAGGCACTGTTCCTCTTTAGCCACATACATATGGCTTCACGCACACTGCAATGCACTGGGCCACTGATGTTTTTGCAAAAGTTATGAAAGGTTATCATCTTTACACAAATTTGATCTGTCTCTAACAAAAAAGGCACATAATTAATAAGATTATGCAGTGAAAGTGATACTTTGGGGGAGCAATTAGGAAGTCTTGTATCAGTCACTCCCATGGCAAGATGAGTCCCAGGGGCCAGCGAGACACGCTTTACCCAGGAGCCAGAAAGGGGACTGACGACATGGGGACTCAAGGAATCTATACCAACAATCCCCCGCCGCCCCCAGCTCTTCTGCAGCTTCACAGAAAAACTGCAGAAGCCAAGACTGGCAAGATCGCAGTTTTGGCAGAGGCAATCACAGTTAACTTTGGCCATAGTTAACAGTCACTGCTCATCTTTTTCAAGTAAGTGTGGTGTCAAGTTCAGTCAAATCTAAGCACACAACTTCTCCCTTTGTACCTTCCTGAAAACTATTTGTGAAAATATTACTTCTGTGATTTTCTCCCTAAGTGCTTTTCTTTATCACAAACACAACAAAAAATGGTGTAACACCTGCACATTAATTCCTCTGATTTGGGTCAATATTAGACCATTACACAAAAAAACTCAATTCCACCACAAAACTTACTCATCTAAAACATATTTTGTGAACAATTTCAGCATACTTAAAGAAATTAATTACTTTCCAGACTTGAAAGCATGCTCTTCCAAAGTCTTCATTAAAGGCAACTATAGAGAAATCTAAAGCCATACTCAAGTCTCTCCCCTTTTTCTATTACCTAAAGATGCTACTACAATGTTTTAATCCTCAGATCCAAGGAAGCAGTCCACACTCAAAACAAGAACAGTGGAAGAGTAACTGAAATGCTATCAGGAATGAATAAAAGTATCCAGTTGACAAATTTCTGTGAACTGGACTATCTACATCCACCTCAGATTGCAGATGGTTGCCTTTGTTTTAACTTGTGCCATGAACAGTATTTGGGAAAACTTCAAAGGGACCTTGTTTGAATTATTAACATCCACCACTGCTTACGCAAGTTACACCGAAGAATTTTCAGTTTAGGGACAGGCTGTGCTGGCTTTTTCATCCCTGAATTGTCTGACCATTTTCAGCTATGAGGAACCTTTACTTTCTACACCAATGTTGAGTAGTCTTACCTGGCCAGGGAACAGTAGCAATATAACTGATGGAATAGGCGAGATCTGGGCTTTCTCCTCCCTTGACCTTTTTAGCACAGCATTTTTCAGACACTGCTTGAGCCAACAGTATCCCTTCAATGGTGGATGACAAGTTCTCCCTTCTGTTTTGTCCACGTTGGCTGAATTCGTTATGGACCGCAACTAAACTACGCACAGCCACCCCCGCCTTTAGACCTCACACTGTCATCTCCATTTCAGCGTTTTCCTTCAGAGCTCCAGAAGATGGAAGATCAGGCAGGACATGTTTGAAATGGCTCCCTGGAAAGATTTTGAGGTAATTCTGCATCCGTTCACCTACAAGCTTTTTCTGGGACTCCACAGCTTTCAGTACAGTTTATTAATTTGTCAGTGGAAGTTTTGAACATTGTCAGAAATATTTACTTCAGCACGTAGCTCACAACCAGTTTTATAAACAGGTTAGAGCCAGAGGTAGTACCAAGGCTTTCATACTGAATAAAACTCTCTTCATCTCTACTGACTATGCCTCGGAAAAAAACAACACCCCCCAAACAAACAAACAAAAAACCACCAACAACCTCCCCCCACAACAAACTTGCCCAAAACTTTCCTACAGTTGCTTATATGCAGCTTTGTGGGAAGACTGGCACAACAAAATTATGTTTACAACCCCACCACCTAACTACAAAAATGCACCTCATAAAAAAATTAATAGCTTTCTTCCCTTGTATCTGTTGCCCTCATTGCATCATACCCCAGACTTACCTGCTTTCACTACAGTTTTTTCCCCCCCCATAAATGAAAGGCAAAATCAATCCCTTGCAAGTCACTACATTTTGTAGCTTAGGTATTTATATGACATTACCCCTGAGATCTTTCTCAAAAATTAATGTAAATATTAGTCTTTTTTCCTTCTCAGTATGATCAGTTTGCAGGATCCAGAAATTTTCTGATTTTGTTTGTTTAGTTACGGCTATACATGAGTATTAAAGAATGTCATGTGTTTCTGTTTATGCCTAAGATAAACTGCTAAAAACAAGTTAAGTGCAAGTAAAGTAATTCTGAGTTACTGAACAGCAGGTGTTGATATCAAAATGCTTAAGGAAAAAGCTATTCTAGAAGTATTCCATTAATAATACTCATGGAGGTGAACTTTAAGACATTCTCCCCCCTTAAATAAAAAGTGATGTGAATAAATATAGCATTTTAGTAGATTTTTTTTTTCAGAATTCACTCAGCAGAACAAACATTGCTTCCTTATAATATGGTATTATGATAAATGAGACTTATGATATCCATAGGGATTCCAGTCTGTCAAAAGTAAAGTAGTCAAGGAAAGATAAGACCATTCATTCAGCAGATTTTCCCAAATGGCAAATTAACATGATCCTAAGAGATAACTCACTATCCAGGCAATGTAACTTATTTTTAAATATAACTTGAAGCAGAAGCCCAGCATACATGAGACATGGCACAGCCCCCAGTTGACAACAGGAAAAATGCTAAGAACTTCTCTGCCCCCAGGGCACCGTACAAACTAACTCACTAATGAATGAGGATGCAGCTCCTTTGGGAGTTGATATGATTACCACCAGAGCTACTGTTACACATGCATCTTTTACAACTTGGAGACTGCACTGAATTCATACCTCATAAACATCAGTTTAAGAGCAGTCAGACCTTCCATTGACTTTTTAACTGATTTAAACAGCACAAACCATACAGAGCCATCCATGTTTGGCAACTAAAATTGGATAAATCCTCAAAGATGTGGGTTTTTTCAGAAGCCACAAGAAAAGGCAGCAAGAACTAGTGTAGAGCTTACGGCTACTCAACAGCATTAAGCAAGAACCACCCTGTGTAACACTCATAAGACAAGTGATAAGAAAGCATTGGTCCAGATCTAGGCTTCCATAGCAGCATATGGATACAAAAATGACATGCCAAATATCTTGCACTCCATTCTGAGTTTATTTTTTCAGTAGATGTTTCAGCAAACCCAGAAGCATTTGATGCAACTTCACTGCAATTTACAAATTATCTATATATTGCACAGTTTAAACTCTTTGTGCTCAAGAATGACTTATCTAAAAAACATGTCAGATTATGAAAATAATTCTCTCCTTACAAATTAAAACATGATTTCTAGTATGCTTGAGCATGAAGTTAGTATTTCCATTATTATCCACCTAGAAATAAATGTTCTATGAAGGCGTGTTAACAGAATTCCGTATTATCCTTTTGTACAAAATCAGATACCATGAAATGAGGTATTTCTACATTTCAAATACATGTAGGATTCCACCAACTAGGTCAATACCAAAAATAAATTGAAATCTGGTGCTGATGAAACAAACAGAAGCTCTGGCATTTAATCAATCCAAAAAGTCAACCATCACTTACTTACCTAATATTGATAATTATATATAGCTCATTTACAATCAGAAGATAAGTATAGCTATATATGGCATGTATTTCACATAAGAACTCTAAAAATAAAAACATAAACCTACTTGTACTTACAAGTAAGCAAATCTTCATTAGATCAGACCCTTCCTCATTGAAATATTAGGGGCTGTTGTGGTTTAACCTCAGTTGGCAGCTGAGTACCACACAGCTGCTCACTCGCTCCCCCCCCCCCGGGTGGGATGGGGGAGAGAATTGGAAGAGTAGAAGTGAGAAAAACTCGTGGGTTGAGATAAAAACAGTCTAATAATTGAAATAAAATAATAACAACAATAATAATAATGTAATAATAATAACACACAAAGCAAGTGATGCACAGCGCAATTGCTCACCACCCGCCGACCGATGCCCAGCCAGTCCCCAAGCAGCGGCCCCCCCGGCCAGCTTTCCCCCAGTTTATGTACTGAGCATGACATCACATGGTATGGAATGTCCCTTTGGCCAGTTTGGCTGTGCCCCCCCTCCCAGCTTCTCGTGCACCTGCAGCCTTCTCAGTCGGTAGAGCATGGGAAGCTGAAAAGTCCTTGACTAGTGTAAGCACTACCTAGCAACAACTAAAACATCGGTGTGTTATCAACTTTGTTCTCCTCCTAAATCCAAAACACAGCACTGTACCAGCTACTAGGAAGGAAATTAACTCTATCCCTGCCGAAACCAGGACAGGGGCTGACTTGGAATTACTTTAACTTCCATGAATTGTTAATATTCCTCTGCCTATCTAATTGTTTTCCATCTCCAGTGTCTTCTGATTGAAGGTTGTTCATTTCAAAAAATAAGAATGTGGACTATAGATCATAAATACTATGCATGTACTTGATATGAAGACAATCATGGAAAAGCTGATATTGAAAACCTCTATTATAATAATATTACTATTCAAAAGAACTGTATCAATATTTATTTCCTTAGTCTCTACATTTAGTACATCAAAATCATGGAGAACAAATAATGATGTTTACCTGGCTGGGGGGGGGTGTGGAGAGGGGAAGGGTAGAGGCGTAACAATAAGAAACTAGAATTTCAGTATTTTAAAGACAAATACATCAAAACATTAATCAAGAAAAATCTCATTCTTCTTGCAGTTGTACTGCATTTCTAATAGTTTGCAATAACAACAGGAATCCCTGTAGGTTTTGTATAGAAGATACCAGAACAGATGGAGTGGGAAGAGAAGTCCAGTAATTAGAAGTGGAACAGATTATCATGCATTTTCCTTAAATAACTGTGTTACAACTGCCTGATCATAACATTTGGAAGAGCCCTATCCCCCCCTGGATTTGCAGAACGTGTGACCCACACCCCTGTCCTCTTTCTCCTTTAGCCGCCACCCTTGTGTTCTTGCAGTTGAGAAGGACTTGCACACCTGCACAACACACAGTCTAAATTTTACAGCAACTGTGCTACACTGTTCCACACATTTTTTTGCCGTATTTATACTCCCAAGTCAAGTGAACTCCAGAAGTACTATACTAGTATCAAAGCATGTTTGTTAGCACTGGCTCCTTGTCAAGTCTAAGCAATTAAATAAGTTAAGGAACATCCTTCACTATATTTAGAAGAAACATGCTGGCTGCAGTACAACTGCAATTTGCTATTATCTATAGATAGTATGGAAATATTTGTCATCAGTTTCTTAAAAGACCTAATTCTCCAGACTTCTAAAGCAACCAAGACAATTTGTTTGACTGGAAAGCAGAGTGGCACGTTATAGCTTAACACCATCAAGTTCAGTAAGTTGGATTTTATTCTAATCAAACAGTGACAACTATAAATAAACACAACGCTCCTGCCTGCATTAAAGTCAGCTGGAGCTTTGCAGTCTATCTGAGTTTCTTTTTCTCAGAATCTCCTGGCTTGCTCAAGCCTCTCCCTCTGGTATCCACAGGCCAAGCAAGCAGCTCTGCCCCCTCCTCTGTTCTTATCTGCTTCTAGGAAATGCTGCTTTGGAGTTGGTTTTGCTTTGAAGTTTTCCAAGTATGACAGAAAAAACAGCTGCGTCTTTTTCCACTCTCTTGCCATCTGCACTAATAGAGATCTTTCTGAAATCCTTAGGATCCTCCTTCTTGATTTATTCAAACCAGGCCCCCCCTTGCCTTTTTCCACTCTCCCAACACAAAGGCGCAGTGAGGGAGGGTATTTGTTTGCTTTTCTGCTGTCACCCTTAACTAAAAACACGACATCACTACATGCCTACTGAAGTCACAATCTCGTGCAGAGCATGGTGCAACTTCCATGTCAGTCCCCGTTTTTTTCCTCAGTGCATATTCTTAGGTGCTGGGCATCAAGCCTGTGAGTGTCCCAGGATGAAGCACTGCACTCCATTCCCTCTCAGTTCAGGATTCTGATTTAACACAATGTTTCATTACAAACTGAAGCTTCCCTACTGAGGAACAGGAGCAAAAAAGCCCAATTTACATTACCTTAAAAGGTTAAAATCTGGGGGATGGGACTTGGTTGCAGTTAGCTTTTTAGAGAGTCTGTTATCACTTCACCTCTCATATAACCTGATGTTTCTCAAAATCCAACTCTCATCCTGAATTCTGTCACCACTGAGCTCATCTAACCCTCAGTGAGCCACAACACAGACTTTCTTTCAGGAGGTACAGAGTTGCTATCCACTAAAACCAAACAAGTCTATCACCAGGAATGCTGCTGGGTGACCATTTTGTTATTAGTCAGTCAAAACCATTATGCCTTAACTTTTCCATTTGGGGGATTTACGTCTGCAGTTGGCTTCTTGCTCCTTATTACACTTCAGTACTCCAACACACCAGCTCAGCAATGCTGTGCACAAAGGTAATAGGGGTTTAGACCCCTATGCATGCTCACAGATGTGTCTAATCACTTAACCACCTTAGACAGTTTCCAACTCTCTTAAAAGTCATCATAGCTCAGAGAATTTCATGCCTCATTTGCTTTTCCCACATATTACACAATCACGTCTAGAAAATAGAAAAACAGTTACCTAAGTTGCTTCTTGTTTTCTCTTTGTAAGTTCTTCTATTGGCATTGCTCCCTAAATATCCTTCAGATAAAAGATTGCTAAAAAAAGCTAATTTAGGTTGTTTGAAGTGCTCTATTGAAACTATCTGCAATGGAAACCAGGATCTCTACTGAATGAAATCTAGTTTTCCTTCCAATGAAAATTTTCAATTTTTCAGAAATTTCAAAAGAAGTTTGAACATCTAGTCCATCCCCTTTCTATCCAAAAGGTCACAATTTCAGTCACAATCTTCCCCTTAGTTGCTATCATTTCCATAGTTAGGTACATGCTTTTAGAAGAACCAATATCCTTCTGTTTAGAAGTAAGAAACAATGGGACAGGGAAGAAAGGCAGATTTAAAAACCTTCATAATATTGTCCACATAGCCTACGTTCCACACTGAATTTAACTGCTCTGTCACGGCATAGGGCACCCAGCATACACGCATCCATCCAAAAGAGGTCAAACGTGTAAAGGTAGTGGGCAGATTTACCACACACGCAGTTTAAGGTAAGTCCAAGTGATATAATCCTTTTTCTGAGACTGGTTTACTGAAGAAATTCCTAGATGACTTAGAAGTAGTTTAAAGAAAAAAAAAGAACTATTTCATAATTTCCTAGTTAATACTACAGAAGAGAAAAGCTCCTCCCCAAACTTCTCTAATTCTTCCTGGTGCTCTATCTGCTGCCCCTAACTAAAGCAACAAGAACGTCTTCATAGGATTTCCTGGAAGATTTCAACTTTCTCCTAATCAGATGGCATACTACACCTCCTTCTTTTCAGAGCCCACACTCATAAAAGTCACAGCAAGGGACAAGTCAGAGCTCCGTTTCATGAGCCAGTGAAAACAGGCTCAATGAGCCTGTTGCGCTGTACCCGGAAACACAGAAAGCGCAGAGAACTCACCCCACTCAAGAAAGTAAGAGCCAGACTCAGCACTTGTCTCACCTAAAAATACAAATAAAGGTACCTTAACCTGGCTGTGAAAAGAGCACGAGAGTTGCGTTTCTGACCAAGGTTCTTTAAGCCATTTACAAATGGAAGACAGATACTACAAGTTCACCAGTGCCTTACTATATTCAGAAGCCGCAGAGGTTTTTGCTATGACCACACAACCATGAATCATTTTAGCAAAGCAAAAGCACAATAAAACACAGACCATGTAGTCCCATAAAGACTTCCCACTGTTAATCAGTGCCATGACGCTTACCTTAGTCCCTAAGGTTATAATCTACATCCTCTGCAGCGTTTGAACATACACACAGCATAAGACTCAGAGATAAATAACCCTTTCATTTCAACATGGTGCTTTTGTGATGTTAGGTGCTGTGAGACAGTGCGCAACCAGCAAGCCTGAACAGATCTGGGCTGTTGTAATTGTGTGCTTAGCTTTAATTACCCTTGAGGAGAGTGTTTGCAACTTGCCTCCAGAGGGAGGGCAGCCTGCTATTGACATCACCAGATCAAGTATCACCTAAAAGACTGATAAACTGTATTTCAGTGGCATTTTCCCTGCTATTATTCTTAGACCTATACTTAGGGGTCACTGTTTTAGTGGCTGGCTGCTACAGAGCTGAATTTTAAATATCTTCTGGGGAAAAAAAAAAGAAATGGTGTCTGCTTGAATTTTTTAAAAAGTTCATAAAAGGGGACCTCGGAGCACAGGCTTACAGACAGTGCAGGGTCATGACATTCAGAAGATCAAAGTCCACAAATCCTGACTCTCCGGAATTAAGGTGCACTGCTTTACTTATTCATCAATACTGACTTTGAGAATAAGAACTTGAAAATATATAAAACTATAATACATGCTATCTACCCTCTCTTACACAGGGAGGAACAAAGGCAGTAGATTTCAAATTAAAAGATCTGTTAGCACAGATCACCACACTGGTGATCTTATTGAACGTTAATTAACCACTGGTATCTGACTAGAAACCTTATTCTGCTTTTGGGTGCAGCAGTGCACCAGCCCTGCCAGGGCTGGATCATAAAGACTTTTGATGCTGTTATGTTTTTCAAAGACTGCATGACATGAAGCTGGGCAGCCCTACCCTCAGCTACATTCAGAAAGAGAGACCAAAAAAAAAAAAGGGGGCAGTATATAACAGAATGTTTCTGTTAAATTAAATTGAGATTGGACCAAAGAAGAATTTTTTTTGACTAAACATTCACATTGACTTTTAACAGGACTTCAGCTAGTATAAGCCTTTCAAAAAAAGTCACCTCTAATTTCCCAGAGGTAATTAATATCACTTTAATATAATTTATTTCATAAATCTAATTAATCAAACACTATACTGAAAATAAAGAGAAATAAACAAAAGGTGAGCGTTAGTGTAAAAAAAGCATGAAAGCGTTTTTATGAAACGTGCTGTGCAACCTGCATCTACTTTCCATTACCACACTGGGAGCAGACTGGGCAGCCCCACTGCCCCCCCGTTCCCGACATCTCCCTTGAGCCAGCACAGGGAGTCAGACCAGTTGGAAACAAACTGGCAACAAGCCAACAAAAGAGAAATTTGCTTTCAACCACACCAGTGAGCTAGTCGAGCTGAACTCACAGTTGTGAAATGGAGAGTACCAAGATGGGGGTGGCTGAAAAGAATAATTTTGTGAGTGCTGATGCTTCTCATTCTTATCCAGGCTCGCCTGAACTGGCCCTCATCTTTCTTGCAGTGTTGCAGACAAATTTCATGCCTGCCACACTATGTTTCTGGTTATATCTCTCAGGATGCTATCTGTCTCAGTTGATAACATGGCAGTGTTAACTGGCATTCAGCTTGTGATATACAGCAATCCTTTCCTGCATTCACAGAGTAGTGATTACTGCTTATGTGTTGCATCGGTTATTACTCAGCTCCTGCGTTCCTTCGTATACTTTGGCATAATTCATTTGTCCCTTTCTTCAGAGGGAAGATAATCTATTAGTTCTCAAACTCAGTTTGTTCTTTCTTCTCTTTTAAAAATACTGTGACCCCATCGGCTCTCTTCTAGTGCTCTGGGACTCTGTCTTCTCTTCTCAAGTGGTAACAGCTCTGCTTCCATCTGTGCAAATATCTTTGCATCACGTTTGTCAGTACCAGCCTTTTGAAGATTCTAGTTCATGGAGACACTCTAACCTGTTCTTACAGGTTTTTGTTTATATTGATGACTGTCAGGTTAACACAATTGATCTTTCTAACGAAAAATAATGCAAAAATGGCACCATGCAACCCAAACTTCTTGGCTGCCTCTGACATTCACAGAATAACAGTCCACCTTTTTCACTGGTATTCTGTAAGTACTCTAAGTGCACTTACAGAAAGATTTCTTAAAGTTTGATGCTTATTTCAGTCTCATTTCTCTTCTAATTTTGTCCTATATGTTTGTGTTACTCTTTCTTCATCATCCTCAGTAATATAAACTACTTTTCATTTCCTACCTATACCTATAGTCCTCTTGTGCTTGACTCCATAAAGAGCTTATAGTTTAGTCAAATTATCCTTGCCACACTTCCTATCTTTCCTCTGCCATGGGAGTTTGCAGTTATGCTTTTATTAGGGTCTCTTTTAAAGAATTTCCAAACCCTTACAATACACTTCATAAAAAAAATATCCTGATAAGTGTATCTTGAAGAAAAAAATCCAGTCAATCCTCTCTTCAAAATTACTTTCACTACTGGTCATTCGGTATACTACATTGTTTCTATCAGTAAGTAGATGTAGTAGCATTTTGCTGCATAACTTAAAAATCAGGTAAGATGGCTATTCTGTTAATTATTTCTATTAAGAAACAACTCCTTCTCACTTCCAATAAATATCCTTTGCATTATCTTAAAAATAAGTGTAATATTTCACTCCAATTTTAAAAGCAAAAATCCATACTTAATATGGATACTTAATATTTAGTATCCTAAATGCTAGTTTAAAGAGTGAGCTAAGCACCATACAGGCTTCAGCCCGCCTCCTAGAACAGGCAGATGTATTTCCCTCCCCTTTCACTTTCTAAATCCCTGGTTATATACTATAGTAAATAACAGAGCCTATCATTCTGAGAAGTAAGAATGAAGCAACGAACCCTACATTTTTTAACTCTGTCCTGATTCCTGTTTTAAGAATGAGCTTAAATTCCAAAACACTGGACTTAAAATTCATGTTTAAACATTTTTCCTAATTCTCTCAAGAGTACCACATATATTTAACCTCACTTCATACTTAGCTGTTGGTAAGACTGAAGAGAGGCTTTTCTGACTGAAAGGCAATACACATTTTACAGAAAACATATGGTTTGAAATGCAGCTCTATAACTCTGAACTTCTTAAAACTTAACAATGAGAGATGAAACTACACAATTCAAAGAAAATGCGTTTTGCTTTTGTGAGGTGCAAAGAACCTGGCAAAAGACACCAAGGATAGAAAACACTGCTATTGCAAAGGCATGGCTTTCCCTTGTGCTGCTATGTTTCTGGTAGCTATAATGCCACTCACTGCAAGAGAGCGAGCAAAAACCCTGAAATGCAACCCAGATTATTGGAGAGAGAATTATTCGTGTAAGATTTTGAAGTCACAGTTTAAGTCATTTTATAAGAGTATACTTTTAGACACTAAGAAAACTTAAAAAGACTATATCTAAATGTATTGGGTTTGCGTGGCAAGATTTCAGTAGCGGGGGGGCTACAGGGATGGCTTCTGTGAGAAGCTGCTAGAAGCTTCCCCTATGTCCGATAGAGCCAACGCCAGCTGGCTCCAAGACAGACCCACCGCTGGCCAAGGCCGAGCCCATCAGTGATGGTGGTAGCGCCTCTGTGATAACATATTTAAGAAGGGGGAAAAAAAAAAACCCAACCAAACCAGTGCAACACCAGCAGCAGTCAGAAGAGAGAGGAGTGAGAATATGTGAGAGAAACAACCCTGCGGACACCAAGGTCAGTGAAGAAGGAGGGGGAGGAGGTGCTCCAGGTGCCAGAGCAGAGATTCCTCTGCAGCCCATGGTGAAGACCATGGTGAGGCAGGCTGTCCCCCTGCAGCCCATGGAGGTTAACGGTGGAGCAGATATCCACCTGCAGCCCGTGGAGGACCCCACGCTGGAGCAGGTGGATGCCCAAAGGAGGCTGTGATCCTGTGGGAAGCTCACACCGGAGCAGGCTCCTGACAGGACCTGTGGACCCGTGGAGAGAGAGGAGCCCACACTGGAGCAAGTTTGCCGGCAGGATTTGTGACCCTGTGGGGGACTCACGCTGGAGCAGTCTGTTCCTGACGGACTGCACCCCATGGAAGGGACCCCACACTGGAGCAGGGGAAGAGTGTGATGAGTCCTCCCCCTGAGGAGGAAGGAGTGGCAGAGACGATGTGTGATGAACTGATCGCAACCCCCACTTCCCATCCCCCTGTGCCACTGTGGAAGAGGAGGTAGAGAATTTGGGAGTGAGGTTGAGCCCGGGAAGAAGGGAGGGGTGGGGGGAAGGTGTTTTAAGACTTAGTTTTTATTTTCTCATTACCCTACTCTGATTTGATTGGTAATAAATTAATTTTCCCCAAGTCGAGTCTGTTTTGCCCGTCACAGTAATTGGTGAGTGATCTCTCCCTGTCCTTATCTCAACCCATGAGCCTTTTGTTATTTTTTCTCTCCCCTGTCCAGCTGAGGAGGGCAGTGATAGAGCAACTTTGGTGGGCACCTGGCATCCAGCCAGGGTCAACCCACCACACCATAACATACCTCTGCTTTTCCCTTTTAATTGCAAATATTTGCTATTGAGAAAACCAGGGGGAAGCACTGCTTTCATAAACTTAAGGCCTGGAGGTATGATGTGTGATGTACCAAACTCCAGCAAACGGCCCAAACTTCTACTGTTACCCTGGTGCAAATCTGTCATCATTCCTTTTAAGTCCACAGAGTCACTAGGATTAGCAGCAGTACAAGTGTGAAATTTGGCTGATTAACTTCAGCAGGAGGAGCTCTATGTAGAAACAACAGCTGCCGGGTCAGATGCTATAGCTAGCATTTCTCAATGCAAAGGAATAGCAAGAGGAGGTACCATGGTATTTGTTAGCACTGTTCCGCGTTTTCACTTTGATACTACATGACCAGAAACTACTACATGCTCTTCTTTGACTAATACTTCTTAAACTGCTGCACAGAGAAACCCACTGAAGGCATGAAATATATGAACACCAAATGGAAAGGTCAAACAATTATGACATTACACAGATAGCAGCATTTGTAGCAGGAGGACCACAGCAAGCAAGTCATGCAGAATGACTTGCAGTCCAGGGAGGGGAATCACAGCTTACCCGCTCCTCTGTCTATTACCACATATTCTGGACTGCACACTGCAGCTCTCCCTCCATTTCTGTGCAAATGTCCTGAATTGTAACATCTCCTTGCATGAATAGTTGCTACAGTAGCATGCTAAATTCGTCAAGAGAAGTTGGCAAAGATGAAAGACTGGCTCCTTAGTTAAGGTCAAGGCTTATACATTCCTGTGGATACACCCGTCATGGTTTCACAGTTAAGTATGTATTCCAGAGTGGGTTTAAAATATGCCATGTATTTCTGCAATAGATACAGCCTTTCAGAGTGAAACCATACTCCAGAATATACTCACTGCTGTATAACCTAAGGAATCTAACCAAAGTCCCTAATTCAGTAGCTGAGCTTCCTTAAGCAGTGCTGATTAAGAAGTATGCTCTGAACTTGCATTTTCAGAAGTACTCTCTGGAGGTCAATCTCTACGGAAGGAGCCTACACACTTTTAACATGGTCACCTACAACAGACAGCATAAGCGATCTCCCTCCACCTCCACCTGCAGTACCTACACTCTTGGAATTTCTGTGTCATTCTTCAGAATTTTCAAAACCGTTCTCTGGAAGTATTTGTTATTAGAGTCTGGGTGAAACTTGTCCATAACTATAGTATATGCTTGCCAGCACAGGAGAAGATCAGGCAACTGAACTTACCATTAACTTGCTTTTATGCACTTTGATCAGGAAGATACATGATGGCCTTAGCTGCTTCCAAAAGAAAAAATTCCTTAGGTATTTAAAAAAGTGTAGTCGGAGTAGAGACTAGAACAGGAAAGAGAAGAATAAGTCCATTTGCCAGTAGTAGAATGTTTACATTAAAGAGAAAAATGTATGTGAAGTGTTCTAAATCTATCCCTTAAATATGTGGCATGTATTAAGTTTTGAGTTTTTTAATTTAAGGTCCATTTCACCACAAGTTTTGCTAAGACAGTTTTTATCTTACGACTTTCTGCCAACACAGAAATTCAGGCTTCTACAATACCTTTTTCCCAGGACATGAACTTCAAACATCTATTAAACACTTCTAAAAGTTACAGAAAAAAATGAGTCATGAAAAGTGAAATTTAATCCTCGGATGTCTTTTCTATTATAGAAGAACAGAAATGTGTGTGTCATATTTTAAATGCTTTATGGAATGCACGTTTGAATAGAGTACCATTACTGATACCTCAATTTAAAAAAAAAAAAAAAAGATAGGTATGTCTTTAGCAACATTGGAGCCAGAATAGAAAATAGCTATAAACATTTTCTTTTTCCCAGATTTAACAGCACTGTTTGCAACAATGAACTCCAGAAGAGCCATCATCCTACATGAAAAAAATCAAGGAAATGTGTCTCCAACACAAACTGAAAAGTAGTCATCCTATGGCATGAGATCTCACCTGCAGCACAGTATTTAATTCTTGGTATCCATGATGAAGGATAGGAAAAATGAACTTAGGATGGGAATAAGAAGGAATCATAAGAGCAGCTGGATTCCAGTGTGGTAAGAATTAGAAAACTTCAACTAGTTTTGAGATTGTAAACCTCTGTGCCTACAAGAACAGAGGTTTGGACAAGATGAGCCTTGCCCAGTATTTCTATTTCTGTATGTACATATTCAAACAAAACAGTGGAAAAATCTGTAAATCAATCTAAGACCAACTGGTCTTCGTATGTTGGGCTAGGTATAGATTGATAAATCAATCCATCAGGCAGTGGTGCAGAGTTAAAATAAGATTTAGGCAAAAACTGCAGAAAATAAAAATATCTGGACATTTTGTCTGAAAAGTTTTTTTAAAGATTACCTTGGTCATGCAGTGAGAAATACGAAAAAAAGGTATAGATAGTAAAAACATTTGATGTGTTTCCAAATAATATTTGAGTTGCAAGAGCGAGGGATTGACCTGCCAGAGCAGCAATTAAGGTGAAGGAGGAAAAAGCCCAGTTCCCTCTTCTGCATAAAACCATCACACATGAAGCCTAATAACCTGGCCACAGCGTGAAGGACAAAGCTCAAAGTATCAATGTATCCCTTACATGAAGCAAGGACTTATCGGTCCCTGTCTGATAATGCTTATTGTGTTGAGCAGCAGGTACCTTTTACCTTGCAAAAGGATTTACAAATTGAAAAGAGACTGAGGCAAAGCAATATAAGAAGCAAGCTCTGGGAAATCTAGCAAATACAAAAAGTTAAATATGGACACCCTAAGAACAATACACGACAGACATAGAAGCAAGAGGGGGGAACAGGGTATTTGAAAGACTTCTGAAGTAAAGAATTCTGAAAGGTTTGGAGATTAGAGAGAGCTGAAATAGAAGTACATAACTGAGAAAAACAGGTCTGAACATCAGGGAAAGCTTCTTGACACCAAGATTATTCTGAGTCTCATTTAATGTTCATAGCGGCAGCCTTTTTGAGCTGCACCAGACTGTGGAAATAATCTCCCAAGAGAATCTGGGAATCTCAACCACACACGCATTTGTATCAAGACTGAATAAAATGGTGTTATATGTACAAGAGAAGCAATTCCACATTGACAAGGAGAGGATTAGATGACCAGCAATGGGTACTATGACTGCAGTCGTTAAAGACAAATTGTGGTAAGGTATTTATAGCCAGTGTCAAACTTTTCTTTTATGAAGTACAACCACGGCCTTGCTTGATTTCAAGGAGGCTATGTCTTTCAGAAAGAGTTTTATCACAAGTTTTCGTCAAGAGATCAATAAAACAAAATTTAGCAGAAGCAAACAAAAGCACAAACATATGCTGCAAGCTAACATCAATGATGTCCCCAGTGCAGTGTATTTTATCGCATCCATTCTACAGCACAAAAGTGGGTCCTTCCTGCGCAAACCTGGTTGTCAAAATCTTAACATCATAACCTGGAAATATGTAGAAATATCTCTATATTCCTTTGTATAGAGAAATAAAAAGCTTCAGCTTAATAAGAGACAAGAGCACTTACTTCTGTTTGAAATTTGCATTTTTTATTTTACTATGGTACTTGCATTTTTTGCATTCGAAATGCAGAGAACAGTACGAACGCTAACAGAATCACTCTGATAGAAATTATGTACCTATTCCTACGGACAATTAAAACAGAAAAACTTAACATTTACGCTTCTGTCAAATCTGGTTGTTGACAACTGAACATTTTAATACTGCTCAATACAGTAGCAGTTGCAAATTCTGGGAAAAGAAGGTTGCTAAGATTCCCTCTCACTCTGCAAGTGGAATTTTCCACTTTATATAAATAGTATTTTTGTCAAAGCAACTTGTACAGAGCCATGTTACCACCGTACATGAAATGGAAAGTTCCATAGCTGTAATGAAACTGGGAACTTTTGTTCATGGAACACTTTTATTTTCGTATTAAGGACAAACATGCATCATAGGCAAGAGCAGGGTTGCTTATCTGTGCAGTAAATACAAGATTTAAAATTTTATTCCCAAATATAATTTGTATGTGATTTTAAAAGTTAATTTTCCATAATGCATTTCTAGCAAAGTTCATGACAAAACACCCCAAAAGCAAAGCTGCTAGTTACCATGTCCCTTACACCTGCCATAACAATTTGCTTGCATGCAAAGCACTGTGAGCTGAATCTGTGAAAAGCGGAGACAGCTTTTACTTAGGGACATTAGGATTTGTGCAAGTTGCAACAAAGCAAGATATCTATCAAAGAACGTATACTTACTTTTTCTAGGGTGACGGCAACTTTCAGCCATTATTACTAGATAGACAAAGCATTTTGATTGAAAGCTGGTCACTGAATCATGGGAAGTAGGGCTAGACAGTCTCAAGTCATCCAATCCATCTACATAAAATTAAACCTTCTGACAATCTGACAAGAATTCTACCTTAAATCTACAGTGTCAGTTAAACTCCACATTACTTGAAAATCGCTTTACTATAAAAAGCACTCAAAACAGCAGGAAAAGAAGTAAAGGTAAGTGAAAAGCTGGCAAGAGAAGGAAAAAAGATGACTGCTACTGGCTCCATGGAATTTGGTGCATTTTGTGTACATGTGTAGCTCAAAAAAATCAGATCTTTGAAACAGATCTTAGTGAACTGTAAAGAGGTATTCATTAGAAACTACGAAGTCCTTAATACGTCTCACATTTAAAAGAAGGGTCAGCAAGATTATGTGATATTTGCAGAGTAAATAGCAAATAACGACAAGTGTTAAGATCTTGTTCATAGTCTGGAACTTCAGTTACTTGAAAGAAAATGCAGAGGAAAATAATCACATTGATTATAGTTTTTAATTATGCAGACTAATTGACAGAGTTATAACATTTTAAAGTTCATCCTTCAATAGCAACTAGATGTTAAGAGATCTTTCCCCGAACGTCTGGAATCCCACTGCTCCAAGTTTTGCTTACACCGGGAAAGTTAGTTACAAAAGTATAAATACATATTTGGCTTGCAAAAAAAAGAAAAAAGAAAAGGGGTCATCAGTGGTAAATCACAGCAAAAAAGAATCGTAGGCAACTTTCAGTTTTCAGAAGAGCTTATAGATCTGGATTTAGGGGCAATAATAGCTTTGCTTATAGGTTGAGCAACTTGAGAATCAGTGAGATTTAACACACACAACACATCAGAAGGGAAATGTTCCCCAAAAGATTCAAACAAAGGGAAGAGGACTGAAACGGGATATAAAACTTCACTTTAAGACAAGGTACAGAATTGAGCCTGAAGGGATACTGACTTAAGCGGACACTCCTCAGCTTGAGGCCAGCCTGGAGTCAGTTGGTGCGTCTTCAGTTCCTCCTATGACAGACGTACAGTCACATTTAAGACTATTACATGTGTAACTGTCCTTCTTAGGAGAGCAAACAGGTACAGAAAAGCCTCCACTAATGTTATAACCATGCTGCGAAAAGGAACCTGTCAGTCTCAAGTGCTGCTGTTATCCTGTCTCTCATGAGAATAAAATTCATTTTATTAAGTGACCTGGCAACTAGTGTCCCACACTTCCATTGACTCGTACCAATTAATCTCATCAAGTACGTCTGCCGAAGTTTATTTCACTCTCATTTAGATTCCCACCATTCTGCCTCTTTTCTTTTACTGCTTTACAAACAGTTGAATGTATCTGACAAATGAATGAGTAGGTGGCAGCTCTTTACCCTGATGTCCACCCTTCAAAGGTTAAAAGTAAAAATGACAGAAATCTTGACATTTGTGAATTTCCTTGCAATGCTTTTCAGCTGACAGTCAAGCATGTCCAAACAGTTTTCTTAGTTGCTTGCCCTGACATCTCACCAATGAGATGACGGCAGAATTGGTAAGAATATGCAAGATGACTTATTCTTCCCCATCTGACCGGTATCTCTCCTCAGCACCACATGCCTACTGTTCTTGGTAGCTCTCACAGGAAAGCAGGAGCCCCTGCCTCGAGCTCCCATCCCCACCCCATCCAGGGTGGCTTGCTGGCCTGAGAGCCTGCTCCTGTAGACCATTCCACTTTTCATCATTGCAGCTTAACACAAAATAAGTTCAAACACTGATCTGGAAGAGATCCCTTGCAGAGAGCCTGTGTCAGTGTTGACTACAAAGACAACTTCCTGAAGTGGTCCATATTTTGAAGGGTACCTGTCTGTATAAGCTTTTAAAATATATACAAAAAATATCCAAGACAAAAATTTCATTAGTTCATTCAAACTAATCCCAAACTTTTCATGAGCTTACAGAGGTGTTACACCAAGTAATAAATAGCTTGTAACAGTGCGCCCCTTTGAAACTTGCAGTTCCTATGCTAACCATAGCAGTGGCTGTATCACTCCCTTAAGCAGATCTCGTCTCAAACTGTACAGTAGAAGAAACTGTAAGCAAACAAATGAATAATTTCTGTAAGATCTCAGCTTAAGTTTTAAGTTCTCACACAACAGGTTGGCATATGAACACTCGAGGACTATGTAGGTTAGAGTTTCAGTTTAATAAGTTTTAAGAAAGTCTAATACAACTGGGAGCTTCAAAAAAATGTGCTATTTTATTTGAATTACAGGTATGCTTTGGGTTTACCTATGGACTTTCAAAACCAAAAGACTGCTCAGAAAGTTTTTATATCTGAGACAAATGAAAACAAATAAGGAAATCAAGCTTTTTGGATGGAAGAGAAGACACTAGCAGCCCTGAAAGTCTTGTTTTATGAGTATTTCCCTCCCACAGAAAAAGCAAGAAATACTTTTTCCCCACATAAAGCAAGGAAACAGTAAGAGTTGGATGTGTTTCATAGTGAAAACAGGCTAAATTATTTGAATAACACAAATTAAAGAAAATATACTAATGCCGTCTTCATTTAGAAGGGACAGAAACAGGTATAACTGGAGTCATGAGTAACCGAGGACCACATGAGTACCTGTCCAAGTCTAAAACAGACATCAGATGGTATCTTGTGCTGTTGCCAGTGTATGAAGCTGTTCTGTTTGCACTAAAAGAGGGCTTTTGTGATGCTGTCAAGGCAGACTCTGAGTAACAACTGGTTGCAATCTCCATCCTCCATCCTTCTCACAGAGGAGAAAAGCCTTCTTTGGTAACAGACAGCTCAAACAGTCATGAACCCTGGGTTCAGGAAATGAGGTGACACCTTTATAAAATACATAGCACTAAAGTGATACATTAACTGGAGAAAGTAGCACTCAAATTCAACTAATTTAAGACTCCAAAAGGTGTCATGGTACATGCTGCATTGATAGCATACATATGTATTAAGAGCCAGAATTCCCACAGTACATCCAGCACCAACAATTCAAAGAGATTTGTCAAATATCGGACACAAATTACTTAAAATGATATAGTTTTATTCTCATTAACTCATCTGTCACTACTTTTGTTTAAGAATGGATTTCTTCATTTAGTATGTCTCAACTACATAGAAACTACTTTAATTCCTATTCTCCCAGCTTTAACATCAAGCATCTTTTTTTTGGAAATTGTTGTCCTTTCATAGCTGGTTTCCAGCACTAGTCTCAGCAGTGTTCAGTCTGATTTTCTCAAGGCTTTTTCCCCATGAATGATTTTCAATTCTACATGTCAGTAAAATATCCAAGCCCCTGGCACCATAGGGTTAAGATCAAAAACTGATGATAATTCCTCCCAACCCCCTTTTATTTATTTATTTGTAAGAAAAGCATTGCCGTTTCTTTTTTAACATGCTTCTTTTTTCAGATCAAGCTAGACAGGAACTCTAACCTTTAACTTTTACCCACTTTAGGAACTTGACCCCACTTTTCTAAAGTGGGGTTTGTTCTCTGATCCATTGACAAACTGAGAAGAAAGCTTGAGCTCCTCTTTCAAGGTGGCACGTATTGTATATCCAAGGAGCTCTTCGCTTTTCATGCAACTCATTCCATTGAGAAGGTAAACCACGGTTTCCCGTTGAATTTTAAAACCATACCTCACGTATAATTTATAAAAACTGCCAATTGCATCAACCTTACTTTTTCTGGTATGTTTTCTGCTTTAAAATGTCACATGCAATACTTCAGCCATAGGCGCAATATCTATTACTGGCTGTAAGTGACCCTGCACTGGCATCCATTTTGTTGCTATCAACAATCACTTGAGCATTACACATTTTTTTGACTGACAACATCACCTAGTGCTTTGTTGTTACACTTAAAGTTGCCATGGAGACAAAAGAACAGCTGAATAGCAGTTTTAATGCTTGAGAAATGCTTATTCTTTAGTAATAGGATGCTACTTGCCAGTATGGAGTCTCAGGGTTTAATGGAAGCTATTATAAATAGTGATCTTTGAATCAAAGCCTTGCTTAAAAAAAAGACAAAAGACAAAAAAGAGACTTGTGTTTCTTCCTACTCACCCTGGTTCTACTGGCAATGAACAGAGGTGGAGGAGACCACCTCCCTGCTGTGGCACAAGAGACCAGCACAGCAGAAGTTGCCTCCAGCCTCATGTCCTGAAGGATACAACAGTCGCTGCACCAAGATGCTTACCTTATTTTCTCTCCATGTGCCTCTAGGTTGCAAATAACCTCAAAATGGGAATGAATAAGGAAGTTCCATGCTTCATCTTCCTCACCAACTCAGGTAAAGTGCTGCTCCATCCACAGAAACACAAGACAAACAAGGAAAAAAATCAAGGATCCTCTCCTTGAATTTGTTCCTCTAGCCATACAGATCTGCTTTTTCTCTAGCACAACCCTTCCTACACAGAGTATATGTAGGAGCTCAGACTAACAGCTGAATCCCACTGCTCTCTGCTCATAATCCATTAACTCACATTACGATATAACTTGCAACTGATGGGCATTAAGGGCATTTGGCCCTGGGATACTTGGCGCCTTTCAGATTCCAGTCCTAGATGTTTAATTCCTTCCATCTCACCACAGCTCCTGAGCGGACAGAACACATGGGATCAAAGTGAGTATCACCTAAAGACTTTTCTACCTTAAATCCTGTTGGTGAGTCAGAGAATTTCTAAAGATCATTATAAATAGCAGATTATCCCTGGTTTGGTACAGCGAATCAGAGACAAAATGCAATAAAGCAGACTCTTGTCCTGCAAAGCCAACCAGTAGGCAAAGCAAGCAGCTGTCAGGGACAGCTGAAGGAATATTTTCCTATACAAGAGCCTTCCCCTCACCCTCCACTTGACACTGCTGCCCTTCTCCCAGCACCTCAATGGCAGCAAACACACAAAACCTTTTCCCAGGGGTTGCTGTCTGATCCTTCCTCAGCAGAAGGAGCAGCTTTAGCCCCTCAATTTCCTGCCCCATGAGCAGACCCTGACTTGCCTGTTCCCATGAGGTGCAGGATAATACAGTCAGGAGGAAATATTCTAGCAAGACAGCAAGTGGTAGGGGATAATGCACAAGAGGAGGAGGAAGACTGAGATAAAGACGATTCTTCCTCCTCCTTACCAGAGCTCCCTGCTGAAAGACTCCTGCATGCCCTTTCCCAGTCACTGAATTGTCTCTGCCCTCCCTGCCTTTGCTCCCCACAGCCCTGACATCCCACCTGCGGCTCCTTTTACCTCTACAGAAGCCTCTTGCAAACCCACAGCTTTCAACAGCCCAGCCTCTATGCCAAAATACATTTTGTTGACACTTCAGAAAGAACACGTCACACTGAGGATTATGATCTTTTACTCGTGTTGGACAAAATCTGCTTTTGCTAAGCAGCCTTGAATTGACTTTGGAGCTCGCAGAAGCAAAAATATTAAATGTTAATATATGAAAGAACAAGCAGGCTGTGACAGCAGAGGTCTGTTCCTCTAGCTTGGAAGTTTCCAGCTGAGTGAGAACATTCTATTGATAAGCTGAAATTAAACACACAGGTTGATCCTAGTTTTACAAATTCTCTGATCTATAGCAAAGGTGCTTAAAGGGGAAATAAAATTCTGAAAGAACACTACTTTTTGTTCTTTTGAGCAAATACTTTTCTATTACTTGAGGGAGAAGAGGAGAGAATGATGGAAGAGTTTTTATTGCAGTTATTTAATTCAGCATCTCAGACAGCACTCAGCTGCAATCCTAAGGTGTAAGGGACATGATGCAAATGATCACACCAACAAAGAGAAGGAGTGAAAACATAAGAGCAACTTCATCGAAAAGAGGGCAAGACAACATTTTAAATAAGCTCCTTGCCCACCTCTCAGGAGTTTCATTATTCCAACCTCAGTTTTGCCTCAGCAGGTCCTGCTCTAGACTTGTCCAATCACAGAGAGATTGCAGAGCTTAAGCAAGTCACCTCGGCAGATGCCCAGCAAGACAGGAACTTGTTCCAAAAAGAGAGTACTCTCCTCTTATGGCATCTTATTCAGAGGCATCAACAGCCCATGACAGGGATGCCCGACAATAGCACGCAACTCCCGCTTTGGAAGAGCATCCATCAGGGCCAGAGGAGGGCCGGGACTTGGGCATCACCCCACCAACACTGCAGCAGCTGCCGGTTTCTGACAAGTCTGAGCCAACACACTGGTCTCCAGCTACAGACAGAAAAATGCAGCCTGACACATCACTTCTGACAGGTTGCCAAGCCCAAATCCACATCTCTCTAAAAGTGAGGGTTGAAGGGAGAAGATAAATCTGCTAACAAAATGATGAAGTTTCTGATCCATGCGCCCCCACAGTCGAGCCTGAATGGAAGGGAAAGAAGTCCACGCACCATGAAACTAGGTAAAACTCAAAGGGAAAAGAAAAACAGCCGAGTCGCAGCCTCAGCTCAGTCCCATTGGCATTTTTATCAAATATGTTTGGAATTGCTCCCACCTCGGGAGAGAAAAATCTTCTCTGAAACATAATTTAAAGAAATGTGTGACGGGGCAGGAAATAAAAGGCTTCAATTTAAAAGGTTATATGGAAAGACCATTTTATAGGGGAAGACTTTTGGAAAAGATTGTTCAATGAAAAAAATCCCAGATGGAACTCCAAAAAGAAATACAGCAAGAAATTGATAACTTCAACGTCAAGTTGTATTTGTTTAACATATATTCAGAAATTATGAGGAATATGAAAGGGTGTGCATTTAAAGCTTAATAGCTATTCACATAAATTCCTTCTGAGAGACACTATACATCTGTGAAGTCTAGCTTAGTTCATTTAAGGACACCTGAGAAAAACCCAGACATATAACTTCCTCAGACAAAGTATGAGTCTTTCTTTTACATGACAACTAGATTGAAAAAAAGAAAATTAATGCCCTGGGATAAATTATAGACAGTTGACTTGCAGTGGTAGAGGTTTGCCTAGGATTTCAGCTCCTGTATTTCTATTTTAAACATCTTAAATAAAGAAGGACAATATCTGGATAAACTGGGGGGGTGAAGGAGTAGGATACTCAGACTATTCAAGTGCAAAGGAAGAAATGCATTTAAGACAAAGAGTAAACAGAGGTCTAACATATAAAGTTTTAAAAGGGATCCAATCAAATTATGAAAATTAAGAATGATGCAGAAACTGGCAAACACACCCATAGATCATCTAGCAACTTCTAGCAATAAACACAAAAAAGCACAGACTTAACTGTTACCTTGCTATATTAGCTTAGCACCCTCCTCGCTGCACCTTAGTCAGTGAGATGAGGGATTCCTTGGTGTGAAGGCGCAGATGCAGGAAGCCTTCCCCTCCAGAAGTTTGGCAGAGAGAAGCTGCATTGCTGCTCAGAGCAAGGGGCTCTGGGCAGAGCACAGTAAAGCTGTTACAGCCACCATGCAATGTCCTTGCAACAGTTCAAATTAAGAAACCTTGCTGCCCTTCCAGTAAGTCCATCTTTCATCCTGTTGTTTCTTGTGGTGCGAACGACCATTCCAGATGCAATTTAGTAGGAGTTTGTGTATTTTCTCAGAGGTCAGTATCAGGTACTTTATTATTTATGTTCATGTTTCCTTAGGGAATTAATCCTTGGGGTATCAGGGTTTTAAAATTCTGATGAAAGGTCTCAAAATTCCCCCTGGATTTGTATTCATAATTGACAGTATTATATAATTTTTAAGTACTGAATGACTCACAATTGGATATAAAATACTGACTTTGTAGAAACTTTGATATGCTTCTTAATATTTCTTACACTTTCCTTGCTCTAAGGGTCTAGGATTTCAATCCCTGATGTTTGTATTTACAAGAAGCAACTCCTCTCTTTCAAGTAGAAGTCTTTCCTTTGTTTAATTTTAAAAAGCAAAGATGGTGCCGAGATCCTCATTTTTGTTAGACTTGCATAGCTACATCTCAAAGTACTTTTCGAACAGCTGTAACAGAAAGGTTTCCCAAATCTTACAACTAGCCCTCCAACTATAAGCAAAATAAATCCCTAGGTTTACAGACTCAGCATGTTAAATATATCTGGATGAATCTTTCCTATTTAGACCAAGTATTAAAAAGTTTTATTGTTTGTTCTGTGGTTAGTTTTTCTGTAATCAGCCCACCCTCCCAGTCCACAAAAGCTGCACATTTCTTTTAACTCAAAGAGCTACTCAGATCCCAGTAATGTATCTTTGAAACATTAAGACTATTACTAGCTTCTTAAGTATCACTACAGTATAGTAAGTCTTTGCTTTTAATTTAATTGGATTCCTGAAGAGGAAGAAAAAGGGTTATTTAGTTGTTTTTGTTTGCTTGTTTGTTTTACTATTATTAAGCTGTAATAGGACCCCATCCCTTTCATTATCTGATACTATTTCTCGATAGCCAAACTTGAACAGGGACTCAAAAAGTAAAATGATACTGTTCCTAATGTCCCAAGAGCAGACAGCTAAAACAGTAAACTGATACCATTTACAGCCACTAGAAGTAAGCATTTGGCTTAAAGACCTTTCACGTAATCTAACAAACGTTTCGAAGCACCACATATGCACAGAGTATGCCACTAAAAGCAACTCCAAGGTTACTGCACACAAAGGAACAGCAACAACCAAATGGCAGAACACCGAATGTCACCTTTATGCACCCGGTGGCCAGGACAGGAACCACAGACTAACCCCACTGCAGGGAAAGCACTATTCAGAAGGTGTCTATGAGTTGACTGGATATAGACAATTTTGAAATATATATTTTAAAGAGGTTATTAAGACCCTTAAATGCAACCACAGAACACCATTCCTACTGCTATTACTAGGACTAATTTAAAAGGAAATTAGTATCTGTACCCCTCACTGTACCACAAATGTTTGAGGTGTAAATACTGTAAGCAAAGAATGTTCCTTAGTTTGATACCTGGGGCATAATTAGGAATGATGGGATGGAAGAAATGAATGGTATTTCTACGGCTTAATATTGGGAAAACAAATATCCAAAACAACCTATCCAATAAAGCAAAAGGAGAGCGTCCCATGGGAAAGGCAGGAAAGCCAAATAGCTTAGGAGTTCTACAGAAATATCAGGAAATAATTAAATTAGTGAGTGCAGCCTATTTTCAATGTGTTTCAGTATCAGTTTCACTTGTGTTTCAATTGTATTTTTAATACTAAAACTTATAAAATGTATTTTAAATATGATAATTACCATAATTTTAAAATTTAAAGAGCACAGAGCCACAGAGTAACCATGTAGTCTCTAACATTGCTGATCTTAAAGTATCCTTTACTATTGAGTATGCTCCATGAAAAACTGATTGATTTTGTTCTATAGCTGGAGTTCTACTTAATCAGAAATCACACATCACTCCCCATGGACTCCTTTGCACTCAAGATGCAGAACCAAAATGAAAATGCCCCCCCTTCTAAGATTTTACTTATCTTTCATTTAAATTGGACAAAGACCAGATTTTGTGGTCTTATATGTAGCTTTTATCTCTCTCTCTCTCTCTCTTATACCATATAGCTTATACCATAAGCTATAAGAACACTGGGAAAGAGAGATGGACACCCTACTCCTTTACCTCCAAGTGTTCCCTATATCTTTTACTAGCTGAACAGCTATCCTTTCAGTGCAATCGAAATCACATAAGCATAGAAATTACTTTTTCAGTTAAACCATCGGATGGAATCTATCCTTATTCCTCAATCTCTTCAAAAGCTTTAAACACTTTGAATTACCCTCTTTCCATGTCTATAGTGCCCTTAGTTTATTATAGTTCTAAGCAAGCCTGGAGTAAAGTCTCTCTTCCCGCTATTAGTGATATCCCTACTCTGATCCTGACTGCATCCTCTGTGTTGTTTTTTTTCCCAGAAACCCCACTGCTTCCATAATTCTCTATCACAATGCTCTCCCTACCTGTTCTGACATCTCTTCCTCCCTTCAGTTTCAGACAGCACATTAAAAATAAAAAAGTTGCAAACACTTTGCTCATACAATTTTCCTTCTCAGCCCCAGCCATTGACTCACACTTACCCATAACTTGAAGTTTTAAAATGTACATCTCCAAAATGGCCTCTCTTCCCAGGCACCCTAACTAACAAATCCTCTATTTACAGAGAAGCCCTTTACCAAGTTATCTGTAGTTCTAGAGATTTGGGACTACCTGAGAGAAAATAGACCGGCTTTTGGAGTCAACTAAACGAAGCTTCTTGGTTTGGCAAGAACATGGGAAGGGAGGGAGCAGGGACTTAGGAAGGGCTTTAGCTATGGACATTACCTTTCAGGACAGAATTCATATTTTCCTATGAGGTTTTTTGTACTTACCGAAAACCTGAATAGCTATGCAGTACACGTAGGGATGTTCAAATTAAGATCTTTGAACTATTGCTATTTCTTTAGGACTTGCAGCCTTCTTTTTATAAGTGAATAAATTTTAAAAGTTCGTAAGTGAATGTCCTCCAGTTAGATTAATATTCAGCCCTCAAAAGGGACAAAAAAATCTGCTTTCTAGTCAGCCATGATTTTTCTATGATTTACTCAAACATGCAGTACTTCGGTTCTGTGTCAGAGAGAACCTCACCCACGCACAAGGCAGGGCTGCTTTCTTGTTCTGCTGTGCTGCTACCTGTCATTTCAGGAAGTTGGCAGTAGCTTTTCAAAGAACTTTTCAGAACTATTTTTAGACCTATTGTTGACATTTCTACCTAAGTTTCAGCTGTGCCACCATGACATGCTGACAGACATTAATACATGGTATCTCAAGTCACTAAAGAGCAGTTGTTAATATCAACACTGATCAATTTTTACACAGGAGACAAAGCACATGAATGAACCTAAGAATAGCCCTGGAAGCTATTGCCAAACATAATCTCTAAGCTACATAATCCTTTTAAATTCAATCTTAAAAAAAGAGAGAATAAAATTTGTTTTAGTAGTATGGAACCTCCAAAATACCTTCAAACTCTCTGAAGGTGGAATTCTGGGAAAAACTACGCTTTAGATGCTTTAGCTACTTTTCTGGGATTAAGAATTAGCCGCCTTTTCAGAATGCTTCTAATTTGATATCTACCCTTAAGACATGAGCTACCAAAAAAAAAAAAAAAAAAAAAAAAATCAAGGAATGTAGAACAACACTATATCTTTTCACATCTTTATTTTAAAGTAATCATTGGATGTTGCTTTTTAAATATATCACACTTTTTAAAGGAAAAGCTGGCCTACGGCTGACTCATTAGCCTCTTGCCATAACTATTTCATTCTGTCCTCTAAGTCTGGCTTCATGAAGGCCTCCTGATATATGTCAGCAAGAACTACTTTCCTAAGAACACTGTAGGACTGTATCCCTAAGTAATCTTAAGGAACATAAAAGTAATTTAAGTCTCCAGAGTCTGCAGTAGTTAGACTTCTAACAACTGTGTATTATATACAAGGATATATTATATTTTGGGTTATTTACAACAATGAACAAAGCAAAGTGTACTAAATTGAAGACAACTATAGAAATATATGACAAGTTTAGGGTTTGGGGGGGGCGGTGTTTTGTTTTGGGGTTTTACTTTTATTCTTAGCCTTTTCTCAATCAATCAAAACAGGTTATTCTATAGGCTTAGGACAGACACCATCCAAGTTGTTAAGCAATATGGTGTTTTTGTGTAATATGGTAGAAGGTATGACCGCATGCTTTCCTGAGCAAGAAAAAGAAATACAGGTAACAAGGAGCAAGAGATGGCGAGATGAACTTCAGCATTCTTTTGCGTCAAGCAAATGTCTTGACATTCAACAATGCATGTATTGTTGTAGAAAGACAAAGAGGAAGAGTTCAAAAAGAAATTTTCTTTCCTCCATTCTGAAAGCTCTCTCTTTCTTCAGATTCCCCATAAAATCTAGAAAGAACAACCTGACTCTTTAGTCATCAACTTCAGTTTAGTACAAAGCACAGCATCACCAAGGACATACATTTTAGTTACTGTCTAAATATCTGCTAAAAACAGAGGAAAAAATTAAAAATTACTTCAGAATATAATTTAGCTACATATGAAAGTCTCTTTTTTTAATTCTAGTACCACACAAGCACACCCATACAAGCAGGATGCTAAATTAGAAAGCAATACCAAATGGAGCTCTGCATAGACGTGAAAATCCAAGTTGGCCAACAGGTGAGTTTTGAAAATAACATACAGGAAGTACCTTGTAAATGCTGCCGAGATGCCTCATCACTTGTGGATAACTGCACTTATCACTGTTATATCCTCCTCAAATAAAGGAATCTGCTTTATCAGGGAACACCAGATATTGGTTTGGATCTATGCCTGAAGGGTGTATATAAAAGTGCTTTGGGGAGCACTGCCCTTTGAAACATGCAAGTCAGATTCATTTCTCTTTGGTAATAACTGTTAATGAAATTACCTAATAAAACAGAGATTTCAATCACAAAGACTAGAAAATCAAATTTAGTTTCATAGTATAAGCTGAACTTCACTGTCTGGTTTATATTACTGTAATAGGCAACCCATTTAGAGTAACTAGGAGGTTTGCACGATACTTTTTATTGTAAGACAACATTTTTCAGTAGCTTATAATTTGTCAATCTATTAGTTGAAGTTTTCCTTGCCTAGTTTAAATTTTTATTATTGTTTTAAATTTCAAGTCACTTCTAAGAACAGCTATTATAAATAACTGAGGGCATACATGCTCGAACAAAGAAAAACTGGTAGACATCACCCAATCAGGATTACCTGATGCTGTCCATTGTGAAGGATACTTAAAAATTTTTGGGCACTTCTCACATTTCTGTTGACTGTTGATATTTGGAAGAATATCCTAAGCCTGTCCACCTAATCTCTGATTTATTGGTGCACCTTCTAAAGTGTTAAAAATCATCAGTTCCTACCCTCACCTTTTCCCCAGAGAGATTTCAGCAACCTACCAAAAACTCTGACCAACCTCAGAAAGGGCTGTGCTACTTCATGGCTCATGCCATACCCACAACCTTCACACATTTGGTCCCCTACAACCACCCTGGTGGTCTTTTTCATTCCTCCAGTAAGATGGCAGAACGTTCACTCTCAAAACTGAAATTTAGCACAGTGTCTCAATACTCCAGCTACCTTCTCTCCTTCCAATGGACAGGTCTCCTCCAAGAGTATGAAGACAGGCAGGCCTTCTCTCAACCATTCTTTGCAGGTAGCACACACAATTAGCTATCATTCCTACCCACAGAACTTAGGTAACAACAACATTTTTCAGAGTCCTCGCAAGAAGGATGTTGGTTCTTGGAAACAAGAACGACCAAGACAGGTTTAGATTCCTCTTACAAGTTCCTGGATTCAGCAACTTTTTGCTTGAATTGAAAACTGCCAACTTTTATTGTCAGATAATATTATTAGTCCTGCAGACCAGACAATAACAAGAAATAATAAGTATACTGTCCCCTGTCCCTTCTTGTCCCCTTCTGGTTGCACTGAGGTCAGTTGTGTTCTTGCTTCCCTTTGCCTATCTGCCCGCAGTGAGGCAGAACTACTCCATAAAGGCACAAAGGATAAACAGAAATAAACATCACAGCAAAGAATTACAGGAAGATATAAGTAAATCATACATAAAGAAACTCCTTGTCTATGCCAAAGCAAGCTGTATCAGGATCAGATTTTTCCTCGACTAATCTTCTTTAGAGTCTTACGAAAACGCTAATGAAAGACCTGATCAAAATCCCAGAAATTAAAGCAGAAGAAAACTGTTCCAAATATAACATACTTCTAAACAATCCCTTGCTTTAATTGCACAACTCCAAATCTCGGCCAACAAGGTTCCGCAGAATTCAAGCCAAACCCATACTCAACTGTACACGCCTAACGAAAAAGAAAGTTGTTGTTCAGATAGATTCCACCTTCTTTTACCAGTTAAACCAAGTTTTGTAGGAGAGAGTACTGCTTGTCTTTGTCCCCATTACCCTATTGATTGTTGTGTAAATATTAGGCTTCCTGCTTGTGGAGAAACTACTGCAAAGTTTCTTTCAGCTCTGTTTGCACATTTCAAACTTGTGCATGGTTTAGAACAAGGAAGTTTATGTAATGTTCCTGAGAAAGTGCAGTACATCATGGCTCATTTTAATTCAGGTATGAATACATGACACAGATGAATTCACAAAACACTCCTTTCATCTGAAATTTAAGTAGTAACCCTTTTTCCCCAAAGGTTTAAGCAGCTTTAAGTAACAAAATTATTATATTTTCCTGTTTCTTCAAAGCAGTACTGGATAGAAACAGTTTAGGATGAATCCTTCCTGAATTTATTCAAATACGAATATAACATCAACTATAAAGATATTTAAATAAGTCATTCCAAAAGATCTCAATGTTCTCTACAGCTGTAGAATATAATGATTTGAAACTTTGCTCAAAGCATTTTAGTAATAATGTGCTGTAATACAGCACATAAAAGCATCTCTTCCCCAAAGGCCAAATTTTCAAGTAACTGAACAAACCCAAGTATCTGTTTGCAAAACCAAGAAATCTGTACACGCATCTGGGATATTCACCTATCTAAACACAAACCTATGATGCAAATTTTACTTGCGCACTGCCCATTACCAGTGCCGATCACCAAAATTCTTGCTTACCTGTAAAGCTGGTTTCATCTTTCCCACAGAGAAAGTTTTTAAATTACTATTATTAGGAAATATCATTGGGAAAACGATGGCAGAGTACTTCTGTACTTCTGAATTACCCTTCTTTACCCAGACACCTCCCACAAGTTCAGAGTCCTGTTCAAACACCCCCTTTCCAGGACCCTTTCTGACTCCCATTGCTGCCTCTTGCCCCTGTGACTCAGAGCCCTGTACCTGCTTCCCCAAAAGCAGGGTCAGTGGTAATCACTGCCACCAGCAAGGCTTAGACATTTTTCCTCATCTGGCAGCATTTGTGTTGCTCAGCTCCTGCCAAAATTCGTATCATCTTTGGTGCAAGTGTTACTTGGTTTCCCCTCTCAACAGAGTATCTCTCTCAGCTTAACAGAGCTGCATGTTCTGCATAAAGCAGTTTTGATGAGTTAAAACTGGGGTTTTTTTGGTTGGGTGGGTGGGTGGGGTTTGTTTGGGGTTTTTTACACGTTCTGGATAGACAGAATTTTCTCTACTGTTTTCATCACATTGCAACTGCCCCCAAAGGCTTGACACCAATTTTTGGACTCTCACTTCTCTCCCTCAGCTTGCAAGCCATTTTGCCAGGACAGTGTCAGCTTGGGCTTGCCATCCGTTGGCCAAGAGCAGCAGACATCCGATGCCTGGCCAGCATGGACTGCCTATCACCTATGCCTTGTCTCCCAGGAGTAAGGAACAGCCCAAGATTTTTGGGCTGTCTGCACTGTCTAGTAGCCGTTTGCTGTGGACAACACACAGCAGCCTGGCCCATTCTGTGGGCTGTCAGATGAGTCACACTGGAAAACCAAAGAAAAATGTGAATCTAGACATTACCGTGATAACGGTAGCACAGGGAAATTACGACTAGTGATGTTTAACTAAGCATCCTGAAGGCGGCATGGAAGGTATGGACTGCTCCAAGTTCATAGAGAATTAATACATTTCTAAATACAGAATGCTGAAATCACATAAGTGAACAACAGGGACAACCAAATCGCCAGATTTCTTTCAGACTTCTCTGTTAAAACCTTCTACAACATATATTTCTTTGCAACACAGCAAATTATTATCATGACTACGTCTGAATACACAAAATGACACAGAGAAGCAAAGGTCTAGAAAAATCAGAGAGCATTTCCCTACAACAAAGAATTCATCACCCAAGCTGTAAAACTATAATCAAACAAAACATAAGCACAATGTCACAGACACATACATGGAGAGAAAGAGAACAAGGGATAAATGCTTATGAAATAGCTGTATTTGCAGTCCTGAAGCACCTACAAACATGCAACCTAATTTGCTGAAATCTGAACAATATAACTAGACTAAGCTAAATACTGCACTAACCCTAAATTTTGCCTAACAAAAACATCTCCCCAGGCCATTTTCATGCCTTTAGAAAGTTAAAACAAGGTGATAGTAACCGAAGATTATGGTCAATGGATACACACCGTTTTTAGTAAAAAAAGAGAGCGATAAAAGAAGTAGTTTTAAAAGCAACGGAATCCTATGAAACGGAATTTGCCACAGCCCGAAGATGATCATACTTACACAGAGCAGAGGGTATTTTGTAACATTCAATTCACAGCAAATGAGCACTCTATTAGTATTTATTTCAACATTTGAAAAAACTACCAGTGACATTCCTCCAGACAAGGTTGCCTTGTATGAAAAAAAAAAAAAATTAAAAAATGTTTTCTACAAGCTAATCATCTAACTATAAACAGGACTTTGAGGATAGAAGGAAAGCATTTCTGTTTTCGACCTAACAAGGCATCCTAAGAGGAACTTTCTGAATGCATCATGCACATTTTTAACATTGCAGCTAAGCAGTACAGTGTAATCTGCAACATATTAACTTTTCCTAAGCTTAATAATTTGAAGTTGTTCTTCAAATACACATGAAGGCATTCCCTATTTCAAATGCTATTACTATTTATGGTTATTGAAACTATTATATAACATAATATCAGTCAACAGGATTTAGCAGCATAATGCTAAAAGGAAATTAAAGACATATAATAATCAAGCATTAAATTTTTACAGTAAACCATCAGTATGCTCACAAATAAGAAACAAATTTATTTTAATATTTAAGAAAAACATTATTCCAATGGGCTTAATAACAAGAATTTTCATTTATAGCCTTCCTTCAGAAAATGTCACGATTACCATCTGAACAGGGAAAAAAAAAAATGATAAAGTTCAAATGCTGATTTTGGCATTTGTATTTCTCTGACGTAGTTTACCTAAAGATAAAAAGTGTCTAAAAAAATAGATCACAGGCACCCACAGTGCTAATACTTCCTAATTCGACTACTCAGTTCTTAAACCACAGCAAATGAGTACAGCTTTCACTAATGGACTGCTATTAAAAATAAATCTGCAAAACAGTGCATGTATTTCTCCTTCCATACAGCTGGAACAAGCATACAGCATTCTATTATGCAGCTAGTTGAAAGACAGATTTCAACCTCCACATGGAATTACTTACCCAGAAGCATGTTTCTCATCTACAGTTAGTTCAGCAGAATAGAAAGTTCTGCACAATAGATCTAGCAAAGGGAACGTTCTCACAAGCTCCTTTTTGACTCGGTGCAAGTTTTGCGTAGGGTTTGAACTCAAGCTGCTGAGAAATATGCCTTGCCCCATAAAGCTGCTGGGACACTTTACTTCACTCTCATTGGTGAATGCTACCTCTTCAGACTATGTAGAAGTGATGCAGAGACAGGCGGTAGCTCGTGCCACCTTAATTTGAGGTAACAAAACCATAAAAACAAAGTCAGTCATCCCTTCATTAAAGTTTTAAAGTTATATATTTTAATATATCTGTCCTGCAATTGGTTTTAAACTAGCTGCCTATCTTTGACCAAGGGAAAAACTCCCTACAGAACTACTGTATTACTTAGAGTAATACAGTACAAGAGCATCCCAGTAAGGATACTTGATAGAAGGAGTTTTATTTAAAACAAAACAAAACAAAAAAGAAATCTGTATTACTGTATTACTTAGAGTAATACAGCGTATCAAGGAAAAGCTAAATGGTAGGCTAAACCAAGTTCTGCAAAAGCAAATGCCCCATCTTTCCATAGTGCTTGATTACATCACAGCTGAATTTGTCTCCAATACAAAAGACTTCCTTTAAAGAAATACCAGCAGGGAGCTGGTTTGGGATTTTTTGTTTAGCTCAGAAGTCACCTATAAGACTAATTCGGACATGGAATAAAAACATTTAGAATGCTGCTACTACCATGGCAAGTACCTGCTGTCCACTAAAATCTACCACAGACTGTTTTTGCACAATTAAAATTAACTTCTGCTATGAAGAGGAAAAAACCCAACCCTCCTCCTATTATAAAAGCAAAAGTCACGTCATCTGAAAGCTGGAACTCAAATAATAAATTTCTAACCGAAAGAAGTGCCCATGCACTGCATCCCTTCGCTTTGGGATGTGCTGTGTCAGTACACCACAACTGGGGTCTGCACAGAACTTCTGACTCTTCAAAAGAATTTTTCCGAGAGCATCCCAGTAAGGATACTTGATAGAAAGAGTTTTATTTAAAACAAAACAAAACAAAAAAGAAATCCAAGAGCATTAGGGACAGATTTTTATCTGATGCAATTTGCAGTTGCAGTAATGTCAGATAATTCCTCATGGAGAAACTGAAGATTATGGAAGAAACCTTGTGTATAACCCTTCCACTTCAGTGCTTTGCCTTAAATGTATAGAGTTAAGATTTACTTGATTTCCTCGTTTGTTTTGTAAAAAAGTGAAGGGATGGCAGGAGGGGTAGAAGAGGACTTTGAAAAGCAAACTACTTGGAACAAAATTCCACATACCTAGAAATACTAGACAAAATTTTTGTGAACAGATTCATTTTGTACCCAGTCCTTAATAAAACATTGTTCCAGTGACGACACTGTTCTCTAGGGTGTGACTAGTGGTTACTCAAAACAGCACATATGAAACTTTAGCTTAATCTTACCTTATTCTACAACCTCCTACTCCTCATTCTTTCTACTAAAAGGGGGATTACTTCGATAATTACCTGCCAACGTGACTTGGCAGCAATTACATGATTTTGTTACATGTCCTGAAATATTTGGTATTTTGTTAAAAGGTGGGCATTGCTAGCAGAAACGATCACAGAATAACAGTGGAAAAAATGAATCAGCTTTGACATAAAAAGGCAAATAAAAATGAAACCCAATTAAAAATAAACCTCTCTGATTTTTAAGTGAATCTTGTGATCTTGGAAGATGTGACTCATTCTCATTGTACACTTGGGACTGGCAACACCAAACCTCTATGAAACTTTATGTGGGTTTTATATAGACTCAGATGACTTAGCAAGATGACCGGTATTCCCAAGTAAATACTACGTTCTCTCATGCTGACAATAATACTACTACCTGTATTTTCTGTGATGTCTGAAGGATTTATTTTTTTTAAATTTCTCTGTTAACTGCAGAAGTGTCTCACATGTTCCATAAGCACGTAGTATGTTTATGCATTATAGCAAGACAAAATGGCAAGGACTATATCCCTCCCTGAACTGGCAGGCATGCTTCCCCCACTCCCTCTGCTTGTTCAATGACTGTAATGTCTCTTTTTTGGCAATGTTTGACAGTTCCTTGCTAAAGCCATTACAATGTACTAAGCATGCTCAGGTTTAACCATATAGCTGGTTCGATGCACTGTAGCTCCCTTCTATTTCCCTCTCCCTCTCAACAGCATGTAACAGCCCGTCTCACAGAAGACCACTCTTTGGTTGCAGAGCAAGGCCTTAGGACTCACTAATCACAGTTGTAATGTTTTAGCCTGCCCTCTAGCTCACATTTAAAATGTGATATCCAGGACACAGTCACAGTTTTAACTACAGATCTCTCTTCCCCTCCCTTTAAAACAACTATTAACTCCCATCTACTCTACTAACGCCCATCGTCTCAAGATTTTGGAGATCCCTTGGTTTTTCTTTTGTCCAGGAAGGCCCCTTCAGAGATCCATTATCAGTGCTGTTACAGCACTGATGGCCCCTCCACACTGCCAGCATGATGGCCTCTTTGGCTATGAGGGCATGCAATATGTGCAAGCACAACAGGTACAAGCACAACAGTGATGATGTGGGTGAGGAGGAAAGCAGGAGGACAGCACTTTCTTTTGGAGCACCAGTCTGAGGTGATCATGCAGCTACTGCATTATAGATGGTGCTAAAGAGCTAAAGAAGCAACAAGGGTAAGGATAGGTGCTGGAACAGAAAGAGGAGAAACAGTGGAACACAGAGGAGAAACATGAAAAAAAGGGCTTAAACAATATAACGTGAGAGAAGAATGGAATGAAAGGGCAAAATGTTATTGTAAGATAGCAGAAGGCAAAGAAAGAGAGATGAAAAGAAAGCAAAAACATTAAGGAGAAATGAAAGTAAAACAGGCAAAAGAACAATGGTAAATGAAATATGACAAAAGCGAATGCATTTTTTTCCAGCTAGGTATCAGGGGCTGACCTTCCAGAAGACAAGGTGGTACAACATTCACTGCAAGTGTGGTACCTGCTACCACAAATCTAATTAAGGGGAAGAGAGAGCAAATATGAGAGCATGCACACTAGGACCGTAGAGCAACAAGAAAGGAAAGGCCTCTTGAGCACATTATCTGAGGGCAAGTGCACTCAGGTCTCATTCATGAGCAGCTCCTGTAGTCAAAGAATGAAGAGCTGACATACAGCTCAACCGGTAAGATGCTCAGGTGGTGTCTTTTTTTTTTTTTAAACCAAAGTTCATGCTTTAATTTTTTTTCCTCTGTATTTTCCTAGCATCTCTCTCTCATACACAGAGACTGGAGAAGTGGCATTTTGAGCATTTGTAATAGGTTACTTATTATGTCTGGCTAACAAGTTTTAATAACAAACAAAAAAGTCACCTAGAATCCATCAATGCCTACACAAAACATTGTGTTTAGACTTCCATTCTTTCTACATCCACTCTCTACCCCCAGATTGCTTTGATACAGACAAGTCTCCATAGTAGACTGCAATATAACATGCTTATATTTTGGCTGATGTTCAGACACTTGGAGAATTCTACTGTCAGGATGTGATTGACGAAAAATGGACAGTGTATGTAGATGTGCTGTATTTTCAGCTTACGCACAGAGCAAATCATTCTTCCAGAAGTCCAAAATTTAGCACTTTGGACTTCTGTAGAGATTAGTGTCAAACAGCAATAATAGCATCCTGCTGTCAAACCCGTAAGAGGCTTCTCTGCGTGGCCATGCCTGGCTCCTTTAGGTTTGGTCCTTTGCTTTTTATGCATGAAAAACTCTTCAGGCTTGCTGTACCTGTTCTCAAGGTTGTATCTTCAGTGCACCATATACTAGTCACATAAAGAAGTGTTGCAGAAGTTTTTCACAAAAGGGCAGCCTAGGAAAAATGAGCTATAGCTACTACATCTGGTAATATAAAAGTTAAGAAAACAACAAAATTTAGTAGTTAAGGTTTGACCTTATTGTTACTGTAGTACCCATCATGATTCTTAATCCTCAGCTTTGTTCACCAAATATTTTCACGTATGTATTTTGAGCAGAAGAATGTTACTGTTAAGATCTCAGCTAAAATGAGTATCATTAATATCTCAATGAATTTATAATGATGATACATACATGGAATATCACACTAATGAACTACAAGCACTCTCCAGAGACATTGGCTTAAACCAATACCTAGTATGTGAAAGAAAGGACCTTTGTTCAATAAAAAACATACCTATCTTACCTCTTGTAATAAAGGATTCACACCAGTAATCCAAATTTTGCTAAGCAATAGGGAGTGCCAAATCATCCATACTTTGCTTTTAAAATTCAAGGCAGGAATCAAAGCAAAGGCAAGCTAACTTTGTCAGGAGAATACTGAAGCCCTGTCAAACATGCTGGGGAGTCTGCTGGCCACACTTGAGTAGTATTTTAATCCAATGCATTTAATACAATCCCTAAAAATCATCTCAGTTTGAAGGAGGAAAACAGAAGTCAGAAGCAAGGTAGAATAACCTGACCCTAGTGTACAGACACACAGGAACAGGCAGAAGACGTCATCAAGCACAGGGAGTAACAGTTAAATCCCTTTCTTACTAGACGAATTTCACAGGACGTGACAAAATCCCAAGGCTTCTCAGAAATTTCTCAGAACAGAAAAGTATTGAATCAAAGGAGTTCAATTGTTCTCCTCTGAGTCTTTTTTCCACATCAGGTTAATTACAGTGAGTTGTGGTACATGCAGACATGCAGACACAGATTCAAAGCGGAAGCAAGCAACTGTAGTCTTCCAAACTTTCAAATCATAATCCCCACCAAGACATATGCACATCCAGTCATATATGAATTACAGCTCTTCCTCTTCCTGTCATACAGAGAACTGGATCCAGCCCTCACTAGAAGTTTTGCTCTAGGAGGATTTAGAAAAGCAACATTTAATTCTGCCCCAGTTTATGGATAAACAGAGCAGGAGTAGGGAAGTGATCGTGCCCCTGTACTCGGCACTGGTGAGGCCGCACCTCGAATACTGTGTTCAGTTTTGGGCCCCTCACTACAAGAAGGACGTCGAGGTGCTGGAGCGTGTCCAGAGAAGGGCAACGAGGCTGGTGAGGGGTCTGGAGAACAAGTCTTATGAGGAGCGGCTGAGGGAACTGGGACTGTTTAGCCTGGACAAAAGGAGGCTGAGGGGAGACCTCATCGCGCTCTACAACTACCTGAAAGGAGGTTGTAGCGAGGTGGGTGTTGGTCTTTTCTCCGAAGTAACAAGTGATAGGACGAGAGGAAATGGCCTCAAGTTGCACCAGGGGAGGTTTAGATTGGATGTAAGGAAAAATTTCTTTACTGAAAGAGTGGTGAAACATTGGAACAGGCTGCCCAGGGAAGTGGTGGAGTCCCCATCCCTGGAGGTATTTAAAAGATGTGTAGATGAGGCGCTTAGGGACATGGTTTAGTGGGTATGGTGGTGTTGGGTTGACGGTTGGACTCAATGATCTTAGAGGTCTTTTCCAACCTCAATGATTCTATGATTCTATCTCTCATAGTAAACACATACTTGAAATGCGTATGAAAGGACTATTAAAAACTACCAGCTCGTGCTGTGTATCTTATTTGTGCTTACATGAAGTGAATTCTGCTTATTGCTACTTGTCTGTATATCTGCTTCACATGGATGCATCAAACTTACACACATATATTCATGTGTGTCTATACATCCCATTAAACTTACCACTCTGTACTCTGTTGCATGCTAAATGAAACAATAAAACAGTTTACAGTATTGAGAAAAAGAAAATATAATTATATCATTACATTCCAGCTCCTTAGATCTTAATTTTGGCCTTTGGTATGACACTCCATCATGAGACGTGACCTACAGTGCACCCTCAAAGGCAACATTTTACCTTCAACAATGCCTCCTAGGACACAGGTGAGATGACAAATACATTCCCCTATATGTTACCCTTTTATGGAGCACAGAAGTCTTTCCATACTTAGCAACCAGGTGTCACGCTGTTTAAGACATGCATCTTTGTCATGGCAAAGGATGAGGCAGCCATAAGAACTTAGTGACAATTTAATTCTCACCCCTAAACAGGGATCTTCATAGACAAATTCTTAAATCTTCCTCCAGCCTCAAGGACTGCAACAGGTCCAACAGGTATGCAACCCTCAAGGCCCTTACAAATACTGCTGAGAATATCAAAGGCATGCCACTGCAGTTACAAATGCACAGTAAAACCTATTTTTATTCAAGTCATTAATCACTGTTGCCCCAACTCACTTGCTCCTTTGACCCAAGAATTTGTCATTATAAGGTCTAGATGACAGCTGATGTTTTAGGAGCCATCCCAGTAAGTAGTTACTTCACTGCATTTGGAAAAAGAGAACGACAAACTTATGTTCTGGTTTGGATCTTGTGCTTCCAAGCACTGGAGAACAGGATGTTTCCATAGAATCACAGAATCATTAAGGTTGGAAAAGACGTGTAAGATCATCGAGTCCAACCGTCAACCCAACACCACCATGCCCACTAAACCATGTCCCTAAGTGCCTCATCTACACGTCTTTTAAATACCTCCAGGGATGGTGACTCAACCACTTCCTTGGGCAGCCTGGTCCAATGTTTCACCACTCTTTCAGTAACGACATTTTTCCTCATGCCCAATCTAAACCTCCCCTGGTGCAACTTGAGGCTGTTTCCTCTCGTCCTATCGCTTGTTACTTGGGAGAAGAGACCAACACCCACCTCACTACAACCTCCTTTCAGGTAGTTGTAGAGCGCGATGAGGTCTCCCCTCAGCCTCCTTTTCTCCAGGCTAAACAGTCCCAGTTCCCTCAGCCGCTCCTCATAAGACTTGTTCTCCAGACCCTTCACCAGCTTCATTGCTCTTCTCTGGACACGCTGCTGCACCTCAACGTCCTTCTTGTAGTGAGGGGCCCAAAACTGACCAGGACTGCTGATAAATGATGGAGAGTGGCTTGGCAAGCTCCTCCGCCAGCTCCCTCAGCACTCTCGGGTAGATCCCATCCGGCCCCATAGACTTGTGAGCGTCCAGGTGGCGTAGCAGGTCATTGACTGCTTCCTCTTGGATTATGGGGGGTTCATCCTGCTCAGCATCCCTGTCTTCCAGCTCAGGGGGCTGAGTACCCTGAGGATAACTGGTCTGCCTGTCAAAGACTGAGGCAAAGAAGGCATTAAGTACCTTAGCCTTTTCCTCATCCTCAGTGACAATGTTCCTCCCCGCATCCAATAAAGGATGGAGATTCTCCTTGGCTCTCTTTTTGTCATTAATATATTTGTAAAAACATTCTTTGTTGTCTTTAACGACAGCAGCCAGACTGCATTCTAGCTGGGCTTTTGCCTTTCTCATTTCCACTCTGCATGACCTAACGAGATCCCTGTTCTCTTCTTGAGTTGCCTGCCCCTTCTTCCACAAGTGGTAAACTCTCCTTTTTTTCCTGAGTCCCAGCAAGAGCTCCCCGTTCAGCCAGGCCGGTCGTCTTCCCTGCTTCTTCTTACAGCATATGGGGACAGCCTGCTCCTGTGCCTTTAAGACTTCCTTCTTGAAGAACGTCCAGCCTTCCTGGACCCCTTTGCCCTTCAGGACTGTCTCCCAAGAGACTCTCTCAACCAGCGTCCTGAACAGGCCAAAGTCTGCCCTCCGGAAGTCCATGGTTGCAGTTTTGCTGGCCCTCCTCCTTACTTCACCGAGAATCGAGAATTCTATCATTTCATGGTCGCTAAGCCCAAGACGGCCTCCGACCACCACATCTCCCACCAGTCCTTCTCTGTTTGTAAACAGCAGGTCGAGCAAGGCACCTCCCCTGGTAGGCTCACTTACCAGCTGTGTCAGGAAGTTGTCTTCCACACACTCCAGGAACCTCCTAGACTGCTTCCTCTCTGCCGTGTTGTATTTCCAGCAGACGTCCGGGAAGTTGAAGTCCCCCACGAGAACAAGGGCTAGCGATTGAGAGACTTCTGCCAGCCGCTTGTAGAACAGGATCCTGCCATCCTGGGGAACAGGATGTTTCCCATCAGACCCCCTTAACCCTTCCTCTTTATCATGAGCACACAGATTCTGAAAGACTCATCACCTTTCAGTTCTCAAACTGTTTGCATTGCATTTCTGCAAATTTTCAAAAAATTCAGATTTGAAAAAATGGTATATTTGAAAATGGCAAAACTTTAATAGTCATATATATCTCTTCGCCAGCTTTTGCTTCCAAGATTCAAATAGATATTCATTCATCATAATGTTGATGATAAAGAGTTCCTAATGTGAACAACGGTGAATCACAGAGCTTAAGCAGCTGCAAGTTAGTCTAAAAAAAAAAAAAAAAAATCTATAAAACATCCCTTGATGATTTTTAATTATATGTATTACAGTAATGCTGACAGGTGTCAAACAACATCAAGTTCCACAGTACTGAGCTCTACATACACAAGTTAAGAAAGAATTCCTGATCTATGAGATTACAGTTCAAGTAAGCAATACCAAAAAAAGATACGTGACAAGTACATCAAGTTTTATGTCTAATGAATTAAAGCACCTGTGACTTTCCTGAAGTCAAAAACAAAGTATGTGATATGCACTGCTTTATAATAACAAATCTTCTCTACTAAGCATGTTCTATTCTGATAATTTTCTTTAATTCAGACATCTTTACTAGAGCTGGAAAACAGTTATCCCATCACAACAGATAAATCCCAGTGACATTATTCCTGAAATAGAATAGGTTTTTTTAGAAAGTAATGACACACCATTAAAAAAACCAAAAATCCACAAACAAAAAAAAACCACAAAGGCTTAACAGTCCAATGCCATTTCCAAAGCACTTTGTCACTGAGGAAGAAGCAACACTCATGCTCCAAAGATTCCCAAATTGTGGTGCAAAGAATTGCACGGTCAGCCTGGGGAAGCCTTTGTGCTTGAACAAAACCATATGCACTTTCAGGGAGAAAGGGAAGAGGAAAAGGGAGCAGGGGACAGAGATTCAGGCTGCTGAAAGAACTTTCTACAGCTTGGGCAGGGGGAGCATATTGTGGCATATGTTGATACTAGTAGGAGCTACTGTCTGATTTCTAAGGAAAGTATTTGACTTCATTATCATGAATACCTTGAAATAAAATCTTTAGCTATCTTGAAAGCCACCCCTTTGATACCAGAAATATGAAAATACAGTAAAGGCTGTGGGAGAGGGGCAATAAAAAGTTCCATGCAGATACTTTTTTTTTTTTAAAAACAGCGTGCTTCTCTGTTGTTAAGGGATAAGAGATGTTAGCAAACCAATTATCAATTCATATGACATAAATGGAAGCAGAGTAGGTCACAGTTAAAGAAATGTTAGATTCATGATAAAAAATGAGAAAGACACTTGCACTGACATGAAAAAGTAAGTTTAAGACAGCCTTCTGGGCCATTATTTAGTTTGAAAATAAATCCAGATCCTTCCAATGACTCTAAGAGGCTTAGGAATTATTAAAACAAAAACAAAAAACCCCCTAAAAATATGCATACTGTTTGCAAGGACTGATACACCAAAAAGTTTGAACATAGGCAGGAAGTATCAAGAGAGTTTTCCGAGAGAATGAAGCCGTAAGAAACAAACGACACATCCAGGTATATTATAATACGGGGTGACAGCTCAAACTGCGTTAATCCCCTGTTTTAAGGACCATCTCATAAAAATTATTCATGTGTCCTTTTTCCTCTCCCTGGAGTGTTTCAAAACAAAATTTTAAATTAGAAGAAGCAGTATAACAAAGACAAAACCCATTTGATGCACTGATATGTTTCATCTACATTTTTAAGGAGATAATGACACACTGATCAATGTAAAGTTCATATTGTTGGCAGGATAGGCCTTTTTTGTAAATAATACTCGAGTTGATGACAGCACTGAGCCACTGACTTGTTCAAATTTGTGCTAGTAATGGCCCCAATTTACCTTTGATGTTTGAGTGCTGGGTTACGAAAAGAGTAACATCCTGATGCAAGAAGAAACAGAAAAAGAAATGAAACCATGACAAGAAATACCATCCCTGACTCATAGGCTCACTCATTAGGGGATCTTATTGGCAGACTTATCTGAGATATTAATATCTTTCTGTTCAGATTTTAACTTCCCCCCCAAATGAACTTTCTCATTTAATGGCAGGGCACAACAGGAAGTTTCTACAGATGAGAACACTTCTGATAAAACACAGGGCTGGAAAGCTGTACAGTCTAGTCCTAACCCAGGTGTTTCAACAGGACTCAAGTATGACACAGTGCAACTTTCTTAGCATTTGTGTTAATCCAGAGTTGTAAAACAGATGCTGAGAAAAGTCTCCTGCCTTCAGGGGCTGAGTTGCTTAACTGGCACAATCTGAGAAACAGAATTTTCACCCATACTCTGTAAATGTGAAGTGAGATGTCTGTTCTTCTGTGGACTATGTATTGGCTCCAGTCTTCTCCCACACAGCCTCTCCAAGTTGGAGAGGAATTGCACGTTCCCCAGACTCCCTTCCCTTCAATCCTTCCTCTGTTTGCCACTTTCTCTCAGTTTTCCTTTTCTTGGTCTTTCCATCTATCCTTTCTCTACTTAATTCACACTCCACTGTGCATAACTATGAAGATACTGGTCTCTCTTCATTTGTTTTTTCCTCTGGTGATGCTTGAGTTAGCAGCTGGTTTTTTTCCTGGGTTTGCACAGTATCTCATTCTGGAGCCTCTGTTCCAGTATTTCTGTATTTCTGCAATACACCAGATCAATGACACCGACTTCAGAGGCAGCTGGAAAAAAAGCACACTCTTGCATCAGCATAGCTACATTGCAGATCATGGGAAGGGAGAAAGCTGTAAAGGAATGGAGCCACGCAGCACATGAGAATCCATGTCAGGGTTATTTTGGACATGGAAGATGTGTGTGAGAAGAGGACCAATGGCTCTGCACTGCATGAGGGGATCGTTTCTGGGGTCAGGCAGCTGAATTCCAGTGTAGTAGGACACAGTCTGTTGTAATAAATTCCCTCTGAAGCAGATGGATGTGTGTTACTCTACAAAGAGACCAGTCTCTCAGAGCATGGTGACAAGTAGTAGCTCGTTATTATTTCAGCCTTAGGTGTGAAAGCCAATTAAACTGCTTAACTGACACAAGACACAGAGTTAATATTTCTTGGCAGCCAGCCTTCTCTTTCTACGAAGTCATCGAATTGAGTGCATGGGCTTTGCAGAAATGGCATCTGTACAGACACATCAGAACTAGAAGCAGATTTACACCTGTTAAAATCCATCCTGAAAGGTTTGCAGGTTCACAGATGCACATAGTTGTTTGAATATTTGTGAGACTCCGTAAGTATTTATATCTACTACAAATACAAGCATATGCTCCCAAAGCTGTGTATGAACCAGTGCAAGATATACAGAAGGTTGGCTGAAAATTTCCAGGCTTTGGATGGAAGAAAAACAACCCTCCCCGACTCCAGGAACAGCGCTGCAGCAGTGGCTTCACTGTCACATCCCCACCTATACCGTTTTGATGGAAAATTCCATCAGTTTGCTCTGCAGCTTCCAAAGCTAACACTTCTAAAAGCGTCACATAAATTGTGTAGGGTATGTTGCTACAGCTCAAAAATCACAGCGACATTTCAGAGCAATTACTTCATCTTGAAATATTATCTCTGAATCACGTTATATTTGATAAGCTTTCCTCATAGAAGGTTATTTGCAATGTATACATGACATCCTCTCTTTCCAATCTGGATAAAATACTAATCTTGCAATTTTAACCTCTAAGCTTCTTATTTGATACCTTAGTTGCCTTTTATCACATGCATCCAGGTATGTATTTCCTCCAGGGCACCTGAAACGTACCAGTTTCATCCCTTTGGGACAACTTGCTCACACAGGACATCCTTTCTTTAAGGGGGTACTCAGTCAGCTAATACAAGTTCTCTGGAGACATTTAAAGCACTGATAGCATTAAATAAGGCCATTCCAGAGACCTGTTGTGAATTTTTAGGCAACCTAATTTAATTAATCATAGATTGAAGTCATTTGGATTTGCTTAATCAGAATGGCATGTATTTTCACCAATTTTCTTGAAACAAATTTGAATGTTCTTCAAAAGATTCATAGCACTGCAGTCTGCCACCTTTTTGGCATAGTACCAACACACTGCAATGCGTGACAGGATGCAGATTTATGCCCATAAAAACATAATTGAGTTTTTAATTGTCATACGGAAAACTGATAAGCATCACAACATTTTTTTTTTTAATACAACAGACATGCATATGCAGTTTTTCCAATAAAAAAATCTCATTCAAATTAGGTTATTTCAATAGCGTTATTATCTAAATAAAAATATCAGAAGTATAAAGCCATTTGTCTAATCTTTTCCAAATCTGGTGATCATTCCTGAGGGCTATGTCACTATTATCTGCCACTCAACCCAGTTTCCAAGAGCACTGAGCCTCTGAAACTACACAGAAGCCAAAAGAAACTGCAGATACTGTGTCCTCGGAAAACTGGGCCAGCTGTCTTTCTGGGACTTGCAATCCTTCAGCTTCACCTCAGTTTAAGCCTGAGGTACCCTTAAAAGAAATCGTAACTCTAGCTCTCTTTAAATGAATGGTACTGAACCACAACAACTGCAATTACACCTGCTTATACAGTACTAATTTAAGCTGCCATGATAGGCCGGTTTCCTAATAAAAGTATGGGCAAGATCTACTAACGTGGATGAGGCTTACATCTGTCCTACTTGTAAATGATACTACAAGACAGATTTTGTTGAGTAAACCAGTTTGCTAGGGAAGCTTTATGTGTTACCACACAATGAAACACAAATAAACATGCAGGAACAGAGGAACTAAAAACAGTTGCATGAGATGAACTCTACAGTATAGCCAGTACCTCCTTCAGCCACTGAGCATTTAGATGCCTAACAGCACTTAAATACAGTTTAATGGAAATTAGAGACAATTTACATTTTCTTGTAAACATATAAAGGTTTTTTGGATTCTTTCCTTGAAAGAGTACTCTGGATAAATCAAACATTCAGATGAAGTCTTGTCATCATCTCTTTCTTTCCCAATGTACAAAGTTATTCCTAGGTCCCTCACCTTTCCCTGTTATGTCTGGCCTCTTGGGCTCAGGAAGAAAGTGATGGAGATCGCTCAATATTTTCCAGTTTAATAAAATCATAATAGTATTTTTTTTTAAATAGAAAGCTTAAAGTTTAGAGAAGCAAATTTTAACTGCCTTGAGCAGAGGACCACTTTCTGTGAATGAGTCAGTTTTTGAAGCCTGCTTATTTTGACAGCTGTAAAACCGTACCAAACACCTGGAAAAGATAACTTCCATCATAATGATTATGAATGTATTTAAAATAACAATAAGCTAACTTCCATGTCTCCTCTAACAACAAACAAAAAATGATATAATTCCCTCCCCTCTTTTTTTTTTTTTTTTTTTTTAAATATGGACAAATTCCCATATTGTTCTTATGAACTGCTCCAAAAATCCTCAGGTCAGCATCAAGCATTTGATAGGATCACAGTGGAGAAAAACCCTTTCATGCCCACCCTCAGTCCTCCAAATGCAAATCAATTACTGCACCAAGATCAAGATGCTAGCGAAAAAGAAACTACAGGACTTGTTAAAAGCCCTTCCGGGCAGCAGATGGAGGCAACACCTACCTACAAAACTAACAGAGTGACATTAAAGCCTTTCGTTCACTTGTCTTTACATTTGTCTTCAAGTCAGGATAGTGAAGGAGTTAAGCATGTGTATGAATTTGGGATAGAAGAGTCACCTGCTTCTTGTTTCCCCAAACCTTCTGACTGGTGTAGCAACTACCTGTAACTCAGCCCTGCTATTATGTGATCTGCATTACTTTATGACAACTCCAGGTCACTACTTTGGTGGGTTTCTACTTACCTGGGATTTCCCCTCAGGTGCTAGGCAGACATGATGAGCATCCAGAAATATGGCTGCACAGAGCAGCCTGCAAGGCTAGGTCACACTATCTCATTTCAAAGGCAGATAAATAATGGTGGATTGTATTTTTAATCTCATTTTCACTTCCTCCTGCAATATACAGAAATATCTGACTTGTCTGGGAATGGATTAACTGGGTAATTTGGGCTTGCTGTCTGCATTACAGTATTGCCAGTTAAAATAAGTACCTTAACAAGTGCCTTCACTTAGTGAAGGGGCAGTGTGAGAAAGAAGCTCGCCTGCTCCCAACCTATCTGCAATTATTTAAGCACCAAGGTATCATTTTACTATTTCTGTATTTTGCACATATTTCTAGGTCTCCATGCTCATTGCTTTACTGAGCATGTCAGGTATCTTCTTTCATTTCACCGATTTCAAAGGAAAATTTAATGGGTACACAGTAGTTAAGCAGACTTAGTGGAAGATGAGCAGAAATGGCTGATCTTAGGATAACTTAGCCTTAGTTTTCCTCTTCTCAATTTCACATTCTTTAGATAAAAATAACATTTTTCTTAAGAATTTTCTTCAAAAAATTCACTCCTTAGAGAGAAACTTGAGAAAGATTAAAACTGACTTTGGTTTCTTATTTTAAAAACTGGACTTCTAAAGAAAATCTACCACACGTACAAGTAAATGAGTGTTTCATTTGGTATCTCAAATCATTAAAAATATGTGGTATATGAGAAAGTAACTGCTTTAGAAAGAAGTATACGTTTCAAGATGTTTATATACAAAGCAAAAAGAAATGTATTAAAAAAAAAAACCTCACAGAAGGGAAAAGCCTGTGTAATTAACTCAATGTCCTCAAATCCTACAAGCCAAGAACTTTACGTCCTTCAAAACCAGTGGGAAGAATACAGACCAATATCAGTCTTATCCCAGAGCATACTCTCTCTTCAGTGGGTTAACCTGCACAGGGCAGCCATTCTCAAATACATCATGAGAAAGGGGTGAGTACCTCCCGAACCTAGAAAAGAACCCTTACAGAAAAATTTTGTCCTCTTTGTAAATAAATTGGACCTGCAGCCAAACAATTGTCTCCCGTCAGTGTAAGTAAACATGAAAGAATAGCAGTAACAGAACTGTGAAATATGAATATTTCCACATTAAGAAATCAGCAAAACAATAATTCAGTATTTTATCCTTGGACATCTCTGAACAGAGTCACACAAGCACTCTTCTGTCTACACATCTCAAACAGTTCACGTTCATTTGTATCAGTCAGCATTGCTAGCCCCTGACAAAAGAAAAACTGACTAATGAGACAAGGGTTGCTTCTGTACCAGAGCCAGATTCAGATCTAGACTGAAACTTGAGATGCAAAGAAGAGCCAGAGCAGCTTTGTCTCAATCCTTCATATAACCTTTTATTTTCATATAGGAAGGCTGACCAGTAACACAGTTACATAAAGACTAGCACTGAAATACATCTTCTTGCAACCTCACATCTACTTTTTGAGGAAGACCGATATCCTATTTTTTTCCTTACAGGGAAATGGACATTTTCTATCAATAAGAACACACATATAAAGAACGGAATAAAACAGAAACCACGTGTGACATTACCAGCTGTGAATCCAAACACAGAGAGATTGCAGAACAGCATAATAAGCGCTGGTCATTTCAACCACTTTCAAAATCTCAGTATGAAACAAAAATATGTTTAGTCTTAATTAATTAAGATTAATCTTTAATCCTGGATCCACAGGGGCTTTATAAGCAGGGACAGATATGTGAACATCCCACTCTACTCAGTGCTTGTCAGGCTGCACCTAGAATACTGTCTACATTTCTGGTCCCCACAAATCAAGAAAGACATGGACAGACTGGAGAGGTCCAAAGAAGAGCCTTGAAAAGGATCAAAGGGCTGGAGAACCTGCCCTATAAGGAAAGACTGAAGGAGTTGGATCTTTTCTCCCTGGAAAAGAGAAGGCTTAAGGGGGGACCTCATCACAGTATTTCAGTACTTAAAGGGCAGCTACAAAGAGGATGGAGGCTCTCTCTTCACAAGGAACCACATGGAGAAGACAAGGGGCAATGAGTACAAGTTACACTGGGAGAGGTTTCATCTTGATATGAGAAAAAAAAAATTATTTTACAGTGAGATCAATCATTCACTGGAACAACCTCCCCAGGGACATAGTGGAGTCCGCATCGCTGGAGGTTTGCAAGATGCGACTGGACAGGGTGCTAGATAATCTCATATAGGCTCCCCTTCCCAGGAAAGGTTGGACCAGATGATCTTTCAGAGTCCCTTCCAACCTGGGCTGTTCTCCAATACTACGATTAACCAGTTTTGCAAGAATATGCCATGACAAAGGTTATAAGTATACATATATATGCTGATGAAGCCAAAAGACTTATAAAAAAAAAAATTGATGTAGTGAAAAAAAAAGTGTCACAAGAATGTTAAATTAACATAACACAATATTATCAGACCTTATCTCTTCTTCACCCTTTTTCAAAACAGCCATTGAAACTGTGATGATTTCCATGATTCTGCTTGTACAGTGTTTCTTGCTTAAGCAAGTTCCGAGTCACAGTCACTATATATAGCACAGTCCATCGAAGATGAACAGTTTTATCTAGCAACAGATAGGAGATCTAAACATACAATTCTAGAGCATAAAAATAACATCAAGAAATCTCATTTAATCTATACTCATTAAATCAACCTACAAGGGAAAGTGGCCATCTATATTGCTAACAGCCACCCGCCAAAATCCCTGTAGACTATGTGAAATGATTAAGAGTCCATTCTTTGTCCAGAACCCTGAGAGATAGAAAAGCTATTGTTCTTATGACTAAATGATCACAACTCGAAATACTGTGACTTAAAATTTTCAAGATCATTCTTGGAATTTTTAAGAGGCTTTTTAAAGACCTCTATTGCTCCATGTATTCTCTGAAGCTCCAGTGTGAAAGTGACATAGGAAATCTACTTTTATATTCATGTAAAAAAAATTACACATAATATCAGAGTTTGGAAAGGTGAATATGAAATGGCAATTTCATGTCTTCAGCTTCAGTTGCTGAAACATGAGGGGAAACACACAAGCCCCCCCCCCCCCCAGTTTGTCATGTTTTATTTTCTCTCTTATTATTACTATAATATCGACAAGAAAGTGCTTGTGGATTATAACTCGCTGCAATAGCACCTAACATTGCCTTCTCTGAGGAAAAGGAGCACAGAGCATGCATTTTTTGTAGCAAATAAGAATAGCCAGTCAATACTGACCTGGAAATGGGCTCATTACCATTTTGCGTAAGACTAGTGTCTTATTATGAAATTCATTCATCAGTTTTACAAACAGAAAGGTGAAATCCCAAATCCATTACTCATCTTGTACCTCCAATTTTTGTGTTGGAAAATCCAGAAAAAAATTTAATTCTCCAGAATAAAGCTATTATCAATTTTCAGTATAATACATTACCCTGCCACAAGTTTTTTCCTCTTCCCTACCTTACTCATGTGAACTTTATTATTGCAAGATTAGTTACTGTTTTTACTTAAATCATTTCCTCTCTGTTACATGTTAAGATAAAGCAAAATCATGACAAGACAGACCATAATAAAATGGCAGCTGAATCTCCAAGACCTCTACAACTGGTTTTAACTCTTTTCTATGCAGATGAGAGCTAGCACTAGCACTTAAATGAAAAAAAGGCATAGAAATAAGTTGTGCTAAATAATACCAGTTCAGGAAATGAGAGACTAGCCCATTAATACAAGAATCTACCTTAAAATTTAGACATAGCCTGCTGCTCAGACATCTTCAAGAAATGAACCAAGCGGAGGTTGATAAGACTCTTTCAAACATCTCTACTACAATAACATGTAAGAGGTCAAGTGGTTATTTGTCAATATTGTTAAAATGGAGCTTTAATACTGCTCGTAATAGATGGAATTTTATATAGAAGCCTCTACATATTGTTATTAAGCTCACTTGAACTAAAACAAAAATAATTGTAAAAATACAAGTTTTTTCCCTTTATATCTTCCATAAGTTTTTTTGTTTGTTTTTTTTTTAATTTTTGTTCCTTGCCTGTACAAAACAGAGGACATGCTTAAGCATGCTTAACTACCCCTTGCTGAAGAGGATACTAATGTGTAAGTTCCCAAGAGCAGACGTATTTACATAATTTGAATCCATAACAAATAAAGCACAATGCTCAAACCTATTTTTTTTTATTTTATATAATTATATATTATTATGTAGTTTCTGTTTTTTTCTTAACTTTTTAGTAAGAACAAAACACTTTGTGCTTTAATATAATTTCCCCTTATCTTGATTGACTTGAGAAGCTTTACATCAGGAAAGAAAAAAAAGGTAATAACATATGGTAATTACAGCTCTGGTCCTTTTTGTTGGCTACAAGTTTGGGAATCAGAGCAGCTTTTGCTTAATAAAGTAGCTGCTGAATTAAAATCCTGCTCATCTAACTTCAAATCTTTCGAAGGGGTAAGGCTGAAATATTTAAGAAAGTTTTCCCATAATAGCCACTGGCAAAAATCTTAATTATGCTGAAACTATGACATCTCTTTTGTCTTATTTTTTTCTTATGGTGAATCTTCATTCTGAAGCAGATACAGTTATTTGGAAAATTGCAATTACGTTATCCCTTGGTACCTCTTGATCTTATGCAGACTGCTCTGATAGTTAACATTTACTAGAGAGCAACAACCTCTTCATCTATAAAACGCCCAGCATCCAAGTTTTAACAACAACATTATGTATGAAGGTGAAGTTCACCATACCATGTGGGAACTGAAGATTGGGATGTATCTTAACATTAGCTACATGAAATGCTGCACACTCGCTTTTATGTCTGAATTTATAGAAGCTGTGACAATTTTAAAAATCAATTAATGATCTGTCACAAAAGATCGTTCCCTCAGATGATTCTGCAGCCCTACCTTCCCAAAAGTAGAAAGGCTTCCTCGCTAGATAAATGTATCCACAGATACGCATAAACGTATTCCGCCTTAGAAACCACACCATGAATGCACAGCGAGAAACAGGCTGGCTTTTAGATCAATAAGACCCCACTCCTTTTCTCCCCTCCTCCTCCTCCTCCAAATGCAGCTTCATCAAGAATTTCTATTAGGTAAGAGTAAGTACGGCTATTGTAGTTCCAGATGACTTCCAGATCATTAAGAGAAATATATAATTTAACACAGATGAGCTACATTTCAGTCTTGTCTAGGTTATATGAATACAATGTTTTTACTGATTCTACACCCATGCAAATTAAAATACGTATTAAAGATTTAGAGAATGAACAAAATCTTAAGAGTCTGTTTTTCAGCTCTACGTTACTTTCCTTTCTCCTTGACTGGAGACAAACAGGACTGTTCTGCAAACTCTTCAGTCGAGTTTAGAAACCTTTAACTCTAACTACAAGGTCATCAAGATAAGAATAAAATCAATAGGATTGTCCTTCTGGGCTCTTTTCAGATATGGCTAATAAGCCTCTACAGCACATTCTTCTCTACGCTGGTTCCTTTTTACTCAAATATTTACCCTGGTTGCAATTTAACTTATGGTTTGCTTTGTGATATGTCTGTTCTGGTTTTGACTATAGCACCATTTCTTGCATCTGGTGGGACTGTACTGCTGTAAGGCCTTGCTCAGATTACACAATGTCCAAATCAAGCCTGGGTAATGCACGGCTTGCTGAAGAGAACAGGACAATAATGCTCAAATAATGGAAGACAGCATCTGGACATTATAGTTGAGACCACCATTATAAGCCAGAACGAAAGTCCACATTAGGTTTGATGTTAATTCATTAAACACAAGTGCAGAAATTGTACTCTCTCGAAATGCAGCCAACGATGATTTCTCCTGAACAAACCTACTGCACAGCCTGAAGGAGGGGCTGGACTCCAGACACCACCAAAACTTGCATGCATGAGCTAGTGGTAGGATAGCTCCCATCAGACGATGACGAGCACTAGCACAGCTTATGTCTAGATGTTGAAAGGTAACTTTTAAGGCCCTTTGCAAAGCGGTCTCTCTACCCCCCTTGCCAATCCTTCTGCCGATAATGTGAGCATCAACTCGTTCATTTCCCACAAGCCACTGTGGGTGGCTTTTTTTTTCCTACGCCTGACACTGGAAATTTCTGTCTAACATCACCCTGTTTGCCATCATAAACTTTTTAATAGATTATTTTAAAGAAACTGTCACCTCCTAGTAGCTAGATAGATGGTTCATGAGGGGATTAATATTTAACCTATTTATACCGTACAGTTTGTGAAAAAGCAACAGCGCTACATATCTGGGCTATATAAACCTCAGGTATTTTCTACATAATCTTCTTTATTTTGGTCTATAACCATGTTCCTTCCCTCTATCTGTGATGCCACACTTCCTGAGCCTGGTTGTAAAGCACCCCGTAAATCAGGAAATCAGTACTGTCTTTTGCCCTCTACCACCAGGGAGACTACCACAACACAACCCTGACTGCCAAAATGCAAAAAGGACACACAACATTTTTACCAGGATACTGAAGCTACTGCCATGAACGTAAGATACCAAAAGTAAGAATTTGAGGAAAAAATGAGGAAAATTTAACAGATACAGTCAGATGTACAAACTTTGCATTATTTAACTCAAAGTTGTTTTCTTTACTTTGAGGATTCCTCCCATCCTTTCAATAGCACATAACCTCTAATAATGGAATGCGCCTGCTTAATTTGATCTCATTTACTTAAGTGCTTGTAAAAGAATTCAGAAAATATGCTACACAAAGCATACTAATAATCTTTGGAAATTCAAAAAAAACCATAGCATAAATGCACATGATTAAATTCACATTTTATTTATATAGGAATGTATATAATGTGATAAAAGCAACATTCATGTTTTATCCAGGAAGAAACTGATTTTCAACAGCAACAACTGCAAGGTGAACAATCTCCCAAAACACAACTGGACACCACTGAAATAGTATAAAAAGATTCTTTTCAAATTTTATTTTGTAAATAATTATGGAAGTAATTCAGCTATTTGTTCTGATTCAGAGAGACGTGCATGTATTACACATGCTGGCTGGGAAAAAATGACAAACCTATGACTTCTGAAACTCTCAGAGTCTTAGTTACAAATATGGTAAATGAATGGAAATATCCTATTAATATTTGTACCTCAAACACAGATGACAATTAAGTAGATTATTACTATACAAAACCTTTTAGCTCCCCTTTGGTTAATCTAGATTAACGTGTTGTAGATTTTTTTAGGAGTAACAGCAAAGAAAATTTCTAAATGCCATGTCATTCTAATGAGCCACATATTAACTGACTACATAAATCTTACAGAAGTAATGAATCAAATTTCAGTACCATAATCATAAAGCCTGCAAATGTTTATCAACTAAATGAAATTCCCCCCAAAAAACGTGCACCTAGTATTGTAAGGATTCAAAACCTTATGAATGTTCTGGGTTCAAAGGAAGGGGAAAAACAAAAACGTTACTCTAAGAAATGTATACTTTTAATAAATGTGAATGCTATTTATTGAGAAAAGAGGATGATTAGGAGATAGTCTAGAAAGTGTGCAAATACAATTTCTCACACGGTATGTAGATTTTTGGTGTATCTTTGCATAGGTGCAATGATAAAAGCAGCATGCAGCAGTGCTACCTACTTCATTCACATCCATTCAGAGCAGACATAAGACTTGTTATTTCAACATATAATGAATGCAATCTTCCGCACTGAAGTTCCATTCTTTCTTTTGAAATTACTCAATGCAATAAGATTGGATACAGCTAGGATAAACCTTTAGGTTTATTGGTTTATAAACCAATTAGGTGATTAAACTTTTAGGTTTTATCACCTAATTTCAAAACTTGTATGTGACTAAAGAAGACAGAAAATATCGCCTTGATTTGAGTAGTACTGCCAATACATTTAGACATGCTAATACAAGTCAAGGTTTATTAAGTATTAAAAATCCAAAATCTTCTAAACTACTGTAGAAATTCAATCTACTACTTTAGCCTTTAATTATTTAAGCGGCTTTGGTAAATGAAAATAGACAGAACCTAGAAACACATTAAAAGTAAGTCATGCTCCATCAACTGTGTAGAGCTTAATCATATCAATATCTCTTCATATAGTTATTGATGGCAGCATGTTTCAATAAAATCGCATGTCAAAGTCTTACCTAAAAACACATAAGTAGTCTATCAAAGCAATAAACACATGAAAACACTCACAAATCAAGAGAATTAGCTGACTGATGTGGGTGCTACAATCTGAAAAAAGTTACACCAGTTCCAAGCAGTCTCTAAGCATGACACATTGAACATACCAAATTTTCCACATCTTACTGAGGATTTGCCAATAAAAGCTGGAGTACTGCACTTTGCTCACAGAAGTTGCTTCAGTGTTTGACCTTGCTCTGATGTACAGCTCTAGTGGCAGCTGGTACCAGTGGTGAAGCTCCCGAGTACAAGGCATTGTGCTGGTTTTACTGCCTTTGAGTCACTGAAGAGAAACCCATGTTTAATCACAAATCTTCAAGACAGTTACTTAAAAACTTATAGTTAAGCTCTCAAGTGCTCTGTTGGATTGCAAACTCAACACCTTGCCAGATTAAGTCCTTGCTGAAACCCAAATGTATGCTGCTTTGTTTAATCATTAAGCTGTTATGCATAGGATGAACTATCATACAAGTTTACCTTGAGTTTTCCTGGCCTTGCTAATTTTAACATCCATATTGCTGATATGCATCTTCAAAAGGTTTTCAGTGAATACTTTTACCCCAACAGTAACTTGAAGTACAGTTTTTAGAAAAAAAACAAGTGCATTGCACGTTAACAGATGAATTATTCGTATTATTATGCAAGATATTATTATGCAAGAAACACAGGGTTTTTTTAAACACAGATTGTAAGCCAACATGCCCTGTGGTATCACATTTATCTGATAAGATTATCATATTAGTAGTTACTGTAGTCTATCACAAATGAATATAGCTATTGACTCAAAAATCAGGACCTAATTCAACCATAATGTATAATTTCACATTATACAGGTTTCTGCCAATTTAATATTCATACACTGAGATAGTTTAATGTTTTCCACATGTGTTTGAAGACAGTCCAATCTGGCTAAAAGCAGACATTTCAAGCTGTTCAACTCAATTCTTTGTACACTACGATCTTGAATGGGGAAATCAAGAACACATTTCTGGAGTGGAAACTGTTTCAAGACTCCTACTGGATAAAACAAGTGAGCCACAGAAGCCTTCCCTGAGGTGCGCTCAATATAAAGCAGCTTGGCAACAGATAATTTTACAAACCTCTCAGAAATCTCAGAGGCTGAAATGCAGAATTCTAGATGTGGGACACGTGGGTTTGCAACTCCGCCTCAGAGAGACAGAATTTAGAAACTAATTAAATGATGGCAGTCAGCATAATCTAACATTTATTCTTGTGTAAAAGCTTAGCCATGCACAGTATCTTTGTGTGACAAACATGGAGCGATTCAGCTTGGGTTTCCTGAAGTGGCAACTTGATCGCAGCTACACTGGAACATTTTATCACAGATCTAATTTTGCAAGTGGTAATTCTCCTTTGATCAGTTGCTAAGTTGAGAAGATAATTGAGGGACAGTGAATATCTGGAGGCAATGATATAGGGCATGTTCAAAATACAAACAAGCTATGTAAACAAGAGCAGCTCATCTTTAATAAACTCAGAATGGCGGTATTCCCTATAAATGGACTAAGTACCAGCAATGCCACCACAGCGTGCTAATCACATGCACACCCTTAAACAGCCATTGGTGGGCTAAGCTTAATGACACGCCAGAAAAAGCATTTGAGGAATAGACAGCAACCTGTGATGGATGCAAATCAGCCTACCTAGCTTCTATTTTCAGCAATATGGTGCTTAACCGCTACATTTGGAAAAGACAAAAGAAAAAATCAGTTTGTTTTTGTGAACTATGCAGAATGTTAAAATACCTATTCAAACAAATAATCTAGACAGAAAGTTCGACTCACGACAGTGGATAAAGGTTTTATTTGGCAGCATGGAAAAAAACAGTTATCATCTAAACACAGGTCATTTCGCATAAGGAGAGAAGCTCTGCAATCTCTCGCACTTGAAGAGATGCAGAAAAGCCTTTATCTAACATACTAAACAAGGAAGGCAGTCACTGCCTTTACAAATGCAGCAAAGGACCATCTTAGTCCTTCAGAGTATAAAGGCACCACGAAAATGCTCAGCAATATCTACTCCCTCAGTTGAAGCCATCTTTGCTCACAAGGAATACTATCTGGAGGAAGTTTTCCTAATGGCATATGAGTCTGAACCTCCTCCAAGATGCTGACAACCATAGCCAAGTCATCATTCTCAACTGACAAAGTAGAAATTACTTCAATGGTTGACGGGGGCCATAAAGGTTACTAGGCTGAAAAAACCCCAGAACAACTCAACCACAATGCCACAAGCGCAAGACAGACACACTCACATTTGTTATACCTAAAGCCCCCCCCCCCCCCCAAATATATCATATACCTTTATGCATTTACTTCATAAAACCTTCCTTGCAGTTTCCTCCTGTACACAGGAAGGAAGAACTGCACACAAAAAATGCTCAAAACATCTCAAAGTAATTCTAAGGGCATTTGGTATGACAGCGATAAGGAGTGTATAATATCATGAATAGAACATATAATTTTATACACACTTGTTTAGCTTACATATCAACAACTGAAAAGTAACTAGCAAACAATTCTTATTGGTTGGCAGACAAATAAAATTGTAGTTTTATTTATGGTTACAACATACAAATGGGAAAAAAACCTGCTTATTTTGAGGTTATCCTAGAAAAGCATCATTATTTGAGCTAGTCAAAGACCCAAACTTTTGACTTTCAAAACACTTCCAGATGTTCCTCCAGAAAGATTTATTTTTTAGTAGTTTATGTTAATGTTACAAAAAGCTTGCCATATTTTTGAACAGCTGTAATTAAGATGCTGCAATATTCTATGAAAGGCATCCAGGTGTTACATATCTCTCTCAGTGACTTCTACTAGCATGTCTTTTCCACTCTTGCTTGATCCTGTGGTCCTGAATTCCACATATTCCCAAGCATATTTCCTCTGCTTAGGCATAGCAGGAAATAAACTGAAGTGAGAACCAAATAATTTATGCTCTCATTATGAATACACACAATTCTAAATTAATTGCAATTCACTGAAATCATCTATCACTGCTTAGACGATTAGTATAGCACTTCTCAGCCCACCTCAGTTTTGTACTCTGGAATTATCTTTAGTTATTTTTTAACTCTACATGTGCATATACTGGGTACAAGCATACATATCCCTATAAAAGATTATAAATTGAAACACTGCTGATTTAACCCATTAGACAAAAGACTAATGACCAAATCATTCTGAAAAAAAAACAAATCATGCTTTGAACAATGGTTTCAATAATAGATTAGGTCATTTCTTTATCCTTGAAGGCCCAGCTATGAAGAAATAGGCCTTGAATCAGTTCCACATGCCCATAAAACTGCATGCAGAACTTGATTTTTTTTTTTTTATTTTTCAGTTCTGTAATAGTGTACTCCACTTATTTCTAATATCTCCTTGGGATATGTTCTTGCACTCAGGTATTTCCTTGAGTTACATTCACGTACTTTAAGTGTTTTCACTTTCAGACATTGCTTAGGCCTTACTTCCCTTTTCTGTTTTTTTCATTATTGAAATGTTTAAAAGCATTTCAGAAGTTTCCTGTGATACAATCTTTACCGCCTCCTATAAAAATAGCAGTTTTTCTTTATCCATGCCCTTTCTATATGACCTCAATCTCCTAACATTTGAAAGAATCATGTTCTTAGAACTGCTTAGATCTTATTTTCTTTTGGTGTGTGAGATTTATTAACTGTGAAATATTTTATTGCCTTATTTACTGGCTTCAGTGTCCCATTCTGGGAAAGTAGGCAGAACAGCTACAGGCACCCCTAAAGACAACGATATTAATGACTCCAGCTGATGTTCCTACTTTTCCAGCCAATGGAAATGTGAGCCCTGTTCCTGCAAGCAGCATGTTTCCTGAAGCACTGCCCCAGCTCACTCCAAGTGCTCACTACCTGGAGCAATGCCAAACATATAGCCTGGTCTGTTTCACAAAACTGTAGAAGATTACACTCAGTCGCCTAACAGAAAAGGGGAAGAAAAGAAAAAAAAAAAGTCATTTATATTTTCCACAAGGAGGACTACTCAACATAAAAGCAGGTGAGTCATGAGAAGGAAAAAAAAAAACCAAACAACCTAAAGCTTATTCTCTCCAAGGAAGCAGCTTAAGACAAAGATAGTTCCGTAATGGGAAAATAAAAATCAGAATCAATATATTTTTGATATAAAAACCCTTCACCTATTCATATATAAACCCTTCATTTAAGGATCTCCAAGTCATTTAAAGCTATTAATTCACTGAGCCCTTCAATATGTCTTTTCTTTGTTCACGTAGCACTGAAAAATGAATGTGCAAGCTTTTGTTCACAAATTTGACACAAATAAAGCCAAGAAAATATATTTCAAAAAAATGAATGTTTTGGAAATAGTTCTGTTGCACACATCAGAAAACACCTTAACAAAGCTAAATTTCCTTCACCCAGCAATATGAAATTGGCCGATCAATTACCAAATAAACAAGTGAAAAGAGAATTCATGCAACAAATACCTATGACTAAGAAATTCAATTTCCCCCTTAAGCACGGAGAAATAGGTGCCAAACTTGAAGGAAAACATCCTGCTACTAGCTCCTTCCAATTACTGTGCCATCCCAGACATACCATGTAGCCCTATCAGCGGTCATTCCAACTTCCTTGACAGTCTCTCGTAGTTACATTCTATTTATTTACGATATACGGACCAAATGTTTAACACCATCCCAACATCTCCAGATCAAAAAATAGTTTAACAGCATTTGACAGATGGAAAGAATGAACAAGCAGCGTACAAATCCATGTTAAAAAACTCCAAATTTATGCAATTGCATATTTATATTTCTATTGAAATATAACAGAAGTTTAAGATTCAGCAAGCATAAAATTTGGACACTCTGCATTTAACATTGAGGACCTGGAATTGGGTTGCTGAAAACCTGGACGCATGCAACATGCATCACAACCTGAGATAGGGAGTTAGGAGGTCTCTGACGCTTCCTATTTCATTCTTCATAGCCTGTTAGACTGCGTACTCGTTTTCTAAGGGTGGTTCATTGATTCATTCTTCCTTTTCAAAAGCAAACGCCCTCATGGCTGAGTTTTACTTGCAAGGCATGGAAAGAAACAGCTAGCAACTTGTATAAAGAAAAACACCAGTTTTTTATAGCTGTATCATTAACATATCGGCTACACTGTGTTTAGCCCATTAAAAAAAAAGCAACCCTGCCCAAGCCAAAGACTGTCCTACAGGAACACACAAATTTAATATGCAGCAAAACAGATTAATCTTCAGGAAGCTGCTCTGCTTGTTCTTGTTCATACATTAGCCATTTTTCTATTATGATATAATGAAGTGTTGCCAAAAAAAACATTCACTTCCATGAGAAACATCAAGGAAATCACCTGACTTTAGCAGAGTGATTGTTTCTAGATCATTCTCTTCTTCCAATGTGCTCCCCTGTCTTCATGCATTATGTTTCAAAGCAGACTTTAAAATTTTGGGGATATGTCTTTCCCATAATTCTGTACAAGTCTAGCATAATAAAACTGTGGATCTTAAGACACGCCTGCAATACAAATAATCATTCCGTTAATTACCATAACATAAAAGAAAACAAACTGAGCAAAATGCCTCTCATTTGTAAAGATGATCGCGACTAGTCCTGTGCCAAGACAAGGCTGAAGATTTGTTTTAAAAACAACAACAAAAAACCACAGTGTAAACTAAAATCTTGGTTAAAGTTTCTTTTTGCTACAAGGCTATATTGAACAACTACATGATTTTTTTCATCTTGAAATCAAGAATACAGTACCTACGTATGTAAGATTTCCTTATTGTACATTCATTGGCAGGCAGGTATTTTTCATTATAATTCATTATATCAATTTTTTTTTTAAAAGGCATTTTATTAAGCCTCCATGCTCCACATCCTCTCCAATTCTTATTACCATTTTCATACCCTATGGTGAGGCTGAAAAGAAGCAGTGTAGGTTTGACAACCAGAAGTGCAGGAATCTAGCAAGAAATTACTATGCAAATGTGTCTGGGAGAAGATAATATTAATAAATACTTGCTGATAGGCCTTTTGCTCCAGTAGGTGGCACATTTATAATGAAAACTTAACAGTAGCTTAAGCAAAGATCAGAAGCCTCAGATGTACATGGGGCTGATGGACGACAAAAAGAGGAAAAACACTTCTATGTGTTGTCATTTTAGAGGAACCAAGCCAAGCTCACTACCTTAGATGAAAATATTTTCCTTCCAACTTCTCAGATTCTGTAACTGTTTTATTTACCAAAAAAGAAGTCTTTTTGTTCAGCAGTTACTAGCAACTTCCAAAACTGTGTTTCAAAATACTCAGATACTCTCAGAGCTGAAACATGAAGCAGAATAGGCAACATTAGGTTTGTCATAAAAAAAAAAGACCTGAACAGTTATTTATTAAAAAAAAAAAAAAAAAAAACCTTTATACATGTTAAACTTAAGTTAATTCTGCAGCTGAAGGAACCTAAGTCACAGGAAAGCACACCACATTTTTACTTCACTGTAGAGAAAAATCAGTTATAAACTCTGACACTAAAAGAAAAATATGAGGGGAAAAAATACTACCATGTGATTACATAAAATTTCAATTTAGACTACAAGAGTGTAAGATGATGTTTCAGAAAAAAACGTAACCGACCTGGGGTAACTACTTAACTTCAGTAGGGGGAAGCAGAGGGAGGGCTTACACAGCAGGAAAAAAAGCAAGCAATTCAGAAGTGACCAGCCTTCCCAGACGTTCAATGATGTGCAGAAGAGCAGAACTCTACTTTTGTTTTAGTTTGAGTGTTTCCACTTTAGATAATGCTACAAAACAACTTCCTTTTTTAATTCAAACCACCCTGTGATTTTCAGTTATTATAATACAAAGTTGCAATGTATTTTTGTATTTGTTCACGGACAGCACTCTCAAAACCCTGACTACAGGTACATGTATGGATGAGGGGTCATCCTGACGCAGAAGTGAGAAGAGCTTAGATAAAGGTCAAATTTGCAAGCAATACAGAAATTACAGAAATAAATTCCAAGCAATACTTAAATTCATAGAGCTTTTCTACTCCCACTTCTGTGGGAGAAAGTTTGGTATCAGGAAAAAAAAAAGCCATATTCTGGCAGCACACTTTTTGGAGTCGGAAATCCTGAACACCAGCTTGCAAGATATCAGAAAGATTAGTATTATGTATTACAGTCACGGGCTTAAGAGCAAGCCTGTTAACAGCAACATCTTGTCAAGACAATTTTGTGCAAGTAAACTGTAAGAATTTTACCTTAAGTAAAACAGGAAGGAATTAGTCATCCAAATAAATTAGTCTGCTTACGCTGTGCTTCCAACTCTTACCACAAACTACAGAAAGAAGTCTTTATGGATAGGTGGATGTGGGTGCTGGGGACATGCTCCAAAGGAGTTAAAGACATCCCAAGGATAATAGTCTGAAGACAACACTGTATGATAGTGTCTCTAAACAGTCCCAATGCAGTGGGAAAAAGACAATGGCTAATGGACATGCCTGTCAGGTACTAGTACTAGTGTACCAAAAAAGACAAAGGCTCAACAAAATTATTTACATTGTTAAGATTACCGATAGTTACAAAACTTCAGGTAAAACTGTAAGAAAATACTTGTCAGGTAAATCATATATGCAGTGTCTTTATAAGCTGGTTAGGAAATAGGCAGAAGATTCTGTATTCCCCATTTTCTGCATCTTCACTGAAGGTATGCTTTAGATAAATAAAAGTCTTTGAAATTAATACCAAGAAAATCAGGTGAAATAAGCACACCCCATATAAAGGAAATCAGACTAAAACTACACCACCACCACCCTTGGTATTAAGCTTCATGCATTTGCAAAGAAAATGAAACAATCAGTAAAATAACTTTGGGTGACAAAGGTCACTGCACATCCTGGATGGTATCAAGAAGTGGACATACAGCTGCTGCATGGCTGCCTTTCAGTATTTAACATACAGTTTTAGAAACGGAGGCCAACCTCTACAGGAGAGGAAAACAAGCAGCGTATACCATAAGCAAGGGATTTGACCTGGAAAACGACTTGTCCTTTCATGAGTGCTCACTGAGAAAAGTGATGCCAGCTGAAAATTAACTGGAGGAGAGGAAAAGACAGCCAAAGTCCAGAAAAATCTTGAGAAGTATTGGTATCATGCTCCTAACTTGATGCTAAGAAAGAGGGCTTTATGAACTTGGTTCTGGCTGAAAGAGTGTTTGTTACTGTTAAGAGTATGTTGTGGAGACTTTAAAAACCAGGACCCACCAGACCACTATTGCGGAGGCAAAGTTGTTGTTCTGGTTCATCAGAGTCACTGAAACCACTGATGCGAACCATGTTATTAAAACAAAAAAGTAATACACACTCTTTCCAGATGTTACATGATCTGTGTTTGTAATTGCACACTTAATTCAAACAGTGCTGGACTTTAAATCAAGCTACCTTGCCATTTTAAAAGGAGAATGTATCTAATAATAAGAGTTCTTTAATAGTAGGGAAGAAAAGGCACCACCTGGCTCATAATTAGAAAATTCAAATTGGCAGCAAGATGCAGTTTCTTAACTGCAAAGGTAAGGGGTTATTTAAACAATTCAGGATGTGATGAATTTACTTGTTACACTGTTGAAGTCCTTAAATTGAACTCGGATGTTTTTCTAAATAATGTGTTCTAGTTCAACTGCAGATTTATTGGACTTAACAGCAAGCACAAGCATGTTAGGGAAAGCAATTTCTTCTAGTGAAGCAATTAATGCTTGAGATTATTTTGTCTGGTATTGCACAGGAGATAAGACTCGGTGATTTCTTTAGTCCTCAGAGTCTATAAGCGCCAGTGGATGCACTGAGTCTGATTTTGTTTATACCAGAAGAGTCAAGCTAGACCATACATGGCTTACAAATTTGTTGACTTCTAAATTTCTTGGTAACAAGTTCACTTTGATTAGTGTAACAAGAAGATTTTTTTCATTATTTTCAGTTAATCGGTAGATGTCCCTTCAGACTTCACTTCACTTCACTCTGGCGGCTGATTGCTCTACACCACAACAGTACTGTCATGTTCCACTAACGTTCAGCAACAAGATCAAAGAAACAAAAAAAGACAAAAAACCCCCGACCATTTCTACAAGACTGTTCCTTCAAAGAGTCCTCCACTGCAAGTCTGCACTGTTACTGGTTGTTGCTCTTAACAACTATGTAACACCTGAAACCTTCAGTTTGCAGTACAATTTCTACTGACCCTAAAACTCTATTAAAGGTAGGCAACAAACATGTTCATGCAATAGATTGCTTAGAAAATAATATAGTGAGTAAAGGGATTTCAATTTCAGGATAGGTAGCGTATTTACAGTAGCATATCAGTTTCTTGCAGATTATCACCACTCAACTACCCACTAAAAGCTGCTATTCTGACACATTTTAGGATATATCATTTCTAGCTAGATGTTTTTGACCACTCAAGACAGAATAAAAATTGCCATTTTTTCACCCAGATTCCATGCATGCTCCATATCTTGTACATGGGCACCTCATCCAGCCTTTCTAAACTCCTCATGTTTTTCCAGCAGTATGCCTTTACCACAGAGGGATCGGTGTTGAACTAACAAGGCACAGCCTCTTTCAGAGGGGCTGGATCAGCTCCCTTCTGCGTAGTGTGCAGCTGTTGGTTCTGAGAATGATAACCCCTCATACGGGATGAATGAGACTCTGAGCAGTCGAACAGCCTGCTAATCGACAACCAGCAGAAAGAACACGCTCTTCACTCCATAGTTACTCAATTAATGCATGACAATTTCTGTTATTAGGATTCTTCTTAGTTATTTAAAGCAGTTAAAGTAACTTTGATGCATTGCACCAACCTTGCAAAGGGAAGACTGGAAGCAATCAGGGTAGTACGCTTGCTACCTATCAAAGCAACCCCAGGTTTTCAAATGAAGAAAACAGTATGAAGTAGAAATACTTTAAAAGTATAGATAGCTTTATTTGCCCAATTCATCCACTGACTTCAAGTCTGGATAATCGTAACAAATATTTCTGAAGCAAAACTGTAAAAAGATGGAAAAATAACTGCATTTAGTCTAAGGCAGAAAGTATGTGTCTGTCATTCCATCACCTCCCAAGAATTTAAGCAAAAAATAAGCACATCGTGATTGTAAACACGGGGCCTGTCTTTGCCAGGGTAGATGTCCAGTGCAATAACGTGCAACAGACGGGATCATTATCCACTAAAACCTGCTCTTTCCTTCTGCCATTGGAGTCTCGACATAAAATGCGACTGAAATATATAACTTCAATTTCAAATTAAATTTAAATTTCAGTGATGTTTGGTATTCACTAAATTAACGGCCCTTCAAATATATTTCTTATATAAAAAAGAGACCACCACCCAAAGAAACCCACACCAGCAATTAAAGAACTCAACAAAGCTTCTCTTCAAAAGAGGCTTCAGTAAAGGTGGCTGGAAGTTTTACTTGAAACAATGACAATACAAATTAAATCATCTGACAAAAATATTATTTATAAAGCTATTTTTAACCTTTTGAATTTTGGTTTATTTAATAACATGCCTATTACACATAAAATGGACTTCTGATGATAAAACAGGTTGGTATATTAAACTGTGTTTCTAAACACAGATAAAAAGGTGAAGTACACCATATTTATTCAAATACTAGTCTCTTGCTATAAAAATATAAAGAAACACAAAATACTTAAATAAAATGTTTGTGCATTTCTTCAGAATTATTTTTCTGATGAATTGTGCACTTCCTCAAAACAAGTTTTATCCACAAGGTTTTCTAGATTTAAAAAAAGTTTTAAATTAAAAACCAAAACAAAACCCCCAAAATACACCACAGAATTCACACTGTCTAGTCATTTGCCTCTTCAGCTGTGATCAACTTCACTTCCAGTTTACAAGCACAGTTGATGGCGACAAAACCCTGGGATGCTCCAGCACCCCCACCTTCTGGGGCAGAGTACTGCGCTGCTGCACACCTCACATTAGCTTCACTTTCTGCAGGCAGGAAAATAAGGGAACTGATCAAACTAGCAGCCAGAAAGTGAAAAACAGAACAACAACAACAAAAAAAAACAACCCAAAATCCAGTGGGCACCTCTTCAAGTAGTATTTCTTTAGGCCTACCCCAAAAAATATCATGTGTTACTTCTTAATGCAACCTTTTTTAAGACCATATTTTCAACAGCCAGAAGCTGTGTTTTCTTCTGCCCCAATTCAAACTCCTATTCACAAACCATACCAAACGACCTGTGAACACTTACACAAACATTCAACCTTAGGTGCATAAATAATCATCACTAAAGTCTCAGATAAAACGCACGTGTGAGGGTAGGTGGCCTTTGAAAAGTCTGGAACACCCTGACTCCAGCCACGTTGCTGTTTCATTTCATGCATCAGGATGCAGCAATGCCTTCTGCTCTCACAAATTCCTTCCTCTTACTTTAATTTACTTCTTGAGTTAATTGGTACATCATACTTAAGCTCTAACCCAAATCTCTCCCTCTTCACCACCAAGCCCACTAACATCTTTTCAACAAGTGAGCGTGTGCATGAAAGACAGCAGGAGAAGCCGTGTGTTTAGGTTGCAGAGCACCTGCAGAACATGGAAATCCCCAGCGGCTTTTATCCATTCTTGCAATAGCTCATTCCATTTTGTCCCATTTCTCAGAAGACTCTAGTAAACTTGGGCTTGATCAATGAATAAATATCATGTTGTGAACAACATGACAGTTTTGGGTAAAAGCTGGTCAAACTATTTGACAAATGTTTACAAATCCAGTATCTGTTTATAAATTCAAAATTACAATTATATACCTGTACTTCACAAATCACATATGAAATTATGTCAATTCAAAGCTTTTTTTTCATAATTACTTAATAGTTTGGATACGTATTTCAAACTAATCTTTCCATGAGTTATACTTTTCTCATTTTTACCAGTTCTTTGCTGGTGGGTATCCTGATATACTTATCGAGAAACAGGCTGTTTCTGCCTCTTAACTGAATAACCGTTAGTGAACAATATGAAACACTAAGTACCAAACACTATTTGAAACAGAAATCTTCTAAAATTTGGGATTTATAAAGTATTTTAAGTAAATAGCTTTGTCACCCAGATATTCATGGGTATTTCCTTACAAAGCATAACTAGATTACAGACTTAATTCATTAGCTGCTGGTAAACTATTACTTTATTGATTTGGATTTTAAGCTTCATGGATTATCCAATTGAGAAACATTACCTACAGAAGGATAGGAACAGCACAGATACCATGCAATGACAATAACTTCCAGAGTACAAGTCTAGTACACAATTAAGAGAACAATGTCAACTCAAATATTTGTTTTCCAGCAAAGGTAATCTGAAGTAATCTCTAAAACAAAGTCATTTGACTTGTTTGGTCCGGGGGGGGGGGGGGGGGAATTTCCCTCAAAGGAGAAATACTTGTTAGAGAGAATAAATTATTAAAATGGACAAGTGTTTGCAAATGACAAACAAAATGAAGGGACAATAATATTTTTACTTGTTTCTGACAGAGTTTTCCTTGTTTCTGTCAATAGTTATTAACAAAAAATCTGGTACTACACCACTTTCATGTAAGCATTCTTTATAATCATGTCTACAAAAAAGCCTGAGGATGTTTTCATCATGATTTAATCTGCAGCAAATAAACTTCTGGTGTTCCAGCTTTGGCTTTTGTGAAAGCCTGTGTCCTGCTCACCAGACAAAGTGACTGAAAAGCTTATTTTCAGAAGTAACCTGGGTACACAGGTGCCAAGTGCTATTTATGTTTCCTTAAAAAGAGGTTGCTACAATGATTATTTAATAGAGGATGGATTTTTACTATTCAGAACCTTACTAAAGACATATTAGGTTTCAATGGTACCACTAACAAAGCTGGCCACAATACACTAATTGCAATTCCTAACAATAAACTTCAGTTCTTTCCAACTAGTCTGCTTTTTCTTGATGAAGTGATTTCTGTGACTTTTTATCCAGATGTGCCACTCAAAAGCCTAGAAATCTTCCTCACCTCTTTATTTTCTCCATGTTCCATTAAGTGAACATTTCTCCATTTAAGTGTGTTCTGCTGACTAAAAAAAAGCCTCCTTTTCTGTTCACATTTAAATGCTCAGTCCCAGAACTATGGTTTCTTTCTACCTATTACAAAACAAAACATTTCAGGATGTCATCATTGCAAACACCCTAGGCTGAGCAAGAGGAGATCGCACATATGTGAAAACTTTGAATCCAGTTTGAGCAGAAAGACAGACAATTCCTTCATGGATTTCTTCCCTCCCGTTTCTCTCTCCGCTCCCCCTACTATGAAGTATCCTAAAGAAAGAAAATGGAGGCCCCTGGGTGGAAGTCACAAACTTCCAGATGATATGTTCTGACTTCTAATTATGTCATTACAGAACGCTTGAAGAGAACAAAAGGGAAACCAGCACACTAGAGACCTGCTCCCTCTGCCTCTTCTTCTAGCTCAGTAAAAGTATAAATATTACCCAAGTGAACAGCTAACAAAACAAACAAAAAAAAAAAATCAAAAAAGAACACACCACCACAACCTCAGAAGTCCCTAGACCTGGAAACATCCTTTAATCACCTGAACACAGGTGATCTGAACACAGATCTCATACACCATCCAGAGCAACCGCATACACTAACAAGTGGTATCACCAAACGCATCATATCACAAATTCTCGTCCAGTCAAAAGTCTGACACTTTCACAAGCTGCCTATCAGGAAAAGTTTGCCCACTGAGATTTCACAGTCATATCCTTTCCCTCAGGTAGCTCCTGATGCACACTATACGAATTTGAAAATCTCAGTCCTTAAAGAAGCTGTATTTCTCTACTCACAGAGTATTAAAAAGACTTCCTCATCTCCTCCTGAGATCTGCACTGCTCAATCACAGACAAAAAACTTTTTCAGGGTAGGTCTTGGACCTACCCAAGGCTAAGAAATTTAGCCTTTCATCTGCCCTAACTGCTAGTGTCAATACAAAAGCACTCTCCTTACACACAAGCAGATCAAAAAGTACCCTGCTTTCCTCACTTCAAAAAAAAAAAAAAAATCCTTACAGGAACAAAAAGCATGAAAGAAGGAAGTTACTCAGTTCATTTTCCCTTCAAAGACATGTTATGAGCACTGCTCAGAATCCAACAGAACAGAAAGCGTATGAAAAAACACACAATTTCTTGGCTTAACATTCTGGGTGAGACCTCCAGAACATAGGCTCTTTAGCCTACAGACAGGGAAAAACGTGTATAAACTCCATCTTCAGCAGCAGGGCTTCAACAGGGCTGCCACAGTGAACTACAGCTCTCAGTTTACTCTGCTCCTCTGGAAGGAATCAACAGTGACCTTCACTAAAAAAGGCAAATTCAAGATTTCCACGAAGAGCTTGGCTAGACTTGGGTCCCAAAGTCAAGTGATCAACATGGAATTGCTCACAACCCCATACCACTTGCCCAATCATTTTTTCCTTTTAGCTTACAGTATCGTCTTCTCCTTCAGAATCTCCTTGTAAGTAACCTTGCAGTAGTGAAGCTGCTATCCCCCGAACGCTCTCAAACTGCAAAAGATCACCATACATTAACACTGATGTCTTCTAAAGGAGAAGAAATTAAAATTATGGTGCCATGTGATAATTGGCAACCTTATATAGAAATGGCTCTTGAAACAGTAGAGCTCCCTACCAGGAAGCAAAGTAGTTTTGCCCAGTGTAACTAGCACACTAGATCTTGCTTCTCACTTTACCTACCAATGTGAAACGGCAGGAGGGGAAATACGCAGCAATAAAGACACTTGGAAGAGGATGCAAGATCTTTGAAGCTGAAAGCACCTTATAAACAACATCATCTTGGAACAAAGAACTAGCCAGCTTGAAATGTGACAAGCTTGTATTTATAGCGATAAAAAGCACGGATAAAAAGAATCCCCAAAAGAATATAAGGACAAGGAGAGGCATTCTAGCTCAAGCACTTAAAGAAATAAAACAAGTTTTATATGTCATGGTACTGACACGTCACACATTGTTTTCCAAATGTTCATAACAATATTTTCTGCCTGGTAGCCTTTAAACACACACTGAAGAATAGCAAGCAAATTTATTCAAAGGTCCTAAAATGACAGAAATAGTTGTTCTTTTTCAAAGCTATATAAAAAACAAACTATCAGTCTGCATCTACTTCGTGACTACAGGATGATCCAAACAACATGGCTTTGAGAAAGGAGCTCTGTTGAAGTGATACTCTGCTGCACCTTCCAAGCGTCTTTCAAAGAGCAGTAGTCTCCATAGCTTCTACTCCTCTTCCTCCTCCATGATGATGGAATAATACAAAATTGGTACACCAGCTTAAGTTTACTTCTTAAGTAAACTTCTGGAAGCTATGGCCTCCAGCTCCTGCTTTCCCAGGAAGGCATATCAGTAGCTGATCAGGATCTCTCCTCAGCCATTAGAGAAGAAACATTACCAGTTCTAGAGCCCACCACATCTTCCACACAAAACACAAAGTCAAATTTTGCCCCTTGCAGACAGAACTTAGCAAAGCAGCAAATACTGTATCATTAAAAAAATGCTTATTGCAGGATCAAGTCAGAATTATGGAGCGCAATTTAAAATTACCTAATATATGAGTGATTAATGTAAACTGGACAAAGTAACCCAAGTGAAGCCTAATAGTGCACGATGTTAACCACCTTCATCTTTCACTAAGGGTAGCTGCTAGTGAGGGAACAGTTAGCAATTTGGCAGAGTTAGAATGCCCTCTTCCAAGAATGAAACTCGGGTAAAAAAGTTGGCTCATTAATTTATGAATTATATGTATTAAAGGAGGTTTTACAAAGATATTTACTAACAACTTATTTTGACTCCTATGGATTTCCAAAGAAAGAGAGAAGTCTGTAACATGTTCTAAAATTGCTTTCTAAAAAGCGTCTCTCCTGAATGTTTAGGGTGCTTCATATACATTTTTCAAGTGTATTTTGTCCTTGATCATTAAATAAGCACACAGAGCAAATTTGCATCAAGGGATAGTAATTTTCCATGTCATGAAAAAAAGCTTATTGCAAAGTGATTATAAAACTCTGTATGAAGTGTAAGAAGGTGACAATGAATTTAGTAATTTTATGTCATAAAAGACAAACGTATGCTTACAAATGTTATCTGAAAGACTACAACAAAGTAACTCCAAAATGCTATCAGAAATGTGAGTAGTTTAGGTCATTGGGGAAAATTTTCCTTTATTAGGGTCTCCCTAGATCCCCACCACAAACCGCATTTTTGTTGGGGTTGGTTGGTTTTGTTTTGGTTTTTTTTTTTTTTGGGGGGGGGGTAGGGGGTGGGGGTGGGGGTGTGTTTTGGGTTTTGTTTGTTTTTATCTCTAAAGAACACCTTAGCAGAAGCTATCAGCTTTGACAGAACACCAAAATTGTGGCACTGAACCATAAATTGACCATTACCATAAAAAGAACTGCTAAATGAGAGACCATGTGCTCAGTATAAAACTAATTTCATGCTTTCAAAAGCACACAGTGGCTTCTAGCAAGATAGTGGCCCTGGGACTTGCAGACAGATTGGCTAATACAAATGGTGTGTGCTCCTGATGCAGTCTGCTTAGCCAAGCTTTACATGTACTGGCAGTAAATGGAAATTCTCGAATCTTCTGTCAAACAAATACACACTTATCTATAACTTTAGAGCTGAAAGCTATAAAACAGCTGCCTCATAAATATATTTAGCAGGAAAATGCATGAGCTGTCCTAGTTCCTCATTAAAAAAAAAAACTCACAGCAGTCTTTACATAGTAAGCATGGACATTTCTATAGCAAGCAAGAAAAACATTTTAATAAATATTTTTCAGCATCTTTCCTTCTTTTATTAAAAAAATTACTATCAGCAAACGCAAATATAATCATAGGTCTCACCACAAACTAAACATATTAGCAGAACAGTAATGCTTAATAAGTAACTCAGTGGAACTAATTTTTTGTGTTCTGCTATGGGTGAAATGCTCAATAAAAAACTTTATTTTTAAACACATAGGTACAAAGTCTATTTAGTTTATGATAATGCTTCCCTCAAGCTTAAAGATTTACTACTAGAACTTCACAGGCTACCTTTAGCACACTATTTGTTCCCTTAAATAAAACTTAGTGCACTAAATCTCAAATTTAACTGGTTAGGGAGAAGCGACAGTAATTTTATACCCTTCTCAAAGCAAGTTGTCAGCGCAAGTGAATTACTGGAAGCTATCCTAGGCATGACAGGTTATAACTTTCAATATTAACAATGACAGACATACGCAAGATGTCAGATCCAGTATACAATTTATTTCATTCTTTACTTTCTTAGTTTATCTGAAGAATCCGACAGCTCTTGCGTTTTACATATCATTATAACTATAATTTGAGATTTAACAAGCCAGAAAGCAAGCTCTGGTAAGAGGTATTTAGTCACACTGCTAATTAGCTTCTTTCTATAACAATAATACAGCATTACTGACATGTTCCAAAAACATTTAAAATGCATAGGAAGTCACCTACTGGAAAGGTGCCCTCTGCAAACAGCAAGCAAGAAAAGGGAGCTTGCCACATATTTAGAGTTACTTTTAATACTGAAATAAGATGAGAAGAAAAATATGCATTATATGCCTTGCCATTTTTCTTATCCCTTCCACTGGAATAACTAAAACACAAAGACATGCACACAGAAATAATGCCAAACACGTAAGCATCCACTCTTAATATCCTATCACAAAGCAATTCAGTGAAGTTTAATAATAAAAATCATGCTCACCTCTACTGGGAATCCCACTCCACATTATGGCAATACTATTTAAGCAGCTTAAACAGCAACCAAGTTACATAAACAAAACTTCCAGTATGTGACCAATATGATCTACGGTGCTACAGAGACTTGGCTCCAGCCCTGATCATCTGTGTGACAGTACACTGTTATACCAGTGCAGCCTCAAACCTTCCCAGATGCCGGCTTATTGCATTGCTCATTGAAAATCCTTCACACGCTGGCAACATTTTAGGGAAGGACAAGCACGCTCTGAGTCATTTGTAAAGAAAGCAAAGCAATTTCAGTTCTGTATCTTCATGCGTACCGAAACACAGAGCACTGTCAAAGTAGAAGTCTGAGGTGAATTTATGCTGAGAAACAGGCAACCCAAGCCTTCATTATCAATGCATGGAATCAGCTACAGTGATAAAATTCAAACGAACCATTAAAAAAAAGGATATGATTATGAAAGGCTCTACAGATTCAGCTCCAAACCACACAGAACGAAGAATCATCTATCTAGACTGGGTAAATGTTAAAAATAGCTCTGTCTTTTCTACAATGAACACAAGACAGAGGAGAATCAGTAGCCTGTATTGTGATGGGGTTCGTTATTGGAAAAAAATCCAGCAATGAAAATTAATGATTCTTCACAGCTTTTCTAAATAAGATTAATTTACAATTATACAAATGAACAAATAAGTACTTTTTAACCACAAAGTCTATTATATATAAACAAATAGGATATCTATTACAGAGAAGCATAAATATTTCGATGAAAAATTTTAGAATACTGACCCAGCAAAGATCTGTACAGTCCAGCAGATTAAGTATTTGAACAACAACAACAACAAAAAAAAGATCAACAACTAAAAACATGACATTACACGGCCAATGCCTTTTTCTTTCAAAACCAACAATAATTTTTAATTACTTACTATGAAAAACCTCCATGGCTTATTAAATCCATGCTCTTCCTACTCCCACACAGACTTCCCACTATGTAAATCTTTTTGTCTTTTCAGATACTTCATACATTTTCTTTCCCAAAAAAGGTAAGAGGGCATCTGTTGCTGTGCATACTCACACCCACAGAGATACACAGTATAATAAGAATCAGATGTAATCACAACTAGGTTAAGTTTGCAAAGAAATAGAAAGACATTGGAGTTTTTATTATAATACCTGTACAGTTATCCAAATATACTACTGTGTCATGAGACAACTATGAGAGAAATTTTGGCAGGATCTGATCCCAGATGAGGATACTTACCATACAGAGAGAGTATCTGATTTACTTTTGCAAGATAACAATAATAAAAACATCTTGACTTTATTATTTTTTTTCAGTCATTTTAATACAGAAATCACTGTTGGAAATGCATACTGAATAAAAACAATGACTCTGCATTTATAGATCCCTTTTCATCTCAGCCGTCCACACCTGTAAACTGTGGATCATATCCTTCAAAGAGACTGAACAAATCCTCGCAGCAACATAAACTCAACTAATTTCAGTAGCTCTCAGGCCATTGAGCTGGGCTGTTTAAATGACAAGGGAGACCCCCCAACCTGAGCAGAAGTTGTGTCATCACCACTCCTGCAGCCATTCTTAGCTTGAAATCATGGCTGGTGAGCAGCTGTATTTTTGGTCCTAGACTCTAGAACATCTGATTATCTGATGTCTTAAATGCTGGTTCTTTACCACAGCATAATTGCCCCTGAAGACAGGTTAAACTCTCCAAGAAAGAATTTTGCAGAGAATTTTGATACAAGAATATATTTATGCAAACTAGTGGTAAAGAGTGCCAACTGTGGTAGCCAATTTTAGTTTGAAACCCTTCCCCACTCCACCCAAAGCAGCACACCCCATAAGCTGCTTTTTTCCATACTAGCCACATATTCCATTTGATTGCTTACAAATGTCATTCATGTGTGCTCCCCACCTCCAAGAGAATGAAGTGGAGGCTACAAATAAATAATTGGTCTGATAACCTTTACCAACTTCAAAAAAAGGTTGGGTTTTCTTTTTTCCATTAGGGAATTTTTTAATGTTTTGCTCTAATGCAACTTGACAACTACTTAAAAACAACCAACCTCAATGAAACAGTAACTTCCCATTTTTTTTTCCTTGAAGACTACCAGTAAGTACACATATCATCTACTTCTTATTTTTATGAGTTTTACCACTACTTTCACAGTGCAGCTACTCAAATGGAGAATGAAGTATTATAGATACAGTTTGTAGTTATTTGCAAACAAGAAACCATCTTTAATGTCAGCTCTGTCCCTTGATATTAACTCTCATCATCAACATTTTGTAAGGAGTATCAAGTGCACCAAAGCAATATAATAAATCCCTTTAATTTCAAAGCAGCTAATCATGACTGCTGTGACAGAAAAATAGCAATCACTTATCATAAATACATTTCATATTGTAAGAAAAATGTTAACTTATGTAACATTACATATTTCTTAAGTTGTGGAAGATATTCAAATGATGGAAAGAATGTGGAACCATCTACCAAATGCAATCTCGTTCAAAAGACCACTGAATAAGAAAAGAAGTCAACATATCCTGTAGTGAGAAGCAAAATACTAACAGTTTCTCAACAGCTCACTGATCTAAGTTGCATTACAGAAAGGTAACTCTTTTTAAAATTATTATTATTATTATTATTATATTGGAAAAAGGTAATAGTTTTGCTTTTTAGCAAAAGAATCTAATCCAAATAGAGTAGTAAAATAGGATAGCAAAATGGGGAGCAACCTCCCTTTCACACAGGGGGCAGAGGGAGAAAGCCCCGAAGCGTTGCTCCACTTTGTGCCCCCACAGCAGCAGCTTTTTTCAAACTGCTTTCCAAAAGGTTGGGCTGTAGGCAGCAGATGTGGAAGGCAGAACAAGCACTGACCTTCTACAAGTCTAAAAAAAGCTTTGGCGTAACACAAGAAAGAGTAAGCTCACAGTGCTTTCTACTATCCTCCTCCTCCTCTTCTCTATACACACCAATTCTTCTTTTACACACCAATTCTATAGCTATGCACGCACGCATTTAGTAGGACTCAGGTCACAAACTTTTTCAAGATACTTCTGGTTGCTGCTTAGCATTCCTCTGAATACTTGGTAGAATAATTCATAAATATCTTCTGTAATAAAAGTCAGATTATCCTTGTTCTTTTTTTTTAGAAAAATGAAAGACAAACATTGATAAGGAATTTGAGGACCTAGATCAAGAGGCTTAAAGTAAGCAAAAATTCTGTTCTCCATTAAGTTGGCACAAAGCAGTCCTAGATGGCAACTAAGCTACCTGTCAGAAAGCTAGTCTTGGCCCAGCTAAGGATTCAAACCTACATACAAAGACCTCCATTTAGGATCAGATTCTTCTGACAATTAAAATCCAAGGAAAAACTCCACTGAAATCCGAGTAATGCACTGCAGTTTCTTTCTGTTGTAACAGACCATCGTTTAATCCTGCACCGACCTAGTCTCCTGGCAAAGTAATTTTTTACAGTTTCATTTTAAAAAAAAAAAGTCTTCCTCATATGCACCAGGCCAAAGGTGGGCGTGTAGATTTAAGACTAGCTGGAATAGTTTCAGAATAATTTCTCAACATCTACCAATAGTCAGTTTTACTTTTTGAGAGAAAGAAAAAGTCAAATGCTTAGAAAATTAATTATTAATCTAAATCAGATATTTAAGAAGGTCCATTTCATTTGACATAGCTGAAGACACTCTTCACACTTCCTAACTCTAGACATTTGGCAAACTAACATGCAAGTTAGCTATATAGTCCATGGATCCTCTGAAGGATAATTCTGAGCACTTTAACTGTAAGCCTCCCTGCCTCCATTAACCTGAAAGGATGCCTAGACTTCCTGTTTAATATGGCATCGCACAAGGAGGCAAAGCAGTTCTTATCTCTATTGCCAAAAGTGAAGATCTGCCTTCTCCATACTTCCTTGTTCTTCTCCCATGTCCAAGATTGCTGTTTTACCTTCTCCCTTGCACTAGCATTACCAAGCCCTTTTTGTGACCTGATCTAAGTGATGAACACAACAGAAGTCTAGTCATTTATGTATTTATTTTGCTAGTTTAACAAATCCCTGGCTGTCATTGCTGTGAGCCAGATCGCACAACTGTGTGTTGATAATCTCTCAGGAAATCATCCTGATTATTTCCTCAGTATCACAGGGAACACATTAACCTGTAGGACTCTTCCCTACAAAGAGTCACAGCATAGGGGCCCGCAACATTTTCAAAACTGTCCTGCAAGGTCAGAGATTTCAAGAGCAAAAAGGCAGAGCTGCTACCAGAATACACTGCCAGAGGACTGACATCCCAATCTCACTTCCAGCCAAACCTACAGAAAGATCTTCAAACGGGCATTAATGAGAGGCATCTGGGCCCTAAAGCACATTTGCTGTTTAAAACAGCCTAGGACCCAGGAAAAAGTGATTCTGCTTTGCCCGCTTCTAGAATTCAGGCACTTTCTGTAACAAAAATGAAACTACCCTACCCATTTCCAGGGATCTGTAAAATTTGGACTTCGATAGGTATTTCTAGTACACTCAGTCTTAAAACTACACCAACCGTTCCCATGGGGGCAAAGGAGAGAGAATCAGGAGATTCACCACAAGATACCACCGCAGGGAACAAGTAATGAGAATTCAAGGAGCAAAATCGGTGTCATCTCCAAATGAGAACTGGGGGAAATATAACGAACTCATCCACAAAACTGGCCACAGCATATATTAACAAACAACTCGCTGTTATCCCTACAGTCAGCTTGCTTAATAAAAAAGGCTTAAGAAAATAATAGTAGCAGAACAAGCCAACAAAACCCACGGCCGTGGCTCATTCGCTTAATCGCCCGGGCTGCAGCACCATCTCGTGGAAGCCTTGCGATCCCGCAGTCACGCCGCCTTTCCTGCCTGCAAAATGCTGCCCCCTCCTATCTTTATTTCCTAAACAAGTAACTCATTAGCTATCTGTCAAGCAGCTAAGGAGGCAAGCAATCTTAAATTAGCCGAGTTCGTACCACACTCTTAAAACTGGTTCTTCTCCCTTTGAAGAGCAGATACCTCAGCCCTTGTTTTCAGGGTGGCAGGTGGGATTTCAGGTACCCCGAGAAGCTGTGACTGTCAGGTCACATCGCCGCTGCAGGCTCCAGCAAGACGTGCTGCTGAAAAGCTTTTAACAGACCCACTCCACAATACGTTTCCCCAAGGCTGCAATAAACTACCCTTTCTTTTCCTGCTTATAGGAGATAACTGAAATAATTTCCAATTCAAGCTGCAGAAGCAAATACACGCTTTCTTATTTTCCTGAAACTTCATTTATTTCCTTCTGGCAGAAGCCTGGCCGTACATCAGATATGCCTGGCACAAGGGTAGGAATGGCCCTTGGGAATGGTATCACTGACAAACTTCAGCCTGAGCTGCAGTAAGACAGAATGGGTACGAATGGTAATGAACAATCACTAACATAAGCAATAGCGAAGGCTCTAACATCGTGTGCAATGTACTTTTCCAGTAGAATACCGTTTTCTTCACACACAATTTTTAACACCAATCTAAAGAAAATGAGGAGTTCAATGAGTGGATCAAATCATCAAAGCCTTCTCATTTAGTCAATTAATTTCTCAATTTGGTCAATATAAAGAAAAGCAGCTGTAAACTTTATTTTATATGCAATTTTACTTGCTATGAAGTAACTGAAATTGCAGGTACAGGTACAATAGCAAAATAGCTTCTAGATTTCATTAATGGGGTGGAGGAGGCAAAATAAACAAGACTCTATAGAAACAGAGTAGGCTTTTTAGAAAAATATGTTGCTAAATACCTTTTGAAATCTATGACAATTGTACCCTTACTCTACATATAAAAAACACCTTTAAAGTTATCTCTAAAAAGATATTTAGACTTTCAATATATAAACCCCCTCATCTATACATTGTATAGTATTTTTGCCAAGACCTAGAATTCCACAGTTATCAAATCTTAGTAAACTTTTCAATAGCGGTACAACAAGGACCATTACCTATTACTGAAAGTTACAAGCAACAAATTGAGGTTATAGTTGTAAAACACAGTGGAAGTCAACAATTAAAAGGATGCTTTATAACAACCTGAGGCCACCTGTCAGAGAGGACCTCAGAAGAGGATGAATATGAAAATGTCTCATGACTCCTTTGTGTTCATCCCCATTTGGAAGAAAGCCCACCAAGAGCCAAGGAGGCTGGAGGCAGTGATGGTGTACAGATCAGTTCTGTCACACAGGATCAAGACAGTTCTGGCAGGTCCGTAATCCTGGTTTCTGTACTGTCAATGAGTATTTACAGTCATGTATATTTTATAGTCACCTTATTTTCCTGCAGAAATATTATTAATTTCACATTCATCTTATGAAGACAGAGGAAAACTCCAACCACAGATTAGCAGGAACCTTTACAGAAAGCTTCCTGAGGTGTGCTGAACTGTTCACTACCTGGCTCATTAGAAGGGATTGTAGTTATAACAATGGAGTATGAGAGGGGCTATTTGGTTCCTTCACACGTGGAATAAGGTCTGTTCACTGATGAGGTGAGATGAATATAATTGTTCTCAGAATTAATTCTGTTTACAGTGTTAGCCAAAGAAATGGGAAAGGCAGACTTCTATTACAAGGGGTAATAACACTCCAGGGGACATGAATTAAAACTGAGCCTGGATAATGTCAATTTATAAGAAAATCAGTTTCTACTTACCTTTGGAAAGTGTTCTTTGAGAACTACATTTCAGTAAATCTTGTTCTCCTACTGGCTCTTAAGCAGTATATTAAATTGTCTATGTAATAATAATAATAAACTGTCTATGCAAGGCATTTCTTTCTTTTAAATGCTATGAAACCAACACCCTTCAGCTATGAAAACAGAATGCCTATTTCAATGTGCACTGGATAGACCAGCATAACTAGTAAATAACTTAGGATATAGTCTAATATAGAGATCAGTGAACAAAGCACAAATAAACATGAATTTTTACTCCTAAGCTATACAGTAACCCCAAAGCATGTGTTCCAGCAAACGTAAAATATTCTCAGCATCAGAGCATTCTTTGAGCAATGGTGCCAGAGCATCAGCTGCGATCCCCAGGAATGACAGCAAAGACATCAGGTGCAGGGGTCCAGCTAACAAAAAGCAACAGAAAACATACAGTGCAAACATTTCAAAGGTTTTCTATCAGCACACAGAGGAATTCAAATTAAATTAGAACGTCTCATAGATATTAAGTTATTTTAAGAATGCACACAATTAAGTAATTTAGGTGTTACTCAATAGGAATTTAATCTTTTGGACCACGGGCCTTACCCAAGTGATACCCTTACACTACTTGGTGCTAAACCAAACAAAACAATACCACAGACTTCAAGAAAAGTCGAATTCAGGTAACAAGAATCAAAATCAAAATCAGAAAAAAAAAAAAGAAAAAGCTTAACCCTTTAATGCAGAGTTTGACTGTTTCTATACAAAAACAAACAACCCCAAAGCAAATCCCCTCAAGTGGCTAATAAAAAAACCCTCCAATAAAATTAATAAAACTTTTTTCATGAAGATTTGAGATGTTACTTCAGCAATACTGTGTGTTAATAGACAGCAACTTTTGCTTCTTCTAGACAATAATTCCTTAAACCTGCAGCATTTTGTTTATCTGAGAACCAGAAAGGATGACTTGCTATACTTGCGTAAGATGTAAAGAATACTTTTTAAGATCAACTTGGGCCCTTTTGGATTCTACAGAATGTCAACCCCCCCTGAATTTTCTTTAACAAGATAAATGGAAAGGAAAAAAGAATCTATTTCAACTATCAGTAAGAAAAGCATCCTTAAAGTACTCTAACAAATTCTCTTCAATCTGGAAGAGAAAAAGGATAATCCTGCAGCAAAATCCTTAAACTATGAACATCAAAGCAAGAGACCATATGGCACACCAGGACCCCTTAAAAAAGGGAAGGAGAGTCACAGCATCCTTACTCTTACAACCATATCATTTGTTCCATGTGTTCACTTTCCTATATGTGTAGAGAAGTAAGGAAATACTACATTTTTCTCAGAATAGCTACGAGCTGAGTCTTAACACTGAAATAAAAAACCCTAGCAAAAAAGCACATTATGTGTTTGCACCTTTACATTATGCACGTTAAAATGCATTTTGCCCAAGTATTTGGGACCTTTGTTTTGCCCAGTAAGTAAAAATTATTATTTCAAATTACTTCTCACTTGAATGAGAGTAATTAAAACCCAGACCACTGAAAGCAGAAACAATGAAAGGGCCAGGCCTGTAAATTCCAGCTGTCATCCTCCTCTTCCCACCACTACACTTCTTTTAAAAGCTTCTCCTGTACCTGTAGCATCCTTCCAGAACTTTGTTTTGGGAACAAAAGCAGATGACAAAATACATGACTATTTAAACCCACAACAGCTACTTTTAAATAGACCATGTCTCAACTACATGAGGCCCAACACAGCCATTAATCATGCATTAATGCAATATTGCCTTAATACAAGTTGGCTTCACAGGAAAAGAAACACACCAGTAATTCTGAACATGGCAAACTATTATTAACTACTAGTATCAATTTATATTAAGTTTAACGGTTATGTTGGGTGGGGAAGGTAGAGCTTAAAAGCTTCCTCAGATCTCTTGACCAAAATCCAACATCTCATACTAATCATGTACCTGTGCTTGTACTTGCAAACAAAGCACCAGGAGCTGTACTTGTAGGGAGCTTTCCATTATTTAGCTGCTTCACTCTTTTCAGGTGAGACTTCCCATTGTAATGAACTTGAGCTTGTGCTGCAGAGTTCAGCTGTATATTGCACACTTCACAGAAGGAAAACAGTATCTTCTTTTTTTCTTTGCTTAATTGATAGTCCTGTCTGTCATTCCTCAGCCCTTTTTCTTCAAAGCCCCGTAGAACAGCTGGTTGATTCATAATCCCATCTTCAAAGACATGGTCAGGACTTAATGGACGCTTCATACCTACAAAGCAAACAGACAAAATTGTTACTAGAAGCCAACTAATAATGCTTACTACTAAATCAGCATTTTCTTTTTTAAAATGCTATACAACATGAACCAAAGACCAGTTCCAACAAATAAGGTTCGAAATTGCAGAGGCGTCGCTTAATAGAGAAATAAACGCATTTGTGACACACCGCAGAGCTCAGAAATGATAAGTTTGCAATATATCACAGTCTGCGCACAACGACAGCTCACAACAGCTCATTATTTTGTTCTGCAAGCTCTCTATTTTAAAGCAGGTTTATTATTGCATCTCTAGCAGAGGTTAAGGTTATTTTCAAATACATTTCCTCCGCCTCACTAAGCACTGGTTCCAGAGCTTTTCACTTTCCAATGCCCATAGCAGTACCCATTGCCCCAAATACAATTATTCAACAAACAGGATGCTGACAAGAGATGTTACTGAAGCACTGGAAGACAGTAGGCTGTTCAAGTGAGACTAACGAATACCTTCCGCTTTTATATACACCCAAATCTTCAGCCTTCAAAAAAGCAGTAAGATGTCATCTATAGTAGTCCATCAATACCTTCACAGTTAAAACTACTATACAGAGAAATGCCAGCTAGAAGTTAGTCTTGAGAGAGCTACACAAATACACAGTAAATGACAGTCCCTGGACAACAATCCAAGACCCTGAAATATGCACTTGTCCCTAGAGAATAAAATCCTCATCATGATAAATGAACTGAGCTGCACAAAGAACAGTTTTATATATCTGGGGGGAAGGTAGTAGGTGTGTATTTTATTGAAGGTATGCTGCTCAACCAGTAAAGAAGAAGGTGAGAGGGCTCTTTATAAGGGGGAGAAGGGTCTAGGGTAGCTCAAATAGAAAATATTTCTGTTTTCTTGGCTAAACAACTTGCTGTTTACTCTTTATTCTTTCCCACCACCACCCAAATATTCTGGATCAGACGAAGACTGGCTCAGGGAGCTCTTTCCAGACAAGAGTGCACCTATATTCAGCTTTCAGAAGCAAAGAGGCTTCAAATGCAAGGTCTCTTTTTCAGCCTGGGAACCGGAGCAGCACAGATCTTTGTGCATACCTACCACTCTGCTAGACAGGAGGAATGAGAGAGACCACACCCCTACGCACACAAAACGAAACACAAAAGCAGTCGTAGCAATCCTCCTCAAAACAGTGTAGTATTCGCAAGCAATACTAGAATACCCCTCTCGTTATCCAGACAAGCGTATTACCAGGAGAAAGTCTGTTTGGTTCTTTGGCACAGGTATGTAAATGGAAACAGCTTCAGAAGTAGGTTATTTAAAGAGTCATTTATATGGCAGATGGAGTATTTCATCACATTCTTAACTCTAGCCCATGCTTAGAATTTTAGTATTTGTACAAATTCCTCCTCAAGCATGATTCACCTATCAAGTATTCTAAATAAACAATTCATAGTCGTAATCATGTATTTGTTTCATATAACTGACAGTTCTGTCATCAAATAAAAAAAAATATAGACAGTACATTCATTAAGATATATATCACATCAAATATTAAAACAAAAAATGATTATTAAAAATAATTGTAGGGCCCAGGCACCTAATTGCTTTTAAAAACAAAATACTAGTGATCCTGAAAACCTAGGCTAGACACTGTCACACTAAATCATTTAAGCGTAAGTATCATATTTCAAGGCAAGCAACCAAGATCCTCCACTCAGCTGAGCTTAGATGACATTTTCATCTGAGAATTTAATCTGCTTAGAGCTTTGGTATTTGTTACTTTTCAATGTATTTTTTAAATCATAAATAACTTCCCCTATTCCCTTTGTTTTCTGTATATTTTTATTTCAACAGCACTTTTGTAGTTTTTGTTCCCTGAAGTAAAAGGTTTTGAAACAACAGTATTTGTTGTTTTAGATTGTTTTAGATGCTATAAACATAGAAACATAATTATTTAATAATAAAATAGGTAAAAGTTTAAAAATCCTGGCTTGTCAGAAATCTCATAAGTTTGATTGCAGAAAGCAAATAATAATTCAAAATATAATTCAGTAAGTATTTCAATAATCTGTAAGATCTTAATGGAACTCGGTTTGGATACATTTAAAAGTGGCAGGGGCGAACATCTGCATTAGGAAGCTGCATGGACCAGAAGGCAGACTGATGGAGCAGACAGCTGCTGCTGAGTGCCTGTAACAGCACCAGAACCTTTCAAAGGGGGTTTATTTTGGAAAGCATCAGCCTGGTACTGCATTAGCCCATTATCACTGCAGCACAAGACACATGCACTCCTGGACTGCACGTTTTGGTTTACTTTCATCCAAAGAAACGAAACCTTTCAGTTGGTAAAGTCTGAGACTGCTGAAATATGAACGAAAGCAGGGTTAATGGGGAAAATCAGAACACTTGCCTCAAAAGTGCACTCCTGACATGACCAAAAATGTTTTTAATATGGACACACCCAGAAAGAACAACTGAGCATAGCAAGGACTCAAACACCACACCTACACCCTAAGGCAGCATCCCAGCTGCCAGCTTAGAAAGAAAATTAACCTTCAGACAAAAAAAAAGAAACCACTGTCCAAATTTCACCTTTTTTTTTTTTTTTTTTTTTTTTTTTTTTTTACAAACAGAATAGTTTTAAACTCACTTTTACGACAAAGTACTGTCTTAGTTGCATGAACACAGGACAAATGAGTCCTTAAAGCAATCTCTTGCCATTAATTTAAGAATTAAAAACCACAAGCTGAAATTTTAAAATAACCCTGATCGCCTAAAGCTCTGCATCTAAATTAAAAGGTGACCTGATTATAAGCAGCACTGACCTCCCAACAACTGCTGGGAGCAGCAGATACAAAGCACTTCTGAAAAAATACCTACACTGAGCATCTTAAACCTTGGCTTTAGGAGGGCATGCAGCAGCATACACTGAGTAGTCCAACCCTGGAGAGGACCTGTACTTGCAGCCAGAAACCAAACCATGCTAGCCCTCAGAAGCCTGCCTGCTCGCATGCAGAAGTCCAAGCCCTCATCTTCCTGGGATTTCACAGACCTGAATATTTGGTATGGCAAATCATCTGTGTTTGAAAAGCTTTGTCCAGTCCCTTCTAAATTGTTTAAGAACAAAATGTTGATGGCAAACATCCACCGAGATTTTACAGCATACACATCTTTCACACAGTAATACAGCTTTTACCATAACTGATCACTTCTTGTGGTGTATGTATTTGTTCAAAAAATGAAAAGGTTATTACATGAAAGGTCCCATTTGTCTTTGAAATTCTATCTCCTTCCCTTCTTCTTTTAAAGTTAGGGTTGGAAAAACACACCTTTAAAAACACCTTCTGAAATGTCCTGGCTCTAGAATATACAGAACAAGTACAATTCTGCATTGAGTCAGTGTAAGAATCTCAACATGAATGCAGATGTATTTTGTAAGAGGTAACCTTTCTTTAGGCGGCTACCTGAATGCTTTACACTTATGAAAGAAACTTGTACATACACATTAAATTGTAATTAAAAAAAAAAAAAAAAAAACACAAACCAAACATCTTGAGCATTCTTCCTATTCTCTACATTTCTTAGTCACTCAAATTTATGCAAGCGAGCATCTGGCAAGTGTCTTTTTCCTTCAAAAAGAGCTTTTCAGTGCAGACAGATTTTGAAGAGTTCTGGATGGTACTTATTCTCACTCACCAGGAGTCAGATATGAAATGGGGCCATTTTGTTCCTCAGGCTTACACATAGCTCAGTAACATTATCACGTAACAGAAACAGCTACTTGAGACTATAGTCAGTGAACTGAGAATAAAGAGAAGTTACATGATCATTACATTCTGCGAAATCAAACAAATCATTTAGAGTAATAGTTATAGATGGAATTGTTAAGTATTTAGAAGTAGGTTTAAGACTAAAAACAAGAGTAGGAGTTCATTAAAAGGGAGAAAGGATGGAAATTATCATATGGGGAAAATACAACAGATCAATCCTGTGAGTTCCCGCTTTTGTATAACCTGGATACAGCACAGTATAAGCCAAGTTGCAGCAGCAGCTGATACATAACAATATCCACAAATTAAAACGTCCCATACAAAAAGGACATGATTCTGTGAATCACACTGGAGTGACACACACATTACAAAGGTAGTGCTGTATCACTGTAGTTGTATTTACCCAATGACTTAGAGGACTAGACCCAATTAAAACTGAAAAGTGAGAACGTGAAAACAAGAAAAAAAGCAGGAAACAAAGAAAAGCATTCAAGTATGTTAGAAAACATCCAGCTGAAATGATCTGGAAAAATCTGAGTCCGTAAAGGGATTGTATGCCATATTCATCTTTCATAGCTACTTCTTACAAACGTTAAGTTTCTGCTTCAAACCAGATATACTCATTTTCACTCTGATCAAAACCGCAAGAGGAAGCAATGCAAGTATAAGAGCTTTTCAGGTATTTGACATAAACTGTTACCAGGCTAAACAAGTTGGTCCCCCCCCCCGTCACGTTTCCTCCCCAGTACACAGAACTGTGATCGATCTGAATAGATTATGCAAACAATACTGGTGCAAGAATAAATTAGTGATTTATGACACCACAGTAAAATTCTTAGGTGTCATGAGAAATCCCTGTTAGGATTTCTGAAACCACATCTTCTCAGCCTCTTGCAGCTGGCAAAGAAATGTAAGTGTGGACATCCTTTGTACTTGAAGCTCAAGGCAATTAGCCTTTCAATTTAGCTAATTTACTTTTAAACAGAGTTGTGCTTTCAGAGGAGCTACAAAGAAGTATTATATATAGTACACTGCTGTAGGTGAGAATGTACAAATCTTTACTCAAAGGAAGTAAGTTTTCGTTATCCTAATGAATTCGTGATGGTTACGTGAGGCATTCTTTTCCTGAGTGCTGGTCTAAACTTTTGCAACGCCCATTCCTAATTAGTTGATACTTCAAAGAACCACTATGCTGGAAATGTAATTAGACTGCCGTCCCTCTGTGGATCTGTGCCAGGTAAGCAAAATAGAAAACGTATTTTAACAACTTACATATGGGCAAAGAGAATTTTCTCCTTTAGCCTTTGGAAATAGTCAAATGAATTACCAAAGACACAGGAACTAATATAAAAATTAACTGGCTTTCTATATTGTTACATTCCCAAAAAGGTTCATTCAGACAACTGGGGGAAAAAGAGAAAGAGAGAGAGACCCAAGACTGAGCGCTTATGCTGTACACCTCTCAAGCACCTCCTATGGGGAAAAACTATCTATGCAGATGCACCAGTGAAGTCTGCATGCATGCCTTAAGAGCTGTGGTCTTGCACTGGAGCAAGTATGATTCCATAGTTCCTCATCTCTGCCATAAAACACTTGCACACACGAAAAAAAAAAAAAGAAAAAAACCCAACCAGTTTTAATGCCTCCAGAGCATTATTCAAAAGAAACTCACTAAAGGCATTATTTAAACGAAACTCACTAGAGCTGCTTTTGAGAAGTCTTATGACCTTTCTTATATTTTTAGACAGTATTTCCCAAACATAGATAAACTATCGAGAGGCATATGGTTTGCACCATCTGGGCAACAAGTTCTATTGGGATACTGTGGTGAACAGCATATGCATAGTGCCTGGTGCACAGTATCCTACAGTGTTAAAAAAGCACTAGAGACTATTTTGAAGCCAACCTTGAAAAATCCCCCATATGTTTAAGGGACCATTTTCCTTTCAGAAGATGTATTCCTCTTTCTTTCAGTACAAATCAAAACAGAGAACTGCCATATTTAATCTTCATCTTGTTCTGAAATTCCTCAAGGAGGCATCACATTCTGCAATGTTTCCACTTGTCAAACTATTTATTACCCATCTATACAAATCCAATGAACTCTTCCTTATTTCTTTCATCTCTGCTCACAAAGCACATAGAATGTTTTAATTCAAAGTTACAGTAAAAACTGGATAGTTCCAAAAAGTACATACATTTTTATTGCTTGTGACAGATAAAGAATAATCAGTTAATCATGGCACACTGACCAAACCAGGTTAAGTAATATTTTAGCCTGTATTTTGATGCTGGTTTATCAATGCAAAGAGGAATAGGAAGTCAGCTTGCTATTCCTGTGCATGAAAAGTTTTGAATGATGTAGTATGACAAATGGCTGACAGCCTCTTCACTAACACATTTTAGAATATTTAACATTTGAAGGAGATTCTTTTTAAACTACAAAAACAGATGGTTGTTTCACAACATAAACATTAGCTGTTCAGTACAAGGTAATTCAGAAAACCGAAAACATTCAAGTAGCTAATATTTTGCTTTGTTCTACCAGCAAATTGTCCATGTTAAGGAAACCTAAAATTAGACCTACTGTACTAGACTGTGAGCTCAGCTAAACTGGAGTAAATAAAATCACTCTCGACTTAGATTATCACAGACTGTGGTTGCATGTGCCCATGTTTGTAGCTAGCTCTAATTATTAGGTTGATCCTTTCCTCTTTAGCCCCTGTACTTACAGATTTCTGCATGCTTAACATTAACAAGAATAGATTTACACATCAACTTATTTGCAAAAGACATATATCCTCACCTGACATAACATATCTGACTGCTGCCAAGAAAGTTAATCAAGTTTGGAGTCCAGACAGCTATCTTGGATTATGCTTCAAGAGAAACAGATAGTTTTCCAGCATTATCGTAACATGATTTTGCTTGATGAACCATTTGACAAGTTGGTGCCTTCTACTCAGGAATCTGTCACTAAGCCATTACTTACCTTCAGTTAACTTGCACTCTACTTTAAGTACTCTTATTTAATTGTAGAAGAATGTCTAGATGCCCAAAGTGTCCAACACATGGTTGTCCATGTCATCTTAGACTTCTGTCCTCCCCTACCACATGCATAAGTCTATCAGAGAGAACAGACCTGCCAGGAAAATGGCTGCTCAGCTCCCTCAGCTTTCTCCATCAGCAGGTCTGTTGTATAAATCCATACAACTTTCCTGATAACACACCAGGGGTGGCAGTGTGGTTATCTGCAACACATTCAGCCAGGTACCACATAGCCCAGTCTCTGTGTTTCAGTGTCCTCATGTGCTGGTTTTGGCTGGGGTAGAGTTCATTTTCTTCACAGTAGCTAGTATGGGGCTATGTTTTGGATTTGTGCTAAAAACAGTGTTGATAATACAGGGATGTTTTCGTTACTGCTGAGCAGTGCTTACACAGAGTCAAGGCCTTTTCTGCTTCTCACCCCACCCCACCAGCGAGTAGGCTGGGGGTGCACAAGAAGCTGGGAGGGGACACAGCCGGGACAGCTGACCAAAGGGATATTCCACACCATATGACATCATGCTTGGCATATAAAGCTGGGGGAAGAAGAAGGAAGGGGACCGGCAGGAGATGTTTGGAGTGATGGCATTTATCTTCCCAAGTCACCGTTACGCGTGATGGAGCCCTGCTTTCCTGGAGATGGCTGAACACCTGCCTGCCGATGGGAAGTAGTGAATGAATTCCTTGTTTTGCTTTGCTTGTGTGCGCGGCTTTTGCTTTACCTATTAAACTGTCTTTTATCTCAACCCACGAGTTTTCTCACTTTTACACTTCTGATTCTCTCCCCCATCCCACCAGGGGGGGAGTGAGCAAACGGCTGGGTGCTGCTTAGTTGCCAGCTGGGGTTAAACCACAACACCTCAAACAAAAGAGTCCACAACATACCAAACATCACTGATTGTCAATATCGGGTCATATTTACATCTTATTTCATCCAGGAACTCTAGTTTTCTATCAAAGACCTAAACCCCAAATATTCTGGAATTTTAAAGCAACATCCAGGAAGGAGCAAAAAACCCACAAAAATATAGACAGACTTAAATGAGTTCTTTGTTGGATAAAGCCAGGATTAAAACTTCTCATGTGCCAAAATGGCAAGCAGCCAGCAAAAAAATAATAATAATTAAAAAAATAGGTAGGATGCTTTTAAAAGGTTAAACGTAAAAAGTACAAGCTATTTTAATAGCATCCTCAAAAAAGTAGATCAAAATTTAAAAAAGCTTAATTTTTCCAAGTAGAAATTAACAAAGTGAGTTTTCTTAAGTGCATTGCCAATTTTGCCCATTTTCACAATCTGCTTCCTTGACACTAGGGAACTGTGGATGTGGTCTACCTGGACTTCAGTAAAGCCTTTGACACCATCTCCCACAGCATTCTCCTAGAGAAGCTGGCGGCTCACAGCTTAGACAGGTGGACTCTGCGCTGGGTCAAAAACTGCCTGGACGGCTGGGCCCAGAGAGTTGTGGTGAATGGAGTTCAATCAGTTGGCGGCCGGTCACGAGCGGTGTTCCCCAGGGCTCAGTACTGGGGACGGTCTTGTTCAATATCTTTATCAATGATCTGGACGAGGGGATCGAGTGCACCCTCAGTAAGTTTGCAGATGACACCAAGTTGGGCGGGAGTGTTGATCTGCTCGAGGGTAGGAAGGCTCTGCAGAGGGACCTGGACAGGCTGGACCGATGGGCCCAGGCCAACTGTATGAGGTTCAACAAGGCCAAGTGCCGGGTCCTGCACTTTGGCCACAACAACCCCATGCAGCGCTACAGGTTTGGGGAAGAGTGGCTGGAAAGCTGCCCAGCAGAGAAGGACCTGGGGGTGCTGGTCGACAGCCAGCTGAACGTGAGCCAGCAGTGTGCCCAGGCGGCCAAGAAGGCCAATGGCATCCTGGCCTGTATCAGAAATAGTGTGGCCAGCAGGAGTAGGGAAGCGATCGTCCCCCTGTACTCGGCACTGGTAAGGCCGCACCTCGAATACTGTGTTCAGTTTTGGGCCCCTCACTACAAGAAGGACATTGAGGTGTTGGAGCGTGTCCAGAGAAGGGCAACAAAGCTGGTGAAAGGTCTGGAGAACAAGTCTTATGAGGAGCGGCTGAGGGAACTGGGACTGTTTAGCCTGGACAAAAGGAGGCTGAGGGGAGACCTCATCGCGCTCTACAACTACCTGAAAGGAGGTTGTAGCGAGGTGGGTGTCGGTCTTTTCTCCGAAGTAACAAGCGATAGGACGAGAGGAAACAGCCTCAAGTTGCGCCAGGGAAGGTTTAGATTGGACGTGAGGAAAAATGTCTTCACTGAAAGAGTGGTTAAACATTGGAACAGGCTAAACATAAGATAACTTAATACCCACTGTAAAGCAAATGGCTTTTAACTAGTTCGAGAACTGGTACAAGATATAAGGTACTTCTAGTGAAGCATCTGTTTTAATTATAAAAGAAAGTTTTAGGCATGAACTTCTGTGAATAAAGATCGAAAAGATCAAAAGATCAAAACCCACTGACATAATGGGAGATTCCCACAGGGTATTTGTACCTGACTGTTGCTTTATCTTGCTTAAGCATAATCACATTTGAGGAGTACATAAAGCTTTGGTCTCAGGAAGCAAAAATCATTTCCTACCTTTCTTAAAAATATCAAGAGTTCACCTGAACATAAAAGGAAGCCACAACGGAAAGCCAGGCAGAGTAGAGTGCCTTCTTGTTCATATAGCGTTAAGTCTGACAATGCTAGGAGCTGAATAAGTTGTACTGGAAACCATTAATTCAGGATAAAGCCTGGTAATGCTGCAAAAGAGCTCTTGGACACAAGAGCAAGAACTTTGAGGACTGTGTGAAAAGAATAGCTGGGCATGAACAAAGAACAAACTACATACAGAAATAGCGTGAGATTGAGACACATCAGCTTGCTTGACAGCACTAAGAATTCTAAGAGAAAACCCTGCTCAAAACTGCAAGCATGATCAGTGGCAGTGAACGTCAATCCTAACATGCTCCTGAAAAGATGGTCCCAGATTAGTCATCCGTAAGAGACTGTCAATGTCCATGTAAACTATTGATTCTCTTTTGGAACAGAAAAAATATTGAAAGCAGCGTTCCCTTATAGTACAAAGGTAAAGGGACATAACATGTTTTGTCTTATTAACTACTTAAGATTTATGATCAACTTATAAGAGAATTATCCAACTGGTAGTGACAGACTATAAGAACAGGCAAGCGAATCACCTAGTTTGAAATCACCTGCCAGAACAGACCAGGTTAAAATTGGCATTGCCTTGAATGTAACCCTTCACTTCCTGTTTTCCTTGTTTAAAGGAACCATGGCTAAGCATATTTTGTGCTGGTACTGAACTCAGAAAGGCCTCTGGCGGAGTCGAAAATACGGTCACTCTCTAATTCCTCCTGCCCATCCACAGACTTGCACAGACCTCTCCTAAACTCGAGCTGCCAGTCACCTCAGGCTTTAAGCGACTGCTGTCTGCAAAATCCATTCTGAATACCTATCTTATTCCACATTAAAATACACGCTTCCATTCATAAAGAACGAGGCAGCCTTTCACTGTTTTTGCTGACGTTTCACACCCTGATCCAGAAATAACACATACATGTGCTTCCATGCTGCAGATAATCCACCCTGCTCTCCCCTCAATTAAGGGCCTGTTAGAGTGAGTGCATTTGCTCATACAAATTTGACAGACAAACCCGCCTCATTTCATTGCATTCCAGCCAGTGCAACCATACAATTGCATTAATCTAATTTGGGTTTGATAAACTTTTGGACATACCTCTAACCTTTACATTTTAATTTTAAGCTGAAAGGTAGTACTTGAATTAAGAATTCATGTGGGGTATTGTTTGGGTTTTTTCCCTTTTCTTATTCATTTGTATAAAATCAGTATATTATTTGCATATCATACTTAAGAAGCAAAAACACTTGAAGAGACTCAGATAGTATATTCCCTCTACCCCAAAAGCTTCATACCAAAGAACCACTGGCAATTCCAACAGCACTAAACTGCATAAACATTTTAAGACCCTCACTCTTGTAGATATTCTGCACCAAGTATCCTGAAGGTACTGAGAAAAAGAATAGTCAAGTCAGTTATTTGAATCACTGAAGTAGATGCCATTTCATTAAACTGTTGCTTCATACCCATTTCAGCAGATACACAGACCAGCTAAATGCGAATAAAACATGCTTTAACACAAACCAAAACGGATGTCTTAACTACATTATAAAGCAAATTGATGCACAGATTTCTTCCTTTCAAAGATGCTGATACAGCCCAGAGCTTCCTACGGGACCAGCTTTACTATCTAAAATACTCTATGTAAAGAACCTGTCACATGAATGACAACCGACCCAACCAACCAAAACTGGTCTAAATAGTATTTCCTCAAAGCACGTATGTCCAGAAGAGAGGCTTAGAGCCAGGGGCAGAGAAGATGAGGGACGTGGCCTGTGGGTATCCTCATGGTTCACACACTGTGTATCACCCACCTGGGAGAAGGGAAAATGGAAGTAGACAAGGGCCAGGAGATGTGCATTTCCACTCCTGCATCTGCAACAAAACTATGGTGTGTTCTTTTGCAAGTCATTTTACACCTTTGTATCCAAATCATCCCCTCCCTTCACCCATCAACTCAGACTACACTGTCAAAAGGGCAAGGGCACATTTTATAGCATGCATTTGTGCTCATTATCAGCGTCACGTATGATCTGATAGTAGGCTTCTAAACATCACCTCTGACACAGTACCTAAGAAACAGAAAAATTATTTTTATCACAAAAGCACCAACAAAGATTAAAGGTCTGCCAAAATAAGGGCCATTCCAGTTCATCATCAAAATGAACAAACTATGGAAGAATCACCTTACACCCACCCATATTAAAGGGACCCGAGGCACACAATTCAGTTTTTGCTGATTACTGCATAAAGTGAGCTTCTCACAGTGTTGACTGCATACCAACTGCCGCGCTAACAAGCAGTGTCTTCCTTCGGACATTTACAAACATCAGAATGCTTATTCATGCATGACAGTCCCAGATATCATCTGCCATCCCAGATGGTGACTGGTGGGATGCTGATTTTGTCCTAAGGCAGTTACCACCCACCAAGACAGTATATGCAGGGCTAAACAAAAAGCATGTGCCATCTGCTGTCAAGTTTATAAGACTTTTGAGACCTACTAGGTTAGTTTAAGTTTATTTTAGGTCAGACAGGTTAGGAGGCTATAGCTCTCTAAATGCCCAATAAAAGAAGGGTAAGTTGCACTGTAACAGGCATGCAGTAAATCAAGAACACGTTACAATGTGCTGCTGGGCCCATCTCTAAACACGCTGAGAGCAGCAAAGGATCCTCACCGTGGTCAGTGGCAAAAGGTACACACAGCCTACAAGCTCAGAGGGAACCACAGGGAACCTGAGGCCAAGAAGCAAGATGAAATTCTGCAGAACTTACAGATTTCTTTGGCCTGAAGAAATTTTAGAAATTTTCTTTCTTGCTGAAAGAATGTTTTTTCTGCCTCCTTTCTCTCTACTGCTATCATTTTGACAGCTGTTCTCCATCTTATGATTTCTTGCCCAGCCCCAGCTCTTTTCCTACCCCCGTATCTCCGTAGATTTTTCTCATCCTCCTGCTCGTGTGCTGTCATACTATATACACATAGAGAAAAGAAAAGTCAATTAAAAAGCAGAACTAGTGTGACGACATCTGCCTGCCTCACAAACCACGTAAACGTCCTCTTACTCGCTTCATCTGTCATATCCATTTATAGATGGTTAACAGAGAATACAGCAATTTCCCCAATCTGGGGTCATTAAGCACTCAAACTTCATAAAATAATTCTACACATTCTTAAATCTTCTAATTAAATCTCTTTTTGTACATTGATAAAGATCTAAAGCAAGCACAGAAAATAGAAAAACACATCTACTGGTGCTTTTTTCCAAACATTTCTAAATCACCAGGTACATGAAAACCTTTCACTGAGGCAAGGAATTAACCCTTGCACAAGTGCAAAGGTTACATCACTGTCTGCACAGGTGAAAAAAAAGTATTGCTTAAGCTCACCCCTCAGGAAGTGGAATTTCAAAACACAGCCAAATTGCCTTTAAATCATTAACATCAGAAAAACAGGACACAAAGGAGAGAGCTCCTAAAGGTTTGTACTGCACAGTAATGAGAGAGAGGGGTTGCAAAGGTCTCTGCAGGGACCCAACTCTGTAAGAGCCCCTGGTGCTACAGCCCACGCTAATATGGCTGCATCAGCAGAGATCCTCCTGGAAGCCCAGCAGTGGATGCTGAAGGAAGATGCCTCCAGCCAGCACGAGTGCATCACCTCCTCCAGCGTTCATACCATGTGGGACAGAGGCAGGGCAGAACAGAATACACCAGTCACCTCCAAATGACACCTTAGCTCTTAAGAAAAAGTAGAGGCCATCTAAAGAAAGAAGTCTGGAAAAGTACATGCAAAGAGAAGGGTTTGTCATTCCTCTCGCCCTACACAAGCAACCAGAGGCAATGAGGGGCACAAGGCAGAGTTCCTCCATGCTCCCTAACAAAAAGTTTCCTTACTTTCCTTTAAATGAGTGTTAGTACAACCGTCAGTTGCTTTAAATCATCCCAGACTGCTTCCTCTACTGCAGAGACCGCAAATACCAATCTATGCATCCTACTGCAGCTATCTGCAGAACACATGGCTTTATTAAATGTCCATGTAATCATAAATGTAATTAAAACTCAATACCACAATAAAGTTATTTAACACAAAAAGATCTGACAAATAAAATTACACAAGTCACAGTCTTATACTGCCATCCTGCACAGAATACAATTCTGGCATCTCCTTAGGGATATAAACATTTCTCCACCTTTCATTTTACAACTATGAATCTGAAGTCTTCACAGAAATTCATGCATACTGCTCCCATAAAAGTAAAAATGTCATTCTGTGAAGGAATAAACTTCTGATGAAGGCAGTCACACTGAAAATTGGCCATTAATCTCCTCTGAATAAATACAATCCCCAGAAAGATGCAAGTGTGAGCAGAATATATAGTTTTTGCACTTGAAAATGCTGAGGTGCACAACAAGCAGCTTTTACTTTAGCATTTACAGCTGAAGTTACCCTTCAGAAGCCCATTTTACTCTCATAAGATATTTCTCTCCGGTCATTCACTTTTCAAAGCCTTTTGCAACTTTAAGGTTGCAGTAAAGCTAACTTTTATACCTTATTTCAGTAGATCTCTCTCCCTTGTCCAAGCTGTCAAATTCCTTGGAGATATTTGGTGGTTTTTCAACTTCCTAAGCATTTTATTAATTAAGAAATAAAAAAATATTCTTTTTGCAATATCCCAGTTGACTTCATAATGCAAAACATCCTTGTGATAAACAATTCCTCTAACAGATCCCCTGATTAATGAAGACCTTGCTCTCTCACACTAGCTTACCTAGTTGACCTGTGCTGAAGTTATACTTAGCTGAATAGCTGATAACTAAACACAATTTCTGCTAAAAGACAGTTTTAAACACACTTGCCTTAAAAGATCCAGTGGATTGAATACGCCTCCTGCGCTGACATCACAAACATGACATTTTGAAACATCAAACATTTGGAAAGGTTCATTTAAGAAAAACTAGTTTATCAATCTGATGTCTCCCTTGCTTATGACGCTCCACTCATCAGTTCAGGGCTGCTAGCTCTCAGAATTATATCTTGCAGTATCAGGCATTTTTCTTAAGCCTGGCTCATGCAGTCACAAAAATCCCTAGGAACTCTAGCTTTTTAAATATCCCTCTAATCCTTACAGAGATGGCTGAAAATATGAACCCTAAAGGCTCAAAAACTAGAAGGGAATAAAAGAGAAACCAATTTCAATTTTCTTCTAGGACTTGACAAGATTTTTGAATGTTCAGAGCTTACAATATTTCTGGCAGCTAGGCAGGTGTGTTGATGTTCTCTCAGCCATGCACTTGATCAAGTCCTGTACTGCTGCTATGCTTTACCACTGTAAGAAACACAATACCAAAAAAAAAAAAAAAAAAAAAAGACCTTCAAGTTCAGTCCTCATGTACCTCAGCTAGGACAAAGCTCCAACATTCAGACCTGTATTTGTCCATACAAGGTTTTCCAGGGTGATTTCCAGCCACTTGTTCTGGGCCAATGCTGACTGGTTTAATGTTTCTCTCTCCCTGGTGTGTGCAGTCCATAAATTCATCAGAAGGCAGGTGTTTCCTCTTCCCCCATGTTCCCACCACCTCCCCCTTCCCTTAGCCTTTATTTTCCAAGACTAAGGAAGTCTCCCCATAAAAAAAACAGGATCTCTTTTTCCCCAACCAGAACGCTTCTCTGCACCCATCTCAGTCTGAACTTATCACGAGCAGTAATCAAACCAGTTCCCTGAACTCCAGATGGGGACTCATCAGTTTTGCAATTGCAACATTAATACTTCCTTATCCCTAAAAAGCTGGAAGGTTAGGCATCACTAGTTCGTTTAACAGAATACTTATAAACAATATACAAATCAATTTTTTAATTTGTTTAATCATGTTTCATTAGGTATAGCAATTAAATAACTGGCAAGTATCAGTGAGAGTTCTCAGCTATTGTAATTCATTCAGCTTATGCTAAATGGCCAATTCAATCAGTAACCCAAACTGTCAATTAAATGCTACTTTATTGTTTTTAAATATTTATCAATCCTTAGCTAAGAAATGAACAAAGAAAGCCCAGTTCAACTGTCAGCAGCAGCAGACTGTCGTCTGCCACAAGAAACCAGACGTGAAAGCAACTATAGTTCAAAGATCCTACAAGATAGGATTCCTTGCAAAGGAATGGATATTAAGGACTTAGTTTCCGAAAGAAATTTCCAAATATATACAGCTGCAAATTTTCCAATTACATTTTCTACTTCCCCTTGGAAAATCCTGTTCTGTAGCCAAAGCTTTCTCTAGAAAAATAATTAATTTAGTCAAAAGGCTATTTTCAGAAATTGCATAGTCATTAAATAGCACCATGAGCAACTGTTTCAGCACTGTCAAACGAGCATCGCAAATGGAAAAATTGAAAATTTAAAAACTCCAAATTTTACAGAAGCAACTTTCAAAGGGTTTTTTGTTTGTTTATGTTTAACATTTAAAGACTTTTCCCCAAATTTAGAGCAAGAATCAAAATTGACACTGAGAAGTTAAGTGAGGTAGCAGCTTTGGTTTCCAAACACTTTTAACCAACAAGGTCTTTAATTCAGAGACCCTTCGTGAACTAGGCTGCTACTGCGAAAGTCTCCTCAATCCTGCTCGTGTTTTGATCTGGGGCATGGCTCAGGTGGCAGCTGTAGCTGTGCTAGAGATGATCAACAAATATTTTTCAGGAAATGGGGCTGTATCCTAATCCCCACTCTCCCCCTTTGATATCTGAAAAATCTCTTCTAAAAAATAAGCAAAACCCCCATAACAAAACAAAAAATAGGCACTAGGGAGAAAGAAGCATCTTAAGGGCTAACTCTGTAACTCAGTGCAACTACAGATGCTATAGCAGAACCTTCAGCCACAGCACAACAATATCCTGGTATTGATCAACCTGGAGCTCTTGACCTCTAAAGATAACTCAAGGTTCACATTGGATCATGACAAATTCTCAGGAGAAAGTCATGGGACAGTCACCATTTTCATTTTATTGAGTTTCTCATTGCATACTTGTGGCCCAGCCTTACATTCCTCACACGGCAAAAATTCCCAAAGGTGACTGGAGCGTACAAAGAAGGGGAGCAATCTCATGTTCACCTTTGGGTTTGCCCAGCCTCATAAACTTCAAGACCAAAAAAGTCACACAGGTAATCACCTATGCATTTACCACATTTCAAATGTTGAAAGCCGTAAGACACGTTTAAGTCTGTCAACACAAGAAACAAAATTTAACAGGTTACTCTATCCTATCTCCTATCCTATCCTAACTTTGGGCAGACCAAAGTTCTTGCACAAGTCCTTGAACAAGTATGACACATGACACCATTATATTCCATTGCTACTGCTGTGCCAAGCTTATACACACCCACATATATATAAAACATATATGGGCACCTTGTCAGATTCTCTTGATTTACCCTTTCCATGAAGTAGCAGTAAAACAGACATCCTGTTACCCAAATGCACAAGCCAATACTCAAATAGTTTTAACTCTCAAGATAGCACCTGCAGTATAGTTACCATTTATTGGAAGTCTGTTTTATCCAGCTTCTCAGTGAGAAAATTCTTGCATTTCAAGAACTAAGCAGTATCTATTACATTTATAAGAAAACAAATTAAAATAAGACACTTCACAGGCTCCAAAACAAAGCAGAGGTAGGTCACAAGCTTTTTGTCATCATTTTCTAAAGGCATTTCAGACTGCTCTAACATAACTGCGTTCAAGGTCTCCTTTCAACATGCACTGAACAATGTCCTCCCAGTTCTGCAAAGGTGTTCACCAATAACTTCTGTACCAGGTAAAGTTTTCCTAACTGCATTTTGAATTATACTGCAAATCCAAAGGACAATATCCATACGACTTACACTTGCTATAGCATTAGGTGTGTCTACATCAAAAGGACAAAACACGACTTAGGTACTTATGACTCCATTTTTGCTCTCAAAACAATCTGTAGGTACAGTACACAGGCTGATCTAATGCCTGCTCCTGCCATGAGGGCCTATCTTATCTAGATTACCTGAATAACGATAGAGGAATGGTTTAATCATGCAGATTTTCTAGATACAAAGACAAACAATAAAACAGTATCATTTTAAAGGACCATAACTCTTTTTCCTGTGTCTGACTGCTTGGACTGTAAACTAATTTAGGACCACTTCATCTGTTCTCTTATTGACCTTCCCAAACAAAATAGACAGATGGACCAGGGAACCACAAAGTTAAATTACTTTCCTTTTGCAGTCATTCATCTGATTCCTTTAATGAGCATGCATATTTCAGGGTAAGCACAAATTTTTTTGGGAAAATTTAAGACAGAACCTGAAACTTTGCAGAGTTCTTATTGCAACAATCAAAAAAAGTAGTATAGCCCCAACACTGAGGTCATTAATAAATACAGCCTGCCTAAACTTTTCATTTCCCATCCTAAACAATGTTACATTGTAGTCCTAAACAGCTGCCACTTCTCCCTCTGAGTATCATAAATTCATTATTATGTGATGCAAGTCCCATTTTTAAAATACATATAGACCCTCTGAAATAAAGCATACTACACAAATTCACATAATTTATTATCAGTAATAAGCATTTACTTGCCATTCTTCAGCATTAACATCAGTAAGCATTCTGGAAACAAGTTCATATGGAATACCAGTTATTCAGTTTGGCCCCCCCCCCTTTTTTTTTTTTAAATAGTTAACTAGACTTCATGCTCTGTTGATAAAGACGTGAACAAGGAAGAATATCAGCTGATTTTCCTACACCAAATCGCACTAACAATTTATCCTAGCATACTGCAGAACACCGAAATAAAAACACTGCAATTTCTCCAATGTGCATAAAAATCATACCAAACTCATTTACTGAAAGTAGAATAGAAATCTAAGCAAAGCTGTATGGAATAGCTATACTCTATATAGGAATAATGAATTATATTTCAAATTAATACTTGTGTAAGAGAAATAGGTGGGAACAAACAAATCGGTGTCCTAAAACTGTCGGAGAGTCAACTCATTTGGGAACTACAGCTGTTGTGCTTTAGAGATTTGGATTAAAATCCATCATTATCTTTCAGTTAATACTCTTTCATTGACCAATCAGCAGTCATATGGTGTTTACCAACCCTGGTCACTTAACCCACTTGAATGGCCTTTGTGCTATAATTTGTACTTCAATACAATCAGATTACTTCTAATCTAAATGATGTGTCCTTTATGGGACAGATAAACACTAATCCCAAGGTTCCTAAAACACAGCAAGCCTGAACAGTGCCAGTATGGCATCCACTGTTTGCCGTTTTAACGGAATATTTCATTCAAGTTGGGAAATACTTGATTTGATCATACTGACCCTGCCTTCTTATATAGACAAAGACAAAAGATTTATCAGCAAACACCACCACTCAGATATACAAAATCAGCAGCAAATAATCAATATACTAATACTTAGATACCACTTTTTGATCAAATTATTTCACAGGAAAAAATATTTATTCTTTAAAAGTAGGCTAAGCAAGGTGGAACTTTTTAGAACTCCTTGTTCAGCAAAGAGTTACACATGGTAATGGCCCACAGTCCCCAGTTCTCAATTTAAAAACTCGCCTCTTCAGAATGGTTTTCCAAGGATTCAGCAGTTAAAGGGTCCTCAGTCATTCCCATTCTTCAGTTAATTTTGGGTGACACTTGGAAGAAATTGCACTACAGTGCAAGTCTAACATCTAATTACATTTAACAGTAATACACTTAGGCTCTGATCTCACAAATGCTTCTGCACAGGTGGATCAGTGAGCATGCGACAATCTCCGTAGAAAAGGAGGGACCCACAGATGCAAATATATTTGCATGATTGGAGCCAGGTACATCGATGTATCTGTACCTCAAAAAATGCTGAGTCGGGAACAAGAACAATTGAATAGTTCAGTAATAACCTCATGGTGACAGCAAGTATGCAAACACCTTTGTACAATATCAGTGTTACCCTATTATATTCACATATTCACCAACATATATATTTCTTACCTAGAAAAATGAAATGCGTAACTAAAATTACAACTCCCTACAAAACATATCACCTTGCAAAATATAACTGATCATATCCCAAGTTAAGCCAGGATAAGCCTACTCAGAATTGGATAAAACATTCCCAAAGAAAAATTAAGATGCTGGATGATCTTAATAGCATCTGTAGCTATTACCTTATGCAAATCTAAACATGTTTACTTACAATACCTCAGCACAGGTGCTTATATTTCATATTAACTAAAACTCTTTCCTAGTTGATGACCTAAACTAGAAAGTCCATTTTCTTATGGTCTCCTCATTCACATGCAGAGCCACTCTCAGTAAGTGACCTCAGCCTACCTCGTAGCGATGAGCAAGCTAACACACACACACAGATAATCAGGAACCACCACCATTGCCAAAATTCTGTTTTACAACTGAGACACAAGCCTGACACATAAACCTTTAAAAAGCCTCCATCCAGATTTGGGAGGAGTGAGGCAGATCATCTTATATAGCAGCACATAGGGCATGAGGGGGATTGCACTATGAAATTTGCCATTCTGGCAGCGAGCACTTCCAGGATTATTTAGTGAATGGCACATACACTCCTTACTCCACTCTGGAAATGGCTTTTTTGATGTTCCTTGCACTTTGAGCAGATCCCTATTACATATTACAAAACAGCCTCCTTGAAAGGTCTAGCAGAAATTACAGCTTGTTTGAGATTTCTCAGAAGTTATAACAATCTATAACAAAAGCTTGCAAACAAGCTTCTATAATTCACTTATGGAATGACAAGCTAACACCTCACCAAATACAGAGTTTAAGAGGACTGATCTACCTTTCCAAGAGCAGTAATCTTTGCTTTTCACTAATTTCTCAAGCTCTGCCACAACCTCAGAAGGTTGCATAGTTCCTTGCATACTGTATTTCTGTTATCTTAACTGCAACCATGAAATAAGCAAAAACTGCAATTGTAAAATGGCAAGTCACAGTCATTCTACTGACGTTTAAAAGAATGATGAGAGTCCAATGCCCAGAAGCCAAAGATACAAATACAACAATTACCCGCAGAGCCCACTTGCACAATCAGACCCACTGTCAGTGCTTGGAGGACACTTGGAAGAGGGGGAGTGTTGGGGTTTTTTTTCCCAGATACGTAAAAATTCATGGACCAGCTGCCCCAAAGACTGCTGGTTCCAAAAGAGATTCTAAAGTCCACAAACACTGAACAAATATTTATGAATATGAGAAAGTGATCAGAAATTTGAAGGAAGAACTTGTAAATTCTACAAATCCTTAAATACTTGATTAATGAATAAACACCTGGAAATAGCAAAACTTTACCCTCTGTGAACCCCAAAATACATGTCAGAAACCGTATCTCCCATCATGGGAGTAGGCAACAGTCTTCACTTACAAACTCAGTAGTTCATGTATACGGTATCGTATAAACTGCAAAGGTACCACACAGGTCTGAAGATTAACAGCAGTAAGTCCAAACTTCACGGGGGGGGGGGGGGGGAGAAAAAGGATGGACCTACAGATGTCTTAGAACAGACCACAACACTCAGATGCGAGCCAGCAAAGGCTCTAGCCTTTGTGGCTCCATAGATATAGGACTACAGACTAAATAAGGAATGGACACTTCCTGGAATATGTAGGAAACGCCTATAGATCACAACAGGTTCAGCATTAAGTATGTGTGTGTAGATGCTAGAAACAGGTATACCTGTAATGTTACTGCACTCTTGGCAGAAGGTGATAATTCTTGAACTTAAACTATGCAGCTGCACAGCAAAATAAAAAGGACCTCTCATTCCACTCCCATATTTCAGATGGCTCCCCCCAGCGATTACTGAAAGCAGCTGCCCCAAATAGAAACCAAATGATTTCTGGAGGTCAAAAGAATCCTGAAGTCAGTTCATTTCTGTGATATCCCTGATTTTTTTCCCCTCCCAACTCCAGAAAACATACTTAGACCACTTAAACTATTAAGAATCCAGAATTAATGACTTTGAGTTTACAGTATTGTAGGTAAGAATATCAGAACCACCATATCAAAGATGTTGTAAAGCCAAGTATTCTGAAACTAACAGAAACGTAACTAGAGAAACTTCAAGTGTAAGAGTAACACAGCAAACAATTACCTCTTTCTTCAAAAGAGTTACTTAAGTAGTCCAAGTAGCCATTTGAAAAAATCCTCCCCAAAACCCCTTAGCTAACAAAAACAGTTGGCCGGCTAAGGGTTTTCCCCCCCGTTATTGGAATTAAATCACGCTGGGATACTGTTTCTCTAGTATCAATAAAAAGTTAGAGCTAGATTCCAAATATGTGACACAGCTGCATTAAACTAGGTTTGAACAAGAAAGATTACATCTGCATTTCTATTCTTACCTGCTATTTTTATGCTTCATGGAAGAGCCACATTCCCTCCTTGCTCCAATGAATTGTATACGTGACAAGGAAACAAACAACCATAAGTCACAGCAACACAGACTTTTACGTCCTTGCCATAATAAATGAGAAGATGCTTACAACTGCTTTCTCCTCCTCCAGCACACCAGTCACCTAGCTAGGGGAAACCATTAAACAACTAGAGCTGTGAACCCATTCCAGCTTTCCACTTCTTTAAGTCATATATCATTTTTACATAGGAGTCATGGAGCTATAAATCATGTGAGACAGAATGAGAGCTAATTAAAGGGTCAGCTAAGCATATAATTTTCCATTGTTGCATATCAGAGAGCTCTAAAATTGGCCATTTTGTATAAAATATTGTCAAATACTAAAAGACATTTCAAGCGGATAGGTATTTTCTTCTAAGAGGTGGGAATTGCTATCTGAAAGACATCGATATTTAATTTCCTACTGTGGAAGCCCCAAGAAACCCCAAGTCAGCCTTTTTTTCTTTTTTAATAACAGACTTAAGTCTGCCTTGCACACGTGTTGCAGTGCAGTCTTGTATACAGCCTTTGAATTTAGTAAATTTTTTTCCAGTTAGAGCAAACTCCTATGCTTCTGAAAACAGAAATTCACAACCCAAGAAATCTCTCCATGCACTAAGGCAAAGCATTAATCAAATGCACCTAAATCTAGTAGTTAAACTTAAGTGTGAGCACTTCAGGCTATTACAGGATTCCTTTGCCAATAAGGTATGGCTCACTTGAGAAAAAACAATCTGTTTCCTGATACCAGATTTCTTAGTCAATGCAATTATGTGGTAAAAGATCTTCCTTGAAGGGTTAGAGGTAAATCTGATGCAGACATGGTAACTGAAATATATATCTCGCAACCCAAGAGGGCTTTTAAATATGCATAATATTACTGTGACACTTGCAGCATCCGTTAGTGGGTGAGAAACCCATTATACCAAGGCCATATTAAAATACAGCACGAGGATGATCCTCTAACTCAAAGAGCTTTTTCTCTAAAGGATTTTTATAGAGATATGGATATATGTTTTATTCCTTCTTCACCTTCTTTTTAGTGACCTAATAACTGTAGCTACTAAAGCAATTCATCAAACGCAAGAAAATTAATCTCAATCATTAACTATATACATTTAAAAATATACATATTCATCAGTCTCAATAATGTGTAACTGCAAGGAATAGTCAAGTGCTTATATGGCAGTCATACTCCATTTTTGTAACTTTGGTTTCCCAAATACCTTAAAACAAGGAAGAACAAATGTTTTTCCACTCTGAATATATACACAGGCTTGACAACTAAGCTTTAAAAATAAAGAGCATCATTCTTTTATTCTACTGAAGGAAAAAAAAAAGGTATGTGAAATTTTTTAAAAATACTTTTATTTCAGGCTTGACTGATTGGAAAAGGGGCTCAAAAACATTTTTATTAACAATGGGGCAGCATCCATCTGAAGATTAACATTTTACTTGGGTATACCAAGTATCCCAGCGAGTTGCTGGCCACTCTTGCAATTTGTAGAGGTAGGCTGCAATCAGGAAGGGGGACATGGATCAGATACACAACTAGGTCAAATACTAAGTTTACCAAGCCAACACAGGGGTTAAGAAATTAGAAAAGCCAAGAAATACAACTACTGAAGGAAAGGCCAAAGACCAAGGCATTAAGCTGCCTGAGGGGACAACAAAGAGGCAGGTATGGAGGATGACCAGGAGTGGCAGGAACAAGCTGCAGGGGCCAGGCAGGGCTGCCTGCAGTCAGCCCACGAAGCCACAGCTCACTCCCACAACCTTCAAACCTGAAAGATCCCAAGCAATCTTGAGGAAGTTTTTCATCTTCACACTATCCTACTAACTCTAAGAAGCATTTGGCAGTACTCTGATAAGTGAATTAAGTTCTGCCTATGGCTTTTTGGAAAAACATGAAATACAAATCCTAGTAACAAGCATTCTACAGAGACTCTGACAGTGCTTAAAAAACCCACTAACGCCCATTTTTGAAAACCAGCCCATTCAGAAATGCAAGCTGAAATGATCCTTTTAAACAACATAAAATACTTCCGTGGCCCAACGCCAGCTACTTCAACCTTATAAGTAATTTTAAAATATATTTGGTTTTTGCAACAAGTCATTGACATGAAAGGAATTTGAAGGTTCTCACAAGAAGGAAGAAGCAGCATGACAGTAGCAACATAACAATAAATGGCAGGAACAGATTCAAAAGTGTGTATATATATAGTCAAAAATACATAATCAGAAACATTCAGAACTTTGATGCAGTGTCACACAAAATGTGATCTCCAGCTCTGTAAAAACAAGACCCACTCCATACCAAGCATCATGGTAATACTACACATTTATACAGTAGTAGTGTACAAAGCAAATCTGCCAAGACCCCCACGCTCAGCATGAAGCATGCTGTTGACTCCTAACTCCCCATGACAGTTCCCATAGTTATCACAACCACATGGTCAAATAACCCTCTGATCAAGTGCGTACACCACATGAGGCAGGAAGCAGCCGCAGTGCTGCATGTAGAGATTACAAACCCCACAGACTCCTCTCGGCCACAGGCTCCTCACAGCCCTTCTGTGTCATGTCATCTGGAGTTCAACATCAGCATGTCTTTTTTTTTTTTTTTAAACATTCACCAAATCAGATTAATATAAATCTTTTCCTCTGAACAAGAAGGAAGTTTTCCTATCCTTGCTCAAGATCTAGCTGTCCACTTTACAGATGGAGAAGGACATTCAAATCCTTTCTTACAAAACTACTATACAGAAACTTGATCAATATTCTAATTTACAGTTAAGGAGGCAAGGTGAAAAGCTTCTGAGAGCTACAAATAACACACAAGAGATCCACGGGGTTCCTTCAAGGGCAGTGTTTTTTCCCGCTCTTTTAAACTGCAACAACAAACCGCCACCAAGGTATATGCAGAAATATTGGCTAATGCAAATTCACTGAAAGAATTAAAAACAAGCATTACAGCACAGCATTCCTGTTTTGTCTACCTCTCGCTTTCTCCTCCCTGTCCTATTTGAGTTACATGATAAATTTTAATTATGAAGGGGACAATTGAGACCCATCAAATTTACAGAGTTAACATATGGCATTGCAACATAGTTGACAATATAACCAAATTATGAAGTTGACAATATAATCAAATTTTGACATTAGTTCTGTCAACATTTGTTACTACTGATCATCAATGCAACTTTCTCTGATGCTTGCTGAAGTTTGTAAAGCTCCATTATCTAGTTTCTGAAGCTATTTTTGTAGCATTCTTGAGTCGGTGAGACTAACCCACATGCTGAGGAAAGACAGCAGAATTTGACTGGAAATGTTTTCTCAAACCTGTTTGAAAGAGAAATAAAATACCAGTGTAGGCAGCTCTTGTCTAGCCTTTCAGGAATATCACTTGCTCCAGAGCATCTATCACCTGCCTGCAGTAGAGAAGGGGTCCCGAGTACAGTGGATTTAGTCTTATTCAAACCTAGATCAGTAAAACTACAGCAGTCTCAGATACTTCTAAGAGAAGAGTGATTTCCATATTCAAAACTTATTTTATACATTTGCAGACAACATATATTAATTTTGAGCAGTTTAATACTATATAGAATAAGGCAATAGCACCAAACATCCCTACCCATATGTTACAGTACTTCATATTTTTCATATTGCCTATGGGACTAGGAGCGTCATAACTCCATTTTGGCTGCCCAAAACTGTCTATAATAAGGTTCTGCTGCTTCTGATGTCACCTGTCTAAAAGAATGTGCTGAAGTTCTCCAGACTGGGATCTGACAATATTTGAGCAAATACCAGTGAAACACGGACAAAGCACATCAAGCCTCTAATGCTGCTCCACATAGTAGTACGAAGTTAATTTCTTCAATCATTCCATAAGCTCCAGAAGCCAGGCTCTGGATCTAAACATTTGAAAAGCATTAACGAACAATTCAAGATTTACCATGATTCCTTAGGACAGAATTTACGGATTGTATAGCTTGCTTTTTTAAAAAAAAAGCTAATAGGCTCTTTAAATTACAAGATCATGTTTTGCCTCTCCTCACAGACTGGAGATGAATCAAGACAATCAACGTAAGTCATAAGAACAGCTACCTCCTGAAAAAAAACACCTAATTTGCTATAGAAGTTGGAAGAAAAGCGGGAGACTGCAAGACAAAAAGATTCTCTCAAGGTTAAGGCACTTGAATGCTGCAGTGCAGAATCTATCTGTAGCCTGGGCTCTACCACAGAGCTGCTAGTAATGCTAGGCAAGTTGCTTAAATCAATCCTTCCACAGTCACTAATTGTGCGTGCCTTTTCTGGGAGCCTAACTTGATAACTGTGAGCTCTAGTTTAGAGAAGTGCTGAATGCTCATGCTGCAATTCAAGGCAACAGAAGCTCTGCTGTGAACACACACTACATCATTCCAAGTGTTGACGTACCAGTCCCCACGACTCTCAAATTGAGCATCTAATATTGATGAAGACCTCTCTCTGTGCTGAAGCTCCCCCCCTATGTCAGGAGAAGGCCATTCATTTATGTCATGGAAGTGTTGCAAAGATTAATTTTATTTTTTTTTTACTGTTTGTGAAGCACACAGCTACTGTAGGCTGAGCACCAGTGAAAAGCCCACATTTTCAAGATAATGTTCAAGTGACAAGCCATGCACCAAGAGATCCAGGAAGAGTCATTTGTCAGTAAGCAAACATTACCTATCCTGTGCACAAAGCCTGGTGAGAGACCCACAGAAAAAAACAAAAATGACTCGTGATTATACACAACTGGCTCAGTTAAGGTTGTATAGACAACACTTTCTGGCATTTCCTAATTTTCAAATAGATAACTTTGCAACTTTTAAGTTGTCTTAATGCTGTTTGATGTCTATAATACAGGTATTCTTGTTTTTCTGATTAACAAAGGACCAAGTTCAGCATCAAACATGGTATTGACCATGCACAGGCCCCACAATCTACCAAATATGCAGCTTTCTGGCCTAGACTGCACCTACATTGCAGATAACAGACTGCAGAAATGGACAAAGGCAGAATCTTTTTCCATAAAGCTTTGACGCTGATTTATAAGGGGTTTTCTTAATTAGTAACATGTATTAAATATTCTCATTTTAAAAGAAAGATGAAGTGCATCTAGGCAGTTACATGGATTTGCAATTCCAAGTCAAAAATTCACCATCCAATTATTAGCAGGTGGCCAAAGGAAGAAAGATTATGCAATATTTTTTTTTTTGTCATATGCAGTCATGCAGAGATAGAGACTAGTTACTCCTCTGCTAGCTTGTATTAGCATTTCCACTATAAAATTCCCTTAGGAAGTTCCTATACCTTCTTTGGAAAGGTGCACAGGGCAGAGTAAGAACTTTGAGAATGTTTACTTAATATCTTACCCAAACTCATCTTCTCTGGGATACGTCTTGATAATGAGTCTCTACGCTCAAATTTTTTTTTCCCAGGCTTAGGAAAACAAGCTCATTTTTAAAGCTCAAAATTATGATAGAGACAAATAAACACTGTAAAGTGTAAACCAAGCTACATAAAAATCACATTATACTTTTTTCCCCCCTCTCCTCTCATTTTGAAGCATACTGTACTAATGCTGCCTGTCACATCACTGGTCCTTAAACTAATTAATCTTTGAAATTGAATCAAATTGTAATAGGACTAAGGAGACCTGATAGTCTACTGTATTTAAATGGGATGTAGTGAGAAGTGTCAAATTAAAACTCAAGAGCATGAGCTGTTAAACAAAATCTCCTACCATACGTTTAACTTTCTGGTACCTACACAAGTATATACAGAGAGAACAACGTGGCCTACAGCCATAACCACTTATGCTATAAACTCATTAGATCTTACAAGTTTAGTAATACTGAGTAGTGTGAAAAATTCAGTAGGTGGCGTCCTCTGCTGGGAATCAGCACTACACCGCCACCATTAAGTAGATCGATTATAAACCACTCGGTATGAGAAGACACTGGTTGTAGAATGGCAGCATTTTGGCTGCCATGCTGCACCAAAAGCCTCACAAAACATAAAAATACCATGGCACATTAAAAAAAAAAAAAGTATGTTTTAATGTCACAATATAATTCAAGCTTCACCTCAGTTAATTTTACTTTGCTCTCCTAACCTTAACCCTATCATTTCAGTCAGGTACAGAGTTGTTCTTCAGTGCCTGTAGTAAGCAGTTACATAGTCTTCCTTTATACACAAGACTTACCTTAGTCCTATAAGGATTGCCTTCCCTGCCACACAGATGCAAGTAATGGGGTGAAGGTCATCATATTATCACAGAGTGGACTGGCTTTGAGCTTTGTTTGCAAGAGGAGACTTTGTGAGACATCTCTCAGTATGATTCGGTGAGCTGTAGGAGACAAGATTACCCTACTTCGCACGCAGAATGAATGACTGTTGTGGTTTAACCCCAGTCATCAACCAAGCACCACACAGCTGCTCACTCACCCTCCCTGCCCCCAGTGGGATGGGGGAGAGAATGAAAGAACAAAAGTGAGAAAACCCGTGGGTTGAGATAAGAACAGTTTAATATTTGAAATGTAATAATAATAATAATAAATTGTAACGAAAAGGAAAACCCAGGAAAAACAAGTGATGTAACCGCTCACCACCCGCCAACCGACGCCCAGCCAGTCCCCAAGCAGCGATCACCACCCCCTGGCCAACTCCCCCCAGTTTATATACTGAGCATGACATCATATGGTATGGAATATCCCTTTGGCCAGTTTGGGTCAGCTGTCCTGGCTGTGCCCCCTCCCAGCTTCTTGTGCACCTCCTCACTTGCAGACTATGAGAAGCTGAAAAGTCCTTGACTTAGTATAAACACTGCTTAGCGACAACTAAAACATCGGTGCGTTATCACATTATTCTCATGCTAAACCCAAAACACAGCACTATACTAGCTACTAGGAAGAAAATTAACTCTATCCCAGCCAAAACCAGGACAATGACTTAGTTGCAGGTGTGCCCCAAGTCCTCCATACTTTCAGCACTGACATGTCTGCACCAGTTTGCCAACAGAAAGCCAAGAGTAATGAAATGTTGTTCAGTATATTCCAGAATCACAGCATTTTACCAATGCCACAACCCATCATCCTGTCACGCAGCAAAATCACCAGGAAAAGGTCTAGAAAGTTGTGAACCACGATGCATAATTAGGCAGATCCTGCATTCTGCCATAGAAGAAAGTGCATTTCAGCTATCTGTAAACTGAAACCTATTTATGCAGTCTCTGTGTTCAACACAAGCTCACAACATTTTAAAACCTATGAAACACTTAAACAGAGAAGGCTATGTAATTGAAAAGAATTTAGGTATATAACGTGAGGTGAAAAGGACTTTGGGTGTCTACAGCTTCTGCCTGTACTCATGTTTAGCTAAACCCGCCCTTCAATTCCTTATTATAAACGTTTAACACCTAAAAAAGTTGTTGTCAATAAAAAAAGTGTTATTGGATAATTTCACTGAGGAATGAAGTATTAGCAATATTTTCATAACAGCCAAACTTGCTCATATCCAAATAATCATCAATAATGTAAACAGCACAGTTCTAACATGCCTAGATATGTATTAGCACCACCTGTCATTACAAGATCTGTCTGGCAGTTCAACAGCAGCAAATTGGTAAGGTACCAATATTGATAAGAGAAGGACTGGAACTGCACTGATATAGTTAGATTGGTTTACAAGGCTTCTATTTTTACAAGCCTTGGCAGCTCAGGTTCTCTAATGAATTTTTAACGTGTCAATTAATATGTTTATAGAAAGCAATGTCGGCTTTAGCTCATACATAAGAAAAATCACAGCTGCATGCAGAATGTACAACACACGTGTTAAGATTCTACAGTTTACATTTGAGAGATTCAAAAGAATTATTGCAGACAATCTGATGAGAACACTCATCTAGAAAGGAAACACAATAAAATTGAGAAAGTTAATAGGCATGATTCACCGCTCTTGGAAATATTAGCTCAACTTCATGAAATGTGATGTATTGCAGGGCATAAGAAAAAAAAAGCTTTCATTTTGGCAAACAGAGTAAGACCCTGACCTCCTGTTATTAAAAGCCACTTTATACCAAAACAAATTACCAAGTATTTTGTTATTTTTACCAACATACTATTGATGCCATAAATTAAGCAATGCTTACTTAATAATATATGCTTCCGCTGAATGTAACTGTATTAAAATACTAATTACTGTTTTGCAGCACTTTCTCCAACAATGTAGAATGACATCAAATGACTGCACTGTGCAGATGCAATTTTTGTCGTAATTCCCCAGTTTGCTCTGTGGGTTACGTAAAACCAGAAAACAGATTAATTTTATGAAAAACATTTTTAAAAATCCTTAGGACACAAATTTTCAAAATGTTTTAGATGTTTTGTTTTAAAAACATTGTCATTTGTTAAATAAGGAAAAACAGACTTTCTATGGTATGATTATGCATGCTCTGTGAAGCTGCAGTAAAAAGAGAAATTTTACTTTTGAAAAGAACCCGTACATTTTGCACTTGTGGGCAAAATAACAATAGAAAATAGCCCTTCAACCAACATTTGAACTGCATCTGTAAAGTTAGCCAAGCAGAGCATCTGGTGAAAGTCTACCAACCTATGCAGCTAGAGGGATATTACGGTCACACAGGAGAGTGAAGTTCCTGTAATTCCTTCAACTCTCTGTGCATTCATCAGATGAGGATAAAAGATGCAAGCGCAGTCTATAGATTTGGGTAAATTTCCCTTTTGTTAACTGGGATATTATGGCATTTAACATCTGCTTCTACCTTCACAGCATCAGAGGTAATACAGGATCACATCTGATAAGATACTCATGCTTGTATCTTGACGGGTGACATACATTAAGTACTACAATTTTCTGAATGAAATGCAAAAGTTACAGGACTAAAATATTTATCTGCTACAAGTTGACATTCAAGGAATTTCAACGGTTTTAAAGCATATAACAAAGTGATAGCAGAATTTCAGAAAGCAAGCTATTCAGACTGCAAAGTCATCTTTTCTTCCCATTAACTACAGACAACCTAAGCTTTGCAGCGTATTTCAGTACACTAGAGAGAACCTGGCACTCCAGTTCCGTACTCTGTTACATCCCAACACAGCCTGACGAATGTTTCAGGATTTGAGACTACCACAGCTGTACCATATGTTCATTTTTAAAATAACACTAATGCCTCATTTCATAAATTCCTCAAACTCTTAGAACAAATATTCTCAAACCACAGTCCCTTGTGATCACCTGAAGAGCAAAGACTGCAACAACGGTTAAGCATCTGTTATGTTTTATGCAGCAATCCTCATTGCTGTTTGAAATCCAAGGACTTGCAGAGCTAATTAACTAAGAAGCCTACGCTCCCCCAAAAGATTATCTTCCACAAGGCTTTTTCCTGCTTTTATATAGCCTTATCCCTGAGCAACTGTACTCAAGTACGAAGACATCCTCTCAAATAAAACTTGGCTGAAGAAGTCCAAAAGAGGAAAAAAGAGATGCAGACAGTTGAGAACAGTTGGTTAAGAGAGATTCATGCTGAAGTGAGTAAGTTCATCCCTGGTGAGAGAGTGCACAGTGCAGACAGAGCACAGGGGCGATGGACAGCTCCCACTAGTGCGGAAAGAGGCAAGATGGCAAAATCTCTTGATACCAGCTAGTTTTTGTTAATACTTTTGAGTTTAACCAAGCATCCATTATATTATTCATCAGGGAAAAACACAAGAACTTGGTAACTTAGTGAAGATACCATGTAAGAAGATCGCTTCCTTTCTAATTTCTCACTACCTTATGGATTATTTAATCAAACAACAGAAAAAGAAGTTAGTAACGTGACCAATTTCACAACTCCCAGTTTCTGTTCCGCCTTCAGGGTTCACACAATCATATCAATCCCTGCTCACTGGAAAAGGTGTGAAGTGTAGAAAACCCGTATCTGAGGAGACCGAACAGCAGAAAAAAGCTTGAGGCCATGAAGGAATTCCTTAGCAACCAAAAAGAAGAAAGAAAAAAAACCACATCCCTCGTCCCACGCTCTAAGCAGTCTACTGACCTGGGGAGTTGGAAGGAGTAGTAAGATTACTTATTTGGAAAAGGAGAAGCAGCATAACCCATTCAAACCCATCTAGCATCAGCTCTAAACTGTGCAAAGAGACAGCTTTTTCTCCTTTTCAGAACTGAAGCAACAGGGCAGGGGGCAGCTGCATCCACTGGTGAGCACGATGCTGCCGTGAGAGGCAGAAGCTGCACAGAGCGGGTCCTCCCTGCATTCACCAGCCTGGGCATCTCACCAGTGCCCTACCATTACCTCTCATTCTGGACCTGCAGTAGCAGTGCTTTATTTACATCTGTTGCAACCACACAGAGGCGTCCTCATCAACTTAAGGTTTTTACACTACCATTTCATATTATATTTCATTCAGATAAGAAAACTTACAGGTTCTTGACAGTAATAGAGGACTTGTTTTGCACCTCATTTTTATAGTTTGTAAAAGACATCACTGAAGTAGCAACAAAGAGGATGGGAAACAAAACTATCATCTCCCTCCTCCTGTAAGTAGTAGTTAGCTGCAGTTAGATGTTCACTTTGAAGATTTACTTAAGCTTTTGAGTGGTGACAGTGCCACACTTTTCTAACTTTGCCAACTTTTCCATTTACAGACTTTTCCATTTGAGCTTAACAATAAAACCTAGTGCCCAGAAGATTTAAAACCCATGAAGAGAGTTCCCTAGTTTGTTTAGGAGTCAAAAGTCAACAGAAAACAAACATGAGCATTCAAGCATGTATGAATATTCTAACAATTCCTCCAAAACAAGGAATTTCGTGTCTGTACCCACAGAAAACACAACCTTGCACCTACTGCTCCTTTACACGCTTTAAAACATAGCGTCACCAGGGCTTAAAGTTTAATATTTTAAGCATGCCACCACCATGCACGGGCTCGTGATGAAGAAGCTTGTGAAGCCAAGCACTTACACTTAACGGGTAATTAGCTCATCAAGGATGACTCCTTCATGTAGGTTAATTCCTCCTTTGCTGAAGAAATTTACCTTTCCCAAAGTCGTCCTGATTTATAAAACAAGAAATCTGAGCTATGCTCATGCAACTGTTTTTTAAAAAGTCACTCAGTATGGAAGGAAAACAGAGCTCCGTCTAGCCTGGAAGCCCGGGAAAGAAGCCCCGTACCTTTCCGAGGTAAGAAAAATTGTTACGCAAATCTCATACACTGCTGAAGACCCTGACCTATTTAGAGGCGCGTCTTATCTTTTCTGGAAACAAACGCACAGCTGCGAGAGACGCCGATAAACCCCCTCCGCCAGGGCAGGCGGAAACCCCGGGGAAACCCGCTACCCGCGGCCCCACTCCGCGCCCGCAAAGTTTGCCCGGCGGCGCGGAGCGGGCGGGCTCGACCGAGGACTCCGGCTCTCCCGCGGCCGGGCCGGGCATCCCCGGCGCGCAGAGCGCTCGCCTCAACTCCTCCTCGCCCTCCGCCGCGCCGTGACATTGAACAAGGTCCCCGCCGGCACCTGCCGAGCCCCGGGACACCGCCCGCCCCTTACCTCAGCTGCCGGCGAGAGGGAGGGAGGGAGGGAGGGAGGCAGGGCGGCGCCGGCGGGCGGGCGGGCGCGCGCGGCAGCCCCGCTCCAGCCGGACCGAGGCGTCCGCCTTCCAACTCTGCCGGACCCCGGCGGCTCGCCCGCTACCGCCGTCCCGGCGCATGCGTCCGCCCGGCCCCGGCGGCCCTCCCCGGCCCCGCCGCCGCCCCGCCTCAGCGGGCTCCGGTGGGGCGTGCGGGCCGGGGGGGTCGCCCGTGGGGGCGGAGCCTGCGCGCTCGCGCCGGCAGCGGGGAGGCCGTTGGCACCTGTGGCCGCGTGTCTTCCCCCGCTGAGGGTAAGGGCTGCCCCCGCGCCTGCGGTGAGGGGCGACCTGTGACAGCGCCGCGGACAGAGGGCCGGGCTCACCGCGGGCGGCCCCGGCTCGGTCCCCGCCGCCGCCCGGGAGTTCGGACGCAGCGTCTGGGTGGCTCCGCTGAGGGCTGAACCGCCCGAAGTTGTGAGCGCTGCCCCCGGATCGCCGGCTCCGTCGGCGGGGTGCTGCCGCAGCGCCCGTCCCGCCGCTGAGGAGCCAGCCTGGGGCGAGGGGGCGGCACGACCGCCCCCCCGGTCCCGCCGCGCAGCGGGGCCCCGGGCGTCTCTCAGCGAGGGGGAACGAAACCAGCTGCTGCTGGAAGTATCCTCCTGGAGCACAGCGTGTTTATTTTCCCTGGGCAAACCCAGAGATGGCCGATCACCGTTACCTCATTATTTTCCGATTCCTCTGGGACTTCTCGTGCCAGAAGTACCACAGCCGTGTCGCAGAAGCAACAGCTTTCAAAAAAAAAAAAAACAAAAAAAACCAAAACACCAGCTGAATCACTTGCCCCGCTTCAGTTTCTGGTTGTCAGGGGTTTCTCTTTGTTTCCTAAATTTAAACAAACCGTTAGTGAGATTCCCAAACCTGTGAGTGGTGCAAAACAGTAAGCACTACTAGTATGTTCTGTTTTGTAAACTGTACAAAACTGTATCTTAAATATAATCATTACACTAGAAAACAATTTTTGTAAGTATAAATAGAAAAATAACAACATAAGTGACAGAAACATTAAAATCAATACAAACTTAAGTATAAACATTTTTATAGTATCAGCTTTTATAATTCAAATATCCCTCCTGTAGAACATGATGCAAATGGGGGAAATCCTGCAGTCCTTAATTTGTTGTTCCTCTGCAGAAAGGAAAACAAGAACATTTAACATCGGAGAAAACTTCCTTGCCATATTTTAATTTTAGCTTTTGGAGAAGAGCAGTGCTACTTAATACCATTAAGAATTGCATCATACCTTGTTTACAGTTTTATGTTCAATAAGTTCTTTTATAATTCAGGACAGGACATTTTCAGAGTTTGCATTAATCATCCTGTGAAAACATGAATATAGGCCTTCTTCTGGTGCTTTACCTACCACAAACTTCTTGCTCAGAAGAAATCTGAACTCTGAAGCATCACTAAGTGTTTTTGAAAGACTTGCTGATGTCTCCTACAGAGAGGAGGAGAAGCTGAAAACAGGACACATTTCATTTTTCCCAGAAATTCTGAGTTCGTCTGAATCTATAGTGGCAGAACAGATGACACAGTAGGAAGAATCCACTACTGAAACTGGCAAGGTTGGACCAGAGGAATTATGAGTGTACACAACCCCTTCCGTAACTCAGCTCACAAAAAAAAAGACCTGGGCTGGCAGGATTTGGAGTCAATCAGACACCAAATTGATTATCTTGAAAATGAACATCCATGTATGATCACACATTAGCAATATCCAACATTTTCAAATTTGATTATCTTTTGTCTATCTTTTAGCCCTTTTCAAGACAAACTTTCTGTAATCTGGAACAACAGTCTCCAAGATATCTTCAGAAATCTCAAAATATGTATCAGGACTGGAAAAAACATCAGCAATTTTCTCTTCATATCCAACTGTTAAGTCCTATTGTAATAGAACTAAGAATATTATGTTCACGCAATACTATTTTTCTATATAAGCAGCTGTTGCAGTTGCCATAGAGATGTTATTCAATCTCAAATCGAAAGGTGGTCTACAATGACCATGCACTATATTCGCTGTTAAGATGAAAATATTTTAAGAACCCCTGTGAATACTATAACATTTTTCAGAACAAATACATTTCTGTTCAGTAGGCTCATGAATTACTTTTTTTTAAAAAAAAGACATTTCAGTGAATGCTAACCATCAACCTCCTACAGAGAGATGTAATGGCGGATAGATAATTGTATATGGTTTTGAACACTTCATGTGAAAGTATATCTTGGATCTGTCTTTGAAAGAACTGTCCTCATCAGAAACAGCAACATTTAACCCATAATTGTAAACATCTTTATGTTAAAGATGTAATTGTAAACATCTTTATGTTAACGTTTCAGTTAAGTCTTCCACTGTGCAACCCACCGTTCTTGACTCCAGCTCCCTATCAAATGCTGTGCTCTAGAAGATGGTATAGGTGGGAAAGATGGAAAATTTTAAATGCCCTGTGATCAGTATTATCAAAGTGTCACGCTTCATCTCTGTCAAACACTGAAAGCACACTAGAAGTTATGAAATTACAGAATTGTTGTACAATTAGCATTTCTTAGGAGTTGAAGAATATCAAAACAACTGTAAAAGTGTGAGCAAAGGAAGACCATTTAACCTAGGAGAGCTTATAAGGAGAGGAACTCAGAGGAACCTCAGGGAAAGGAGAGGCTGCTACTTGCTGCACTTCCACTGAAAATCTGCATAAACCAGCTCACACATAAAAACAGATGAAGGAAAGGGAGGTGGGATCCTATCCTGAGTAAAGAATACGTAAAGTAGGAAGAAGAGATGCTGAGTGTGAATTAGAATCACATTTTATCATTTCAATTTCTTCAGAACTTTAAATTTTGCTCTACCAAAATAAACTTAGATGGTTTTGGTTTTTTAAAACATCTGTCATCGAGAATAGATACAGTGTGACGCGAGTTTGTCACTGAAAGGAATAATCCATGCAGAATGGTGTGTGCAAGCAAACCTCTTAGGGATGCCTGCAAGCCAAAATCAGTTAGGGAAATCCCAAGAGCTGGGAAGTATTTCCGCCCAGACTGAACAGTAATATTAAAGGCAGATGACATTTCGTATCAGATTATGAGGAGAGGTCACCACTGGAAAGCTTCAAGCAACCCTCACAGACGTGATTCACCCTGTAAGCTATGGTGCAAGAAATCTAAGTAACTTTTTATCTTTCCTCCAGAAAACAAGGCAACTGCTGAGTTCTCCACACTAATCAATTTTGTATATATGAAAGGCCTACTACTTATTCTGAGGACGGCTTCCTTTACTTGGCTGTTGTACTTTTTATGAGAATTAAGGCTCAAGAATTATTATCGTCCATTTCGAAAATAAGCTGCCTCTAAGCACCACAGAGCATTTGAGGTATGAATATAGGCTTTTTTTTTTCCTTTTTCTTTCACTTTTTTTTTTTTTTGGTGCAAAATATGAAATTAGTGTCTTAATGCTCCAGATGGGGATTTGCCTCTTTGGTGATCCCATAAGGCCAATAATGCAAGGAACAACAAGAAAAAAATACTTCCAAGGCACATTCCACATGTCTCCCATTACGGAAATAAACCCAACTGTTTCCAATAATCCTTTCACCTGCCTTTTCCAGTAGCCTATTTGATGTTAGTGGTGAGAAATGTTTCAGTAAAAAAGACTTCAGAAATTGGGAGACCAGATGTAGAAAGAGAGACTACAGGGTAGAGTTAGTTCAATATTTCCCCTCCATTAAGTACCAATTCTTCTTATAATGGGAGACGTTTCTACATGATTACCTCAACATGCCTTCTTTCCCAGGGTAATTGGCCCAGACTCTCTAAACATATTCTCTTGATTTTAACTGAATATGGGCAGCCTTCTGTGTTTGCTTTGCACTCTACCCGTTCCAAGACAGCAATAGCCTTGTTGCCATGTAGATGTGAAGAAAAAGCTTGAGAGGTGTTTGCTTTTTTTTTCCCCCTGAAGATTTCCACACATTTCTATGGTCTTAAAAATTAACATCTGATAACAGAGTTTTAATAAAACACAGCTAAAAATGTAACTGCTTACTTTCATGCATGGAAAAAGTATGGTGAAGAAAGTCCCTCTGATGACTGAAGTATGTATGATCTTCCATGCCTGAATTCATGTCCCTAATCAAACAGATTTTCCTGGTATTTTCTTAGAACATTGCTTCAAAAGACTTTCTAAGAGTTTTTCCCACTGGCATGCAGTTCCTTGTTTGTTGCCTGTTTGGTTTTTTTCCCAGTAAAGAAGTTCTTTAGAGGTGTTTCTGGATGAAGTATTTTTTTTTAAGACTTTTGAAACTTCATTGATTTCCTTACTGAAAATTCGCAGCTGTATGCATGTCTTGAGTTTCGGTTCCTCTAAGGGATTCTGACATTTTATAAGCAGATATCATATGCCTGTACATTTTCTAGCTTCCCTGTTACTGCCTCTGGGGAAACAATCCCAGATTTAGTAGACCTCCATCTGCCTCCCCTGTAAAAACAGACAAAGCAACTACTTAGCCACCCTGCTACTTGCTAACCATCTACCTTTTTTTTTTTTTTTTAAGGAGGGCAATGATTTATTTTGTTGTTCTTTTGTACCTCGCGTCTATATTTGATGGAGTCCTTGTTACTTGAGATGCTTTTTGCAATTTGCTATTAACTCTTTACTGCTTTTTTTTATTTTTCTCCACAGATTTTCAGTTTCCTGGTGTTTTTAAAGTGTGTTTAAGTGTCCCACTTGTCTTCTTAACTGCTCAGAGATACCCCTTTTTAAAACTTGTGTCTGCTAGCTACAGCTAGAATGCTCAGCATCTGATGAATTCAGCTTGGGGAGAGTGCCTTCAAATTATCTGCATTGTTCAAAATTATTTGATAAGTTGTTTATATGAATATACTTTACTCTGTGAATTATCTGCCAATCATTCAATCTTACATAACTATGCTATTTGTGACAGGTCAGTTAATTCCCATGATAGCGTTTCTATTTCCTGATTGCATATTGAGTAAAATTACGTGGATTTAGACTGTAAGCTGTTTGGCGCAAGGAATTCTCTTTGTTATCTGTCTACATCATGCTCAGAAAACCACATCTATGAACTATGATTAGAGTTGTATGTGCACATTCAATATAAATAATAAATAACAAACAGAATAACTGGATAGTCATGAATGCTTCTTCACAAATCTGTTTTCATTTATATACTCACAATTCTTTTCAAAAATCACTTGTGAACAAATGTTTGTGTTTTATACTAAGTAAAAACAATATTAAAAGTTGCAAATCAGCAATAAATATTTTGTTTTAATGAAATATTTGCATCTGTACTTCATTACCTTCCCAGCTATGTTAAATGTTTTTATCTTTTTGCAGGATGTCCTTCCTTTGAGAAACCGAAACAGAAAAAAGTGATCTAAAGAAAAACATGTGACATCTTTCCAAGCACTTGAAAAGCAGCTAAACCCTTCCTTTCAGTCACAATCTGTTCTAAGAATGAGAGCTCACTGGTACATGTTAAGACTATTTAATGTTATCCTGTCCCCTGAGAATATCAGCTTCACGGATAACATGGAGGCCTATTCCTCTGCATAACTGATTTACTGTGAATGCTGGAAACACTAGAGACTTTGTAATTTAGAGGATAAATAATTCCAACAACAGGGAAAATCTTTGCAAAAGAGAGTCAGATTTTTTTAAAATTCTAATTCAGTTCAAGGAATAAGAGAATTCCTAGACAGGGAAGAACAATTGGGTAAAGAAAGTACATTAGTAATATAGGACTTAAGAAGTTGTAAACTGGCAGGGGGAATGTCTGCTGGTAAAATACCCAGGTAGGCTAGCCAGATGGCATACTATTTGTTTTCACTACTTCATTTAACATAGAAACAAACTGTTCTTCAGCTGAAAAACAAAACCAACTAGAATATTTCTTTATCTCAGTGTTCTAAACCAACGTCCATTACAAATCACCAGGGATTTCCAGGTAAGAACTATGCAGTTTCTCTTCTAAAGTACAGGTGAAAGATCAGAGTCACCTCCTGAGTTCCCATCTGTTTTTAAAAATAATACTACCTGCACAGCATAGGAGATGAGGAACTGTGAGAATGGTAGTATAAGGAATTTGAGCTAAAGCATTTGTTCTTTGGTGTCACTGAGTCAAAAATAAGGATGATGTATCATGTATGCTTATATATTGGAAATTTTTCTATTAATATAAAAATAGTGCGACAAACTATGATTCCAAGAAAATCTGAATTGAAAAGATCATTCTTCAGCTAGGGGACGGGCTCTTCTCTAAGAGATCTGACACTTCAAGGACAGACAACAAGCCAAGCATACGCAGCATAACTTTGCCATTTTTCCCCTAATGGAAAACTATGAAGTACAAAATCCAATGTAAATGCTAGTGGTTTAGATCACATGGGAAACTAGTCATCTTCTACCTTATGCTGTGGATTGAAAAAGGTACCAAGGATAAGAGTAATCTTTTATTCTTTACATAGCCCAAGCTTACCTTGGAAGAGTTAGTGAGGGGCAAAATAAGAAGGATGGTGGTGAAAGACAGACTCTTTTCTTTACAACAGCCTCAGGACCTTCTCTGAACAATGAGAATGAAAGAAAACATTATGAAAATGCATTGCGATCCTTGATTGCAAGTACTTGAATTAACACTATTCAGTATGAAATCTCAATGCCTCATCCAGAACTAAAAGAAAAATAATAGTCCTTCTAATTCTCCCCAGGGAGAATTATTCTAGTGACAACAAGAATAGGATTTGGCTCTAACTGCAGTTCCGTCTATATCTTAAACAAGATTACCAGTGCAAATTTGGCAACACAGGCAACACTCAGCTACTTAACTGAATTGGTATAGCATGCCGTAAAATTGTATGTATGGGTGTAGGCATATCTATTAGGTGCTTTACGCTGGTATTGCAGCATAGTCCAGTATAGGAAGGCTATGCAAGTACATTACTATACCAGGATATATGTATACACAGCAGCTCTACTGATACAAAGATCCACACTAGAAGTTTGTACCAGTATTACCTGTGTTATTGGACACTGTGTGCCATACTATTATTTCTGAAAATTGTAAGTATTTGACTACTGGTTTGTTGGTTTGTTTTTTCCCCCGCCAGCAAACAGACCGCATATCAAGACTTCTCTCTCATATAGAAACTTTTTCTTTTCCATACTAAAACTTCTTTTTTTTTTTCCTTTTCTTTTTCTGTCAAAAGATAACTGTTTCAGAAAAATACAGGACAAAACCCAAACCTAACTTAAATAGTTACATCCATACAAAATCTGAATGGAGACAAGGTCTAAGAATGTTTAAAGGACAAGCTGCAGCTGTGCTTGTTTAATTTCAGCAGAAATGTGAGAAATTGCATCAACAGGGTGGATGTCTCTTAGACACACTGGATGAGTCATATGAATCAGCTTACAGGGCACAGTGATTAGACACCTGCAAGAGCATGCTTGTGCTGTAAGAACAGCACGGAATGAGAAACAAAAGGTGACCAAGAACAAGTTTTAGAGTATTCTAAAGTATTTCCTACTTTCATAGGCTTTTTATGACTGCATACATATATTCCTTTGAGTTCCAGAAAGTTACTTCTGCTTAACCAGTAGGAGGGATGGTTATATTATGTGGACATATCATTTTTAAAATACACAGGGATTTCATGCATAGTGTTGAGACTGGATTATACTATTGATTAAGGAGTAATATTGCGATTACTGAATTTTAGTTGGCAGATAATGCAATAAAATAACTTTGGGAAACTTAAGATGGGTTCCTCATTTTAAAGATTAATTTTAATATGCAGCCTTGTAATTACACTGTATATTTAAAAAACCCAACACAATGTATAATTAAATAGCTGTTTATTAAACATACAACCCCACAGCCTTACAAAATTATACCCCTACAATTACTGTATTTGCCACTAAGTCCCACAACAATTTTTAAATAATCTTTCCTTAGGTTGTTTGTATGGACCCTGTACATTAAGATTTTAGGAGGCGATTAATTCTGATAGAATAGAAATTACATCAACACTTCAATTCTACATCTGATTTTCTCAGGGTTTATAACTCAGCTGAAAAAATAATTGTTTTTTTTCCCATCACATTTTCATTCATTTGTTTACTTGCTCATTCTGTAGAAAAAAGACAGCAATAGATGCAGCTTAATTATATACTAAACAGATCAAAAGCTGCCTCTGTATGATTACACAGTTCCAAAAAAGAACAGTCACCAAAATAGTATCCACCAAACCAAATTACATCTGATGTAACCACAGAGAAGCAAATCGAACCTCATGTGCAAGGTAAAACCTGCGCTACTGTGAGATCTGCCTTCTTTCTAAGAGGAGGCTTCGCGTGTACCAAAAAAGCATAGCTTCAGCACTGTCAAAAGAAAAAGCGGAATGGGAAGCTCTCAGAAGCAAATTGCTTAGACTATAGTTGCAAAAAAAAAGCCGCCCCTCGTCTTGTACTGGTGGATTTCATACATCAAGCTCCTCAGATAGCAATGACGTTGTTGGAGCAGCGGGAAGGTGGTCTCTGTGAAACCCTTCCCATCACTGTGCCAGATGCGGGGCTGAGCCACCCTTGCGGTCAGAGATGTCTGTAGGGCACACAGGCCTGAGGCACTGGTTTATAACATGTGCCAGGCACCGTGCTTCCTCAGAACTAGTAAAAAATATATCTTGATGTTTCTATTTCATGAAGCCTCTGTGGGCTGTAGAACAAATCTCTCTCCTGGGTGTTGTGAGTGCCAGCGACAGGCTGTAAGGAAATATAGCAGCAGTCCCAGGGATAATGATAAGGCTCAGGGATCTCTGGGGGCTTTTCAAGGTCTGTTACAGGTTTTGGAGAATGTGCAGATTTTAGTACCAGATTTACTGCCTGTGCCAGAAAGGGGAAACAAATTCCCCCTGAGCTCCTACCGTGTCCATTTGATGGAAGCTCCAAGGGGAACCACTAATGAATGTTCTGCTTTCCACGTGGATAAGAGAATGCTTCAGCGTGCAGATACACATTTATCTACAAAACAACAAATGCAGTTTATATATTAGGGAGGTTTTATCAAAGTTGGTCCACCCTGTAATTATGCTGAGCAATTAATTGAATGGAATTTGAATAACTTAAGGTAAATGAGCTATTAACCTACAGGATGTTTCACCAAATGATTCATGTGCACTCACTCTTTCCCTCTTCCCTCTCACTTCATTGTAAAGGTGAAATGAATGACTAAGTTGATGAGGGCATCAGCAATTGTGGCTGCAGCAGTGTTCAGCAGAAATGAAAAACAACCTTCCTTACACTAAACAATCTAGATGTAAAAAAAATCCTATTGTTTTAATATATTTGCACAACATGGGCAAATAGGAAAGAATCAAGCAAGACACTGGGTAGTCTTCATTTTCTTATAACAAGAAATCCCTATTGGAAACAGCCATAGAAATGAATGAATGAATTCTGGGATCAGACTGAGAGGAAGACAAAGTGATGCTCTGCTCAGATCTACACCCACAAAGTCCCTATCTCTCACAATTTTTAGCTCATTAGGGATAACTTTTCATATTTATTTTCCCCGTAGGCACAGGAAGTCAGCTGTTTTGAAAATATGTGACAGTCTGGGAACTGCATGGCACAGACGGGCTGTTGTGTCTCAGCAAAGGAAATGATACATGACACGACTGTCTCTACTGCCAGCCATCGTCCCACAAAACTGTACAACCTCCACCGATTCCCTTTGGAGCTTAAAATCTTCATGACAGCAAACGTAGCAGGGAGACGGGCTCCCCCTAAGAGCCTGCATTCGTTCTTTCTTCACAGTAGAATGAGGAATACTAAATGAGCAAGAAAAAAAAAATTATTTTCTCAAGAGCTCTTTGCAGCTGCAGCTTGGGCGCTGCCTGCCAGCAGTCCTTGTTGCACGAGCCGGCAGGGCAGCATCAGCCCTTCTGGCCAGAGGTCAGTCATACCTTGCTCTCAGCTGATTAAAGCAAGCGGAGTTTCTGTGTGAACCTTGCACCAGGTGGTCCCTTCTGATTGAATAATATAGTTCTTTAACAAAAAATCCCCACTCACCCTACAGAATTTTGCTATGACAAAAAAAATATTTCAATCATTTTTTCTCTACCCTATGTACTTCTACAAGAAAACTGGTATCAACTGGGGCATCTCCTCCCCTCTCCTCTTAAAATCAGGCTGTATTTTGGGAGGTGGTGGTAGATACCTGTCTCTTGGGATTATGAACATGTGTTTCCTGGTTTCTACCCCAAATACACCAGTCACATCTGAAAAGTTAAGTATGCATATTTTGCTGTTTCATATTGTAAACTACAACCCTGTTTAAGACCAATCATTAAGATTAGGACCTAGAAATAATATAAAGCACGATGAGAGAACTTGCTTACAACTCTGTACGAAGAAGAGAGCGAGGAATATGCAGAACAGACTAGGAAGGCACAGCCAGCCCTGGCTGTCCAGCTCTGAGCTTCTCCAGCACGGACTGTGTGCATGAAGAGCATGTGTGTAACCTAAATAGAGCATGTTGCATATATGCAATGTTGTTGTCTGCAGTAAGGGAGTTTATAGCCCAGGAGATTGTTTCTTGTTCCTGCATGAGCTTGTATCAGTCACCCCAGGGGTTCCCGCATGCTCTCCTCAGGGCTGCATCAGGTAGGATCTGAGGAGGACCCAGTGCCACAGACCAGCGCTGGGCTCCAGCACCAGCCTGTTTCTGGACATCGCCCTCCCTCCCAGCAGTCTGCTTCCCTCGGCTGCCAGCCAGTCCCCTCATCCTGCCATCGATTCAGCTGACTGGAGGGCATGGAGAAGGGCCCGGTCAAGCACTTAACAATAAAGGAAGGCAGAGAGCAAGCAAAGGAGATATGGCAGTGCTGTCCTCGGCCTTGCACTCAAGCCTTTTTGCATGTGACATTCTCCCTGTGCTGCGTGCCAGGCTGCTGCATCTCTGCGTCTGGGGTAACACATGGCCTGACAGTGGATTAGTAAATCCAGAGGGACTAATGCTGTGTTCACACTTCCTCCTGCTTTTGTCACCTGCTGTAGCAAGTCAGGGACACAGCAGCTCTGTAACGTCTACTTGTGATTGAACTAAGCAGTTCAAGGGATTAAGAAAGTTTTCAACAAAAGATATATTATTTCACTGCTTTTTTTGGTCCTTGGCATGAAACAAATTAAACTCTAGCTGTTCCTGAAGTAGTTTCAAACGAAGCTGCTCAACCACCTGGAGCCAAAACAAGAGAGAGGATTTTTCACACCCAGTCTCTTTAAATGAGTAAGATAAATACCTCTCCCTTTAAATACCTTTTTAAATGTATTTGAACTTAAAGTCCTTGAATTATCCCCTTGGAAAGATTTTCATCTTTTCTTCAACCATTTAATCCTTTAATTCAAGTTGTCAGTTGTATAAATTGTATCAAAGGTCTTTAGGGGAATTAATTGACCTCATTTTTAGTTATGTGATTGTCCTGGTTTTGGCTGGGATGATAGAGTTAATTTTCTTCCTAGTAGCTGGTACAGTGCTGTGTTTTGGATTTAGGATGAGAACAAAGTTGATGACACACCCATGTTTTAGTTGTTGCTAGGTAGTGCTTACACTAGCCAAGGACTTTTCAGCTTCCCATGCTCTACCGACTGAGAAGGCTGGATGTGCACAAGAAGCTGGGAGGGAGCACAGCCAGGACAGCTGACCCAAACTGGCCAAAGGGATATTCCACACCATGTGACGTCATGCTCAGTATATAAACTGGGGGGAGTTGGCCAGGGGGCGGTGACCGCTGCTCGGGGACTGGCTGGGCATCGGTCAGCGAGTGGTGAGCAATTGCATCGTGCATCACTTATTTTGTATATTCTTTTATCATTATTATTATTATTTTCCCTTCCTTTTCTGCCCTATTAAACTGTCTTTATCTCAACCCACAAATTTTCCTTTTTTTTTCCCCCGATTCTCTCCCCCATCCCACTGGGGGGGGGGCGAGGAGTGAGCAAACAGCTGTGTGGTGTTTAGCTGCCTGCCGGGTTAAACCACAACAACAATAAATATTCAGTAAAAATTAAAAGTATTAACTTAAATGTAATTAAAATTATAGGAACCACCAAAAGATATAGGAGGGAACCTACTTGGAACAATCTCATTCATCTGGACTTTCAAAAAGCCTTTAACAAGTCCCACACAAGAGGCTATTAAAGAAACCGACCAGTTGTGAGGTAAGAGATCAGGGATTTGAAACATGGTACTAGAATATAAAGTATACAAAGACATGGTCAATATTCTGTATGGCAATAGGTTAACAGTGAAACAGTCCGAAAACCATGTTCTAACATTGTGTAGTACTGCTAGCTATCATTCAGCTTACTTGGAACAAAAATGATAGGAAACTAAAGAACTTGAATTAGTTGAAAGGAGAACACAATGACAGCTGGAAGTCATTGTTGACAAGAACATGGTAATGGACATTAGAGGAAAGCTTGTAAATGATTCATACAAGTTTGGTGTACCAATTGTGGAAGAAAGACCAGAGCATCACTGTGGACAGCTCAATCTCCCTGTCCAACGTTCAGTGGCTGTCAAAAAGCAAACATACAGATTGTTCCAAAGCATAAGGAAAAGCAAAAAAATAATGCAGAAGATACAATATCATTTTGAAAATTAGTGGTATGGTCCCATCACCCATCAACTGGGATGCTGTGTTTGATGGCCCCAGAGTACAGCGAGGAATCACAGAGGACAGAGCGAGAGAGAAAGGAGAGGGAATAAAAATTATTATAGGCTGTGAAGGCTTTCCTTCCGAAGTGAATCTCTGAAGAAGTGTTTACAGAAAAGATGAACAGAAAAGCACTTAGCCCTGGACATTGGCAATAATGAATGTTATATGGAAGAGAAAATGAGCACTTCTTACCCTGCCTCGTAACAGGAGAGACATTCAATGAAAATGAAAACACATTTAAAAGAGATTACAGCTTTTTTCTTTTAACATTGTAGATTATTCCATAATAATAGTCTGCAAGATTTGTGGCATCTTCTTCTGAAACACTGACTAATAAGGAACTAAATATTTCACATGTAATTCAGAACAATCAGATGGAACAGAAAGCTTATTAAGAAAATAAAAAGGGCCTTCTGGAGAGATGAGGTTCCCCCCGCCCCTTTAATTTCTTTTTATAAAGAGAGATTATAATGGTCTTCACAGGAAAAGGAGAGACTGGAGTTACCAGGAACAAGACAGAGTTAAAGCCAATGCTAGGGTTAAAGTGCAAATTAAACCTGTCATTCAAAATGAGAATTTCACAGACTGATGACAACTGCCACGCAACTAACCTTGAAACTCACTCTCCCTCAACTGGAATATGACATACAGATCATTAAAACAATTGGTCTTCACGCTATATTTTCTTTATAAAGTACAGTGAAACTGCAATTATGGAAATAAAGCCTTCCTATAAATACTGTAAAACAAAGAAAGTTTTGATTATACATGCACCCAAAATGAGGTAGACCTCGAGTCTTGGGTAGAAACCCTGTCTAAACTAAACAAACTCGAGGTAAACCTCGAGTCTTGGGTAGAAACCCTGTCTAAACTAAACAAACTCGAGGTAAACCTCGAGTCTTGGGTAGAAACCTTGTCTAAACTAAACCCAGTCATTGCTCCTTACCACATTGGTGATCACAGTCACGCAGACCACAGGATGCGCCACCCATCTTCCCCTGGCACACTGAGGCAGAGCCTCATCTTGACATGCATACCATTCTAGTTAAGCTTCAACTTCAATTACTCCTGGAAGGGAAAGTATAATTGCATGTATATAAAACATCAGAATGTTTTATACACCAAAATATACACTAACAATGCTGGTATCTGTAATCCCACGTTTTGAAGTGCCTGTCATTAGGTGCTATAAAAAAAAAAAATACACATTTTTCCACTTTGGTGGCGTTATATTACAACATATCTCACTACAGAACCTTAGTTAATGTACTGCGTATAGGTTTTTTTTTTTTTCCAGACAGGTTTCACAACATCAGGATATGAATAATTTGTACTGTTTAACAGGATATAGATGAAAAATAACGTTTGGGAGTTATTCAGATAGTACAGTGACAAAGCTCATCACACAAATAGCCGAAATTTATCCCAACGAACTATATTAATTCACACTTACAACTAATCTTAAGCTCTTATGTACAAAGAGAATGAAAATAGAAGACTTTGTATGCAAGTGTAAGCATGTGTTTAAATATGTGTGGAAAACTGAAATAAGCTTTTCCAATGTGTTTGTGCCTCTGTAAATAGAGCGCTAAAAATGAAATGGGAGGAAAATGAAACAAACAAACCGACTCCGCATGCATAGGGATGAATTTAGCCTGAGGTTCCACGAGGAGCACGGAGACTGCATCTTTCCCGGCCATGGGCATAGCAACGAACCCATCCTCACAGCCATAATCACATAAATATACTCAGCAAGAGTGGAGGAAATGATGGGCTGTGAAGCACTTGCAGATGACATCTCAAAGAATTCCTGTTTCAAACAGGTACAGTGATCAAAACAGGCTGATGCACCATCTCTCTTCTACAAAGAGGTATAACAAGGGTTTTTTTTCTGTGCAGAGAAGAGAGGACAGGAAGGAACGGAGCTGCCGAGGGACATTTTTTTTTTTTCCAAATGCGTATTTTCAGTTGCTCATTTCAATCACTGATCAAGTAAGTCACTTGGCATCAATTTTTTTTCATAAGCACTTTTGTGTTCCACCTCTGGTGACTCATAATAAAGCATGTAGCACAAGAAGAAGGGTGCCCTGTGAATCTAATCAAAGAATGAAAGCCTATGGACCAATCATCCAACCTCAAGGCCTGAACAAAGGAAGCATATTCATTAAAAGTGTGTTTCCCATTCCAGGTAGTCATCACTTAAGTATTCCTTCCTCATAGGAAGCCACAAAGGCTGTCTGCACCCCTAGCGCTATATGATCTACTGTATCAACTTTTCAATTGGCTATTTCAACCACTAAATTAACGCAACTTTCTGTTCACCATGGAAGTCCCCTGACACTGACAGGTTAACAGACACAGAAGACCCAGAAAAGGCCACACGAAACCCTATCAACTACTTAAGCCTGCTTCTTAAGGTGTATATACACACACCAGATTTGGGGCATGAGATGCCATTTTTAAAAGGGAACAGAAAGAGGTGACCACCTCTTCCTCTTCAAGGGACACATGGGAGATGGGAAGGGGAGGACGGTTTGAGAGAGATCTGTTGTGCGTTTCCTTGAAGAAGTGTGTTTAACACGCCCAGCAGTAAGGGGTGATGGTAAGGGAGGAAGGATGGCATTCTCACTAAGACTGAAACAGCAAAATAAAGGGCTGCTGTCAGCCACCTAACTGGGACCAGTCATGAATTGGCATAATCTTTCTCCCTTCAGTGCCACTGGCCCACATTATTTTTCCAGGGGAATTTTCAAGTTCTTTGACTGTTCAGGCACTTCTCCTCATTACCAGATGAAAAATTGGGACACTTCACAATTTCACATGAGACATCCACCTATGACTGAGAACCAGGAAGAAGATGAAGGAGGAGAAGAGGAAAGTATTTGCAAAAGCTAATCTTGGTGTAATGAAGCTATTTCCTCTGGACTCTATAGCCAAGAGAGGCTCTTTCAGTTCATTGTATGCTGCAGAGGTTTTCTTTGCTTATGACCCATAAAGCAGCCGCAGTAGGTTAGGCTCACAGGGCTCAAGCCAGCCATTGTGAAAACCTGAAAACCGTATGTTTTCTGTGCATATGAACAGCTGACCAGACCTACCGTTTACCTTGCTTGAAACATTACTGGAGCAGTGATCACCAAAATGGACATCAACATAACATGCCCAGCTCTGAACTTGCATGGTGAGGGATGACAGGGAGGGGACTATCGGATGCATCTTCCTCCTAATAGCCTTGCCCAGGTATAGGGGATGGGTAAACTGGCTGACCAGCGGACACCTCTCTCCATGAGCTGCTGCATGAGCCTTTACAGCCAAAGGACTAAGGCTGATTACAGTCTGTCAGAAAGAAGATAGCAACTCTTAGTATTCCCTACAGGCACACAGAAGCCTATGGGATTCAACCCTACACTGTATGTTGACCCCTCTTTACTTTTTCTGCTGTCAGTAGTACCGCCACAGCTCCTCTGAGGGAATATTGCCATTCACAAGACCCTTCAACTGCCTCTTTATCTAAATTCAGAAGTTCCATCAATGCTTCTTCCTAGCAAAGGTGGTGCAAAATAAAGGCAATCAGAACGAAACGTTTACAAATATAAGACTGATCAACCTCATCAAATTTGCAATTGACCTGTAACTCACCATTCCGAGGTAAGAAGGAGAAGGCAAGAAGCATGCTGCATGCTTGTTCTTTATGGTATGTGTGCGTGCACGCTGTTCCTTTAGCCAAGTTATCCTTTAAAGATCATTTTTTGATGCATTATGCAAGTGATATATAGTAAGTTTTTGATGTGTATTTTTGGCATTATACTTTTCTAAGTGGCTAACACTGCATGTGATAAAGAACAAAGTTCAGAAGTGCTAGAAAAAAAATGGAAAAACTGTAACTAGAGCAGAAGAAAATGAGGAAAAGCCTAATAAGAGTAAAAATACTGAGCAATGCAAATACAGTCAATACAGGAGCAGCATCTGTAACCAACCAGATGAAAGGTCTTAATCCTCTCCCTTTTAAAATCAATGGGCATCTCTTCAATTAGCTTAAGTATTACTCCAGAGCAAAAAAGGATGCTGAAAATTTCCAGTCTTTATGAGATGGTTTGGGCTTATCCATGGGGACTTGAAAATACAAAGAATCTTCTTCAAGTTAAACCAAATTTAGATGGTAGTGACGAAAGCATTTTTACACAGCTTTTTATTATACAAAAATCCCAGAATCTGAAATTGCACAAGAGATTTCACAGCTGTGACTGAGGCATGAAGTACCTCCAAAAGCAATAGGTAAACAACTGAAAAGAAGCCAGGGGCCCAGCAATTTTAAAGGCAGAACACACATTTCAGTTAAGCAATTAAGGAGCAATACCAGTTAAGCTAAAACCAATTAGCATTGCACCTACACACGTCTGTCAGTCACAGCTTTGACCTCACTTCCTTACCTGCCATGAGCACCCTGTCATTGAAGACAAGTCCTCTTGTTTCTTGGAGCTTTGCCTCCTCTTCCACCCCCTTGCTCTTTCCCCCACCCCTTTCTTTTAAGAAATGTTGCAGCTTATTTTCTCCCTCAGGAAAATTTTTGGTCCCCACTTTATTTTAGAAAGTAGCACAAAAAGATAACTCAAAATGGACATAGCTTAAACAGAGTAAAAATGTGACAGTTTATTTTGTTAATGGACTTGACTGTTTTATGGGTTAACCAACCGTTTTCCTAACACTAAAGTTTTAAGTTGCACTCCCTCCCCCCCCCTTTTTTTTTTTAAGTTAGAAGAAAATGCTTGATGATAGTCACGAGGAGTAGACAAGAAAAGGCAATCCCTGACACTAGTCTCAGCCAAATTATAGACTTGATGAGGAAAACTAATAAAAAGCAGAACATCTCTGAAGTGACCTCCATTTTTTTCAGCATATAAAGTAGTATTTTGCTCATGCCACTTTCAACCTAGTAATAAATGCTTTATGTAGAGTTTTAATTAAAATATCCCTTTATTCTACATCTTGACTTCACAATTTCTTAAAAAAATATTTTGTCTAATAAAAAAGCTTTTTAAAAAAATACTAACTTATCTAATTGAAAATAAATTGAAGGACAAGTTTCCCTGCTTTCTGAATGTTATTAGAGAAACTGGAGTCAATCCTCTCTGCTAGCATAACAGACTCTTGCTTTTTCAGATTCTCCAAGAAAATTAGCCTTATAGCAAGGCACATGTCCTTAACAGTGTAAGATAATTCAAAGCAGTTTAAGAACAGTGAATGAAAATACGCCAGTGTCATCTTCTATATTCATAAAACTGTAGAAATTTAATGACAGGGAGGACTTACATTGCTTCTGGAGCTTGAAGTGTCCACCCTAGCTCATGTATTTTTTGGTGGCTGACGTGCTAAGCGATTTTAGAGTATAGCCTGCTTTCAAAAGTTAAGAAGAGTTATGTTACTGGAGCCTTAAGTAAATTAAAGAACACCATACTCCTAGGCTAAAATAATATACCATGTAAATCTAATTAGTACTACCAGTAATTTTCAAAATTTAATTTAATTTTCAATATGTACATCATCTGTTTGTCAAATTCATTTAACATGAACAATGCAAACAGAAAAATATTTTTGTAGTCAGGTTCCCATTCCCATGCAGAACTGTGGAGACAAACTATCTAGAACTTGAGGACTGCAATACTGCTTAAATAGCAGCTAAAACTGCTGTAGAAAGCATGATCTGTTGCTGACAATTTTAAAGTATTTTTAACAAGGAGAATGAATAGTTTTGTCCCAAAATGTATCCAACTACTCTCGTACTATGATTTATATAAACAAGATGGCCTAAACAGTGGTAGTCTCTCCCCCCCCCCAAAAAAAAAAACATTCTTTAGAGTATATGAATAATCAAGGTTCACAGACCTTGCTCCAAATAAAATAATAGTTAGAGAACAGAATTGCAGTTCTTACAAATACCACAAACACTGCAGTCAAGACTTATTCCTACAGGGATGGTGAATTCACTGGGTGAGTCAGCAGCTCCTCTCTACAACACCTAATGGCACCACCGTGAGGAAACTCGGAAACTCGGCCAGGGAGTCCTAGCAAAAGGGATGCGGTCTCTCTTACTGTATCTATGGACTTGGATATTACAACCACTTTGGAGAGGTAAATTTTAAGCATACAAGATCAGAACAAGTCGTCACAAGTTCCTTCCCAAACATCTTTTTGTTTGTACCAGCTCAGACCCAGCCGAGTCTGGGTTCCTCTAGCAGCTGCTCCCCTCGACAGGTGAAGGCAGTTAGTACGTACAGCCCTGTCTGACAGTAACTCAAACCTGAGGGCTGACCAGCGCGAGGGACTGTGGGAGCCAGCCCAAGAAGCCGACGGCAGTTCTATGTTCAAACACACCGCAAAGACCAAGGCCCAGATGCCCAACACCGCATCGCTATGAACACCCTCACTCGTAACACTTAAGTCCAATGGTATAGGTTGCTAGTTATAGGGCCAAAAAACAGCACATTTCTCTGACATAACCTTTTCACTCTTCTGAGTTGAGCACTTGTGATTAAAACTTGCAGTTCAGTAAGACCAAAGCAGCTTAGTATTTATTTTATCTGAGAGGCAGCCAAGCCATTACCTGAACACCGCCCAGAGGCACCTACCTGAGGTGACTTTGGATAGCAGAGGTCTAGCAACAAATTCATAACCAGACCCAATTGCAGAAAGCTAAGGCTAGGCTGTTTCAATCGTGCTTTTAGGCAACAAGGATTAACAACTGAGCAAAATAGTGAAGAACGTCATAGAACCTCCACTTCTTGAAGTCTTTCAGTCAAAACTGCTATTCAAAACACAACCTAGAGCTCCAGTATTAATTACAGACTAGATGCATGAGTCACTTCATTACTGTGCATGGTCTACAATTAGCTGTTACTGCTGAGGAAAGCAAGCCCAGGATCACTGTGGATCACTCCGCTCCACAGCAATTGAGAGGACAGACTGAAAACAAACAACCCCCCAAAACTCTTGTGTCACTCAGCAACTCCTGGAATACCCTCATTTTGAATACTACATAGTATTTTGACTTCTTGTCCCTTATAAATAATATAGTAAAATAAATAAAGGGCCAGAGGACTGACCAGGGCTATAGAGCAGTCCCACACAAGGGGAGATTACAGCTGAATTTAACTTCTGGAAAAGAAATGGCAAAGAATATACAGGTTTAGATCTATAAAATCACACACAAGATAGCAAGCAGTAAACAACTACACACTGTTATTCAGAAAACACATCAGAAAGCGGCAAATGAAAGTGTTCTGGCAGAAGCTATAAAGGAAACAAACTTTTACACATACTGTAGAGTAAAATACTGGAACTCCTGGCACAGGATGCCGCAGAATCCCCCCCAAATGAGTTAAAGAATTAGGCCACTCAACAGGCGAGGCCTTATTCAGAGATGCACATAGTGCCTCTGGCTCAGGAAGTCCTTAAGCGACAGTCTGCTAAACGCTAGGAATGCTCGCGGCATTACTGACCACCGTCAGTACGGGCTCTGGGCTGGAGACGCTTCCGGTGTGCCACAGCCCAGCCGTTCTCCTGAGCGCCCACCTGTTAACAGGCACACATCGGAACTCCTGCTCTTTGTCTTACTGCTTTTGCCTAACATTAACCGGCTCGTAGTAGTAATGGTAAAAATAACAGCTACTTTTAATAGCTTATTCTATCGAATATCTATTAATATTTCTGGAAATGAAAAAAAAAACCACCAAGAAATTGCAAATGCAGCTAAGACCCCAGGCTCAAGTCCTCATCTCACCCTCTCCATTTTTTCACCAAAGAACATAATATTTTTATCAGCTTGTATGAAATAACACAAAAAATTGGAGATGTTTAAGCTGGCATTTCCCGATCAGCACGTCTGAGATAAAATGCTTTATTTTTTAATAAATGTTTTATGTTTTCACATTTATTGTTTTAATATATTTCCATTTATTAAAGATGTAATTAACAAGCTTTTTAACTTGAACAGAATATCTCAAGAGTTATGGGTTAATGAAATTTATGCTATTAAACCCATAACTAGTAAGGAGAGTATTACTCTAGATAAATTAAGTACGTTTGTACAATTAAACCATTATGAAGTACAGATCATTTTCAATAATGTTCGTAGAGAGCTACCAAAGAAGCATAAAAATTATCAGCAGAATTCTTTTTAGAAAGCATTCTTTCAAATTAAGTTTTCCTGGAATTAACACACACTGCCAAAATGCACAAATCATTTTGAAAGTGAGAAGTGCGTTGGGCAAAAAACCACCACAGTTTAAACAACATATACCTCATGATGCCACTAAAGCATTTTTAGCTGTGTGGTATAACAAGATAGAAACCTTATTTTTTCTCTGCAATATGAATTTATTTTCCATGAAAATGTTTTTGACTAAAAATGATTTATTACATGAAAGCTTGCAGAAATAAATTCTGTCAAATACAGAATTCTTTTTTTAAAATGTGACATTTTTCTTAGAAAAATGTTGTGACAAGATTTAGGAAAAACTGATCTATTTCCTTAGGAATTGTTCTATTTTCTGTTATAAAACAGCTCAAATATATGTTCTATGCTTTATATAAGATGAAATATGATTTACACATGAAATGTGTAAATTCTCATATGCCCAGCAATTGTGTTCATTTCACAAAGTAAAAAAAAAAAGTAGTCTTATGGCATCAACAACTGCATAATGTACAACTATCACCTCGGTCACTCCCACTGACCACGTCCACACTATTTCTTATTTCATGCCGAAAGACTTTCAAAGTTTTTCTTAGTTACTAATGAGATTTAGAGTCTTAACCAGATGATTTTGATTCATTACTCATACAAAGAATGTTGAGCTAGTTGCTTCAAATGACTTCAGGTAGAACAATTTCTATTATAAACTGCTGCAGCAACTTAATTTTTTTTTGTAAACTTTGCTTCCAATAAACTTGAGCACTTCAAGCCATGTAGTTCAAAATGTCTAAAAAGATTTGAAACACCTCTTATTTTGATTTCTTTTTTTATATACTGGGAAAGATGTTCCTTAAACACTTCCTTTGTAGGGCTAGAGTTGAAGTCTATGACTTTAAAATAAAATTCATAGTTAAAAAAAACAACTTTTTTTCCCCTGTCTCTAAGATCACAAGTGTAACTAGCTCAGGATGTTACAATATTAAAAAACATTGTGAAAAGTAACAGAACAACTTGACACACTTTCAAATGTGACATTTAAAACAGCAATATTGCTTTTCCAACTTTTAACTCTTGAAGGGAAAAAAAAATCAACTGAAGTATTTCCTGAAAATTTTGGTCAAACTTGTTTTCATGTTTGCAAAGTTGAAAGAATATACAGCTATAGAATGCCTGAAGTGCTCCTGCTGATGTTTAAAAATGTTTATAAAACCTTCTCATGTAACATTCACACTGTAATCTGAAAGTTTTACATTTATCATCCTAGCCCCAGTATCAATTTACTGAATTAACTGAATTAATTTCAATTAACAAGCAAAGTTAAAACCCAATTTTTTTTAGACTATAAAAGTTACATTTATAAATACTTGAAACTAAGTGACAAAAACAGCCATTTCACTTAGATCTTAACGGTTTTATTCACAAAATAAACAGCTTCATCTTTCCAAAGGAAGAATTTAACAGAAAGACTCAATGCAAGAGTTATTAAAAAAAGTGGTACTGAAAATTTGAAAAAGTCTGATAAAATTTACAAATGCAAACTATCACTTTGTACAAAATTTTTTTAAAGAAAGTTCAGTAATAGATTTTAAAATACAGTTTTAACAGCTCAGAAATACACATTTATTTCCAACTCTGGTTAGGTATTATTTTCGTCTGTGTGGGGAATTCTCCCTTCGTCTGTCCTCGTTCTTTCTGGATTCTCTGTACTGGTCAGAATAACGGCTGTACTTCTCTCGGTGCTTCTCTGAACCATTTCTGTATCGGTTATCTTGTTCCTCCTCTCTTGGACTTGAATTATTATGGGCTCTCTCTCCGGATTTTGATCTTTCTCTTTTTCTACTGCGATGTCCATTATCTTTGCTCCAGTGTCTGTAATTTTCATCATCAGACAAAGAAGCTCTCCTCTCTGCTTTCTTCGGTTTTGAATTACTGTGTTTATTTTCTAGATCCTTACTTCTTTCATGGTTCTTATCCCTTCCACTATGGTAACCGTCTCTGCCATTGGACTCATCTCTCTGATGATATTTTGATACGTCATCTCTCCTGTGTGATTCTCTCAAATTTCGGTGATTTCTTTCTGATTTGCTCTCAGTATCACTTCTTTCCTCTTGCTGCCTCCTTCCCATTTTCTTTTCAAGTGATTTCCTTTTCCTTTCTTGCTTTTTCCTGGAAACTTTATCAGATTCTCTATTTTTCTTTTGCATTCTCTTTCTTTTGGCTTTAGGAACATCTGAAATTATAACAAATTACGGGAATAAGGTTGCATTTTAATTTATTACGCTTAACTTGTTAAACTACACAAAGTTCTAGAGAGTTATTCCTTTGTCAGAAACGTTTTGTGGGTACGTATCTGGACGAAGGTTTCAAAATAACGAGCTTTGATTTTATCAAAATCCCTACCCCCAGCTGAGTGTCTCATGCAACGGGGGAAAATTCACCCATTCTTTAACTGAGCAGGTACTTTTTATTTTTAAAAGTCTGTCTGCATTACAGGCTTTTTATTTTACATAAAGAGAAATTCTCCATAAAAGTGTGAAATGACTATCAAGCCCAAGACTACTCTTCATTTTTCCTCTAAGCTTCAATATTTCTCAATAACTCCACTGTTATCAACACAAGAACCTCACGTTAACAAAAGCAAGGTCACAACGCATCACCCCAAAACCTTAAGAGCATACAAATAAGAAATTAGGGAATAGCCTTCTGCATTTCATCCCATTTACAATGCCTATACAGGTATTGAGAACATGATGCAGCTCAAACCAAGAAGAAACTTCTTCCTCAATTTACAAAAAAACCCCAAACCTGCACTTGAATGCAAAACATTACTAAGCAGTCCTATCAGTGTTAAAACAGAGTAACTCCCTAAATGGGAATCTGACATAAGATCTGCAAACCTGTCAATCCAAGAATTTTTTGGTTATGTAAGATATGCTTCCATATTTGAAAAGATTTGTAATTCTATGTACTGACAAAACTCCAACAACCTTGCTTCCCCCCCTCCCCCCCCAGTTAATTGCTTAAGAGGGAACAACTCAAATTTGTACAGACATGGCTGCCACTCAGAAGTATCCATCAGCAGGGTTTTTATCCCTTAGCTATCTGCAAGCGATGCTCGATTTCCGAGAACCTCTACCCATCATCATAATCTCGTTGACCTGAATCAAAAGGACCAGGCACAGGCTGTAAAGTCACATATCAAAGCACTCTCAGAAGTATTTTTTTTTTTTAGAAAGATCACCTTTCCCAGACCATCCAGTCTCAAAGTAATTTACTTTTCCAATTACTTCCTGGAAAAGCTTATCAGTCAATGGAGATTAAAAACAGCAGATGGGGAAAACCTCCAACACTATCCTATGAGGAAACAGAGGCATGCTGAAATGGCTTGAGATAGCGATACCGCAGCAACACAGAAATGGCCCTCTGGCTCATTTTCAGGAGAAATAGTGACAGCTTTGTCAACAATTTCAGATTAAAACTTGTGTATTTCTAAATGCACAGTAGCGCTCATCTCAGTGGAAGAGGCCTTACTCTTCCTGTTTGCTCTTTATAAGGAACCTCTAGATTTCACTCGACAGCGTTTATCAGTAAACACTGAAGTGACAGCCATTTAGAATAACCATTAATTCACCTTATTGTATGAACTATAGTATCATATCAGCTAACTGTTTCTAATCACTTTTTGAAAATACCACAGCCGTTAATTAGTTTAATAGTACATCACATATCTGAGTCCTACAGCAGCTGGCTAGTCTCATGTCTGAACTAAGGCTTCCTGGCATTCTGATAAAATGCGATGACGGATCACTTCAGCTAGATTTTAATACATTAAGTTTTTTAAACAGTATTTTCCTTATTATTTTACATCCACTAGAATGCAGAAAAAGACCTGAGAAAGTAAATACAAAAGGAAAAAGCTGCTTTGATAACAGAGAAATTTCATCCTCTGCTGGTCCTGTTTTGGTTGGAACGACCTCTCCAGAGCAGTGCTGAGCTAGCTGGTGAAGTTCCACACATTAACGTCAGTAAGACAGTAATCTCTAATATAGCTCTAAGCTCAATTTCTAATCAACAGTTTTTCTATTTTCTTTTTTATATTGCACTGTTAAAACACTGAAATACTGTAGCACATTCCTCTGAAAAATGCGTTTCAACTCTATCAAGTTATTTTAAAGATTTAAAAAGCTGCAAACACAGGAAGACCTGGAGTTATAACCAGTAATGAACCTCAACCAAGTTTACCATTAAAGAATATAGTTATCTCCAATTACTGTTCTGACCACTGCATTTAACTACACAAGAACCAGAAAAAAAAAAGTGAGACCAGGCTGCAAAGATGTCAAAATGCAAGTTTTAATGAATGTGTTCCTGAATGGAGAAAGGAAAAGTACTAAAAGGGAAGGTCCTAAACTTACAAAAATAAAGCGTTCATACTAGCAGACTGCAGACTCAGTTGGTTTGTCACTAAGGACTTACCTCTCTGGTTCCTATCAAGCAGCTCAGCAGAGCTGCAGCTGTCTATGCAGGAGCCATCTGGCTCTTCACTGAACTAATGCCTCCTCTGACCCTGTTTAACTGTGCCCTCCTCTAGTGCTTTGTCATCATTAATGCGATTAATGTGATGACACACAAATCAGACTTTGTACAGTAAGATTGCAATGGAGAACAAAAATGCATTTCCAAAGCATGAGCACTTCACACTGCTTTTATTTTATTAATCAACATTTTCATTTCAAAGGCACATGATAAATCAAATTAACTTTGAATCAGCAAGCTTCTGTACTATAGAAAGTCATGCTGTGCTATCATCTGCTCACGTTATATACAATGGGGGAGACTGCACACACTAACTCATACTAGCATGTACTTTATAGATTAAGCAATGTTTATGACACTTCATGACAAACAGAAGGTTCTACATCAGCAGGATGGTATAAGATGCCAAACACTAATTATAATGCAAAAAATTACAAAATACTAAGTTGTCAGCAAAAGCTAATTCTTCCTTGGAGATTTCCCTACAGACCTTCACTCTATCACCACACAAACTCTTCCTGAGGAATTAGAAATGGTAGACTCAGAAGTAGAATAATTCAGCTAGAACTGAACAATGTCATTTCTGATCCATGAAAAGGCACATATTTACAGGGAAGGACACAAGTAGTATCAAGCTCACACAATCAAGCCAAGCAAAAAAAACCAGTTGTAGATATTAGTCTCTACAGTTCACCAGTAAGCATCCCGCAGAGATATTAATAGGGAATGACTCTATCTAATCCCTCCACCCTCCACTGAAGTGATAGTACTGTGCAACAGGTATCAACTGTGTAAAAAAGTAATCTACAAAACAACGTTCCTCAGATATTTAAGTCTCCAAAAATGGAACTCAGTTTTTCTAAATTCTAAAATAAATTTCCATGAGCAATATTTAGTATTTTAAAACCTGTAAGTTTAAAAAAATTGATTAGTTTTTAAAGCAGAGAAACTAACTCTGTCTATAGCTAGCTTTTCCTCAAAACAAGCATACATTGAAATAGAAATAAATAGCTGTATAGAAGTAAATAAAAGAGAATTAAAAAGTTATAGTTAGTGTTTAAGTACCTGAGTCACTGCTGTTGCCACTGCTAGATGAGGAGTCACTGCTGCTGGATGACTCTGAGCTACTACTGCTGCTGTCAGAATCAGAATCTGAGGAAGAGTCTGTCTCTGAAGATGAAGAGGAATCTGATGACTCAACATCTTGTTTCTGTGTCATTATCATCTTTGGTGCATTTTTAAGATGCTCCCGTAGTTCATCCCTAATTAACAAAAAAAATTTTTTCAATTTTTTTTTTTGGCGGGGGGGGGGGGGTAAGGAAGGAAAGTAAATATAAAAATCAGAAAAGTGTTCCTCACGTTAGTCCTCCAAGGCCAATAGAAGTGAAGAAATTGATGGCAAAGCGAGTGTTTCTTGGGTTATCCCGAGGCAACAATCCCTCAAAGAAAGGCTGCAATGTTCTGATGAAAACAAACATCTAAATTAAACACCATGCCATCTTAGCACTAATTCTCATTAATAACTGAGAAAGAAACTGTATGGATCTCTTCATGCATTTTTCAATATTTTCATTTGTCTATATCTGTGATGTATCTGACCAAAATGCTATTTAAAAACTTGCTCTTTTATGAAAACATAAGCTTCTTCACACACACAGAAGAATTACATACGTACTGTCAGATTATGACAACAGAAAGCCTGATTTTGTGAAGCCCTGAAGAGAGTTGTGAAATCGCAGTAGCCTGGGATAGCAAAGGATAATTACTTGTTGACCAAGAAGTTCAAAGATCCAAGTATCTATGCTGAAATCCCAAACAGGGCCCTAAGTATAGTTTCAAGTTTAAGTTTACATGAGCTAAAGCATCTACTAAATTCTTCATCATACACAGAAGAAATCCCAACTCACAGGAAACAGCTCAAGCAACTGAAAGGAACATTGCCAGAATGTTCAGGCATTCTCAGGCATACATCACATACATCACATACAGGCTTAAAAGAATGCATTATTTACACCATATTTAAGAATAATAAGCAACTAATCCTAGAAAAACTGGAATTAATAGTTATGTGTTTTTTTCTAAGTTTTGTCAGAAAAAGAAGCCATAGTAACATTTATTACAGAGCTATATAGCTGACAATACTTAAAAATAGACTTGCACTTGGAAAATTCTTATACAAGCTGAACTATCATAGGGAAAAAAAAATATAAGATACATCTTGCAACTAGTCATGCACACACTTGAACCCAAATTGATGGTAACACACTCAGCTTAACGAGACTCAGCAATGATTAAATCTATACATGAACTTATTCTTGAAGTACTGCAGCTACAGAACTGCAGTCTTAGTTGAACTTGAAAACAGAGTTCTTATCTGTACTTTTTCAGATAAAGAAACTAATTAAATTTACAGTTTTCAAAATAAAATTTCAACTTACTCATCTTTTAATCTTGCATTTAGATTAGGAAGTCCCATATATTCGCTGAGTTCCTGAAAGAATATTTTGACAAAAATTCTACTGGAGGATGTGGTAGTTTCTTCACTCAGTATTATACATTCAAGGACCTGAAATATTTAGAAAAATATTTAGAAAAACCCTTAAGTTTAACATACATTATTTTATTTATCTTAAAAACCTTTGTCCTCCTGACATAGCCAATAAAGACCGATCTCCCCCGCCCCCGAACATACACCCTGTAATTCCTAGTCAAGACTTTCTTCCTCAAAAGTTCTTTTCTACCACCTGGGAGCAGTTTCTGATCATATTTATAATACTAATTCTTTAAGGATTTATTTTATCCAGGAAAGCTTCACAAGAGAAAATAAGGTGTGTGAACTTCTGGGAAGCTAAAGATTTGGGACTTAAGTTCTAAAGAGGTGAAATATTTGGACTGACTTGTGTGTGCCTGAAGAATGACAATTAGACTAGACTGTGAAACAAGAATAGAACAGTAGGAAAAGAGAAGTTACCTTGATATAATAATATAACATTAAGAATGAAGAAATAAATATATCAGAATGCAAGATTGCCTTTATTTATTTGGCACTTAAATCACAAAATGGCAGTATTTTTAAATTTCTTATAATTATATAAAACAATTTCTTATATAAAACAATTTCATATATAAAGATAATTTTTAAAGGGTTCTTTAGGCTTGTTTTTTAGAGACTGTTCTGCTATTTACGTTGCTGATTAAAAGTTCAAAATTCTAAAAAAGTACATTTTAATTAACCAATTCCAGCTGAGCTCCACAAAATAACAGCTTAAAACAAGTACTTAAGAACGGGGGAGGGTGGGTGACGATGCACAGGGGACAGAAAGAGAAGATGGAGCAACACAGAATTGTTCAACAGTGTCTGAGAAGATACTTAAAATAATCCAGTTTGCTACAAATACAAGTAGTTCCAAATTGTAGAATAAATACTGAAATGAATGTATTATATATTATTTCTGAATACTGGAGATGAATTATTGAAATAGAAATCTAGGATAATAGCCTTTTTTACTTACACTCCAGGGAATTGAATCGGTGTACAGTAGATGAGCAAACATCTTGGCAACATTCCTCAGTTTGTTTGTTTCCAAACGATGAATAGTATCATATTGTTCTTTGAAAATAGCTTCAAAGGATTCCATATATTCTTTTTTTAACATGCAGAAACGCTGAGACAACATTGTACAATTTAAACAACCAGATTAAGCAAAATATTAAACATGCAAATAACCTGCACCTAAGTGACCTAATGGTGCAAATATTTACTGCAAGACTTTCCTTTTAAATAACACTTAGAGAAGAAAATACCTTCAAATGTATACATTTTATTGCTTTCAGCAGTTTGTCAGAACAAGAAACTCATCTGCATTGCAAATTAGTAATCATCAATTTTGAACTACAGCAAATTATCCAGCAATTTCTTTTACTTCTGTACATCCAGTGTTTTCACCTGATGTAACCCTATCAAATATAACTTTTTTTCATGACATCACTGAATGACTATTTAAAAATATGAGAGGCAGCAGGGAACACAGCTAGAGGTAAGACATTTTGGATGTAAACATTCCAAAGAACATGGAAATTAACATTTCTATTCTACTGAATGTGTAGATTCATATGGTTAGTGCTTCATAACTGACTATCTGCAGAAGTATTTTCCCAAATATTGGATAAAACATACAAAGGGAAAAAAACATTCAGCATAACTTGCTCCCTTGAGAAGACAAGTATTTTATCTTAACTAGTCAGATCTGTCAATATCATAGATAGGGAAAACTTAACTAAGAAATAACTACAACTAAATCAGCAATTAGTTACACAAAAACAAAGAGCTAGCTGTTTACTGAAAAACAAACAAGCAAACAACCAACCCACCCACAACCCCAGGACAGTAAGTATTAAGTCTTGTGCTCTAAATAAAACCTACTAAGCAGTTTTGAACAAAGTAGTAGAAGACAGGAGTCTCCAAAATTAATCTTCAGCACTGTAAAATGGGTATTTTCTGGTAACTCATAATACTTTTACCTCTTTTTAGTACCATTCCTTTGCCACTGATTTATTGTTCTACAGTAATGAAAAAAGAGGGAGGCAAAAAAGCGCAACAATATAAAGAGAAAATGAGTTCTCTCATTCTGCATTCACTATGCTTATTACAATCAAAATGTTAATTCAATCAACTAATACAACCCATCAACTAATATAACCATTTTCAGAATGATAAAAAGACTATTAGTTTTATTTATCCATTAAAATTTAAGTTTGACACACAAAAAAAATAGAGTAAACCAGTGAAATTATCTACCATAAAGTGTAAAATCTGAAAACAGAACTTACCCCTGCCAGTAACCCAAAGAATTTCTCGTATGTTCTTTGCTGAGCACAGCAGTCAAGTATCATATTGCAGAGCTCTTTCTAGTTAAAGGAAAAAAAATTCTCTAGGTAAATTCACTGTAGTAATGATGTTTTTTTGCTGCTAAGTACCAAAATATTGAAGAAAGCCTTACATGAATGTGAGCTTTGAAACAAGAGCATTTACATAAAACTTTATTGGCAGCATCAGTAGTTTTCTGAATTTCTCATGTTTTAGAAATTATCTGGGGCATGAATACGAACTTTTGCCATTCAAATTCCCTCTTCTGCTTAAGCTAAAATTTATGAGTTAACACACTGTACATCTCACCAAACAACGTCAAAACTAATTTACAAACTGACTTTACCACAGTACAAAAAAGGAGGTATAAGATAAAAAGGGAAGGTCTTGAGGGCTTTTTTGTGGTTTTGGTGGTTTTTGTTTGTTTTTTTGTTTTGGTGTTTTTCTTTTTTGTTGTTTTGGGTTTTTTTTTTTAATAGCACCAATCCCTGCATTTATGGAAAATGAAGATTCTTTGCAACCTCCAAATGTCAAAATGGCATATAGACAAGCCATTTGGAAACTCAATTATAGTGTGCATGCTTAGCAGTGTACTTCCAAAAATCAGAAATATCTATAGATTTTAGTATATACTAATATCTTTAATTATTCAGCCATAATTTTCACCACAAGCTCTGCTTACCATAAGCAAGCAGAAGGCAGTGCTTTACTGCAATTGCTTCAGAGAGGCCCGAAGGTGACGTTCAGAAAGACTATACTCAGCCTCAGGAGGCTGATCTGCCTAGATTTCCTCTATAACCAAGAGAATGAGAGGAACTTTTCCAAAGAAGCTGTTTCAGGCTCATGTCGTGAATCACCCTCTAGAAGAGCATCTCTCCTTCTTGGCTAGGAAGGAGCAGAGGAAGCCTAGCTAGATTAGCCTCCCAAAACTTTTGTGCATCCCCCATCACCGACAGCCTGTCTTCTGTTTTTCCTCGTCTCCATGGTGGACATGGATGTAAGCACCGGCTACGGCAGTCCCGCAGAAGATGCTCTCCCTCCACTGATACCAACTGTCTAGAACAGTTAGCCCCAGTCTTTTTGGAACACAGGTTGTCTGGCTCCCTTTCTCCTTGTTCCCCAATACCGTCACCCCAAGATCATTATTGAATCACCCTCTGGCAGCTACCACCTCCTATTCTTTCACACACATCAAACCAAGAACCAGAAGGAAACATGCACGGGTGGATTCTGCTTTGTACCTCGCCTCTAGGACCAGAGCCCTTCACCACCTGAGAGCAGTGACCTAGGCAAGTACACAAGTTTAAAGACAAACTTATTACTCTGCCCTACTATGTAAATTATAGATTGTAATACAGCTATGAACTGGTTTAGGGCACATTTTGAAACAGTAATTTAGACAAGTGAAGCAAACACTTCTATATAAATTAAGAGCCATGAAACACACACGGCACTTAAAGAGAAGTTAATGGGAAAAACTGCAGTCCTGTTTATTACTACTTTCTCATAAGACCAACTTCATAGCCTAAACCAATTTATGACATTCCCAAATAGGTTTTTGGCTGTCAGTCATGTATCTTCCACGATTAATTTAGTTTCTCTTTACACTAATAACAAACTCCCATAAAATATTGGATAATTTCAAGCATTTTGTCCCCTTTATATCTTACACCAGTTTACTGTAACATATACCAGATTTCATATTCTCCCACTTGTACCATTCTTCCAAGCATGTATTCCGAAAAGAAATGTTTTGCCCATCACAAAAACTCAAAACAAATAAAAAGCCAACCATGCTGAACAAGAAAAAATACCCCCTCCAAATATCAAGGCAGTAACGTATGAAACAACCTTACAGATGTGTTTAAAAGCATTCCTTTCAACGCTGTCACACTGTGTTAGTGTGATGTATTAAAATGCATATTAACTTTTTATATTATTCTGTTTTACAGTAATGCTGCAGTTAATCAGTTTTTAAACAATAAAAAGGGTAAAGTGCTGATGCCACTGCTAATATAGTCAGCAAGACTTGAAAAAAATTACTTTTCTTCCTCATCTTAAATGCAATTACAACATTGGTATCCCCTGTGGTTTACAGTAATTAAATATTTTAACATTTTAATTAAATACTACAGTGATTTCTAGGAGGGTATCTTGAATAATCACACACATGAAAATAGATTTGCCCACAAAGACATTCTTGCTAGTGTTACCAAAACAACTCAAGGTTAGGTCTAGAGTAACTGTCTTCCAAATTAAAAATTAACAAACTTCAAAATGATTTAATTATTTTTTGAGAGATGCGACAAGTTCTCATAGCAATTCTAGCTTCATTTATAGCTTTAAAGGATAGTTAACTAATTTTTACGCTCCCAGTGATAACACTTCTGGTGTTATCTGTTATCTGGTGTTTCCTGTTATCACAGGAAAAGCCTGTGTGTTTTTAGTCCATCACTTGCTTTAAAGAATGCAATGAATTTGTTTCCCAATTTTACAGGCAATTTATATACTGTATTGTTCAACAGTTCTCATACAATGCTCAACAAGTGACTATTCAGCTTAGTTAAGAAAGTATGTATAGCTATCCAATCATGAAGTAAAACGCTTTGAAAATATCTGACATCCCATACAGATGGTGAATGATCTTTTGTAAAGATCTTGAATTCATTATTGTATCATGGAAAAAAACAGACTTCAAAACTGCTAAGACAGAAGATAAGGAGAAAGCTCCCTCTAAATACACTGTTTTTCGTACCGGTCTCCCTAAACATTTCCTACTAGCTCTTACCCAAACAGGATAATGGTTTAGATGGACCGTGGCTCAATGTAACATGGCAAGTATAACGATACATTTGAAGATGCTAAAGGGTAAGCTAGGAAAAGACAGAAAAATCAGACTTGCTTTTTTCCCCCAGCTTTACCATTTTAAAAAACAAGCACACCCTGCCCACTCTATATTCTCTCAGCTTCACACAAAGGCTATGTTCACTGCAGATAGAAGAGCAACTCAGCTTTCTCACTCCCTTCTGATCCTTTTTTACTGTTCCTTTTGACAGTTATGACTTTTTTTTTCCCATTTCTTCTTTCCTTTTTTTTCTATTTCTTTTCTTTAACATTTGCATTCAGCTAAGACTGCAATTTTGGAGCTGCCCCACAGGCTGCCTCCAAGAGGAGGTCTCACTCTCCCCTCCCTAGCTGGAAGCGATGTAATTTCCACCTCCCCTCCCTTGCCAGCCACACAGCTCTGTTCCATCCATTGCATACACAAGCTGAAGCAATCATAAGACATTCCCACCCTGTAAACTAATGTAGCTTCTTAAAATACAAAACTATCAATCCCAGCACTTGGTTTCTACAATCATACAAGGAACTAAAGGAATTGATTTGCTGGAAGCAAACCTAATAAAGGACATAGGCTGGTTTAAATCAAAGTGAAATTGGAATTATGTGAAATTAGTGCCTTGCATTTTATACATCTGCACTGCTTTTACAGATGCTACGTTTTTCCTTTTTCCTCTCAGCTGAAGTGTATTTGACTTCCACTTACTACCTTAAAGCTCTCTCTACAGCTGCATATTTTAATGTGTAACTGTCACATGTACCTATTTTTCCAGCACCTCTCCTCTTTCTCTTCTTCATTCGTTGAATTACCACTTAAGAGCCAAGGCTGGCAAAGCCATGGAAGGTGTTTCAGTAGCAGGTGACCTCTTGGCAAACTATGTGCAGCGCTTTCGACAGCTACTACACTGTCTCCAGGTCTGTCCTGTGTTTGGTCAGCTAATAGTCCTTCTCAACTTTTACTGTCCCTTTATTTACCATTTTTTACCTTGTCCTGTTTTATGTTTAGAGCAACGATGCTTAAAGCTGAATATGGTTATCAAAAATCTTGCACAAATCAGACCTGTAACTGTTACACAGGAATCATTAACTGGATATAAGGATAGATATATTTTTAATCATGATGCTACAAGTCTGCAACACACACACACACAGAGTCTGGTGAAATAATACATTAAAGCCCCATAGTATCTGCTTCTCTTTCACCTCATGGCTACACATGCAAAACTTAAAATTAAGTGATGCCACTGAGGTAATCTGAGCAATTCCATCTCCTTAGGTTAAATGCATACATTCATACATATTTGGAAGATCAAAGTCTAGTCAGAATTCTAGCTAACGCCTGTTATCAGTAACACAAAAATATAGCATACTTCTGTCTTCTATACCTTCGTTTTGTAGGCATCGACATATACTACAACATACACAGAAAGGGCAATGAGCTTCCTAATTATATAATGAAACTGGCTATTTTTACCTCATTAGTATCTTTAATGTCATAAAGAGATGCAATTATAGAAAGCTTTATTTTATGTTTATTGGAAATTTGTTAACATAAATATCACCTGTCACATTTATAAAGCCCATGCAGCCTACTTTCCAAAAACTACAGTTAAGCTTTAAGCACTCAAGATAGTTGAAAATTAGTCTTAGATTTTTTAAAAAAAAATTATTTTCTGGTAGAAAAGATCAGTAAGAGCTGAAAAATTTAAACTCATTAAAAGTTATGAGCATATGCTTAAAATAATCTTATCTAATAGATATCATGTAATTAAAGTACTTTTAAAAACTTAAGTTGTGCTTCTGGGACTTCAACCCATATAGGTATGGTTTTAAAGACCTCTTTTAATCCATTACTAACTATTTCAAGTGATATTTTGAATAATCCATCTATGTTTAGATGATTTCTCTTGTCAAAGCTCAGCCCCTTTGTGCGATCCACAAGCCTATTAAGAGTAACCCCTATTTCATCCTTCAGGTCATTAAAGAAATCTCAGGTCAGCCAAAGCAACTAGTTCATTCACACCTACTGAACTATTTAGAAGCTGTTTTCAATTTTAAATATGTGATCTACGTTATTAACTGGAGAGAATGAAAGAGGGTAAACTGGTTCCACTAATGGGTCTTTCCAAATTTTAACTCAATATCCAGATTCTGCACCTATATGTGCATTTTCTGATGTTCTATATCTTCAGGGATTACACTGATGTCAGTGGCACTGTATGTTACACAAATTAAAGCCACTGAAGAAGCAAGATTTTGTCTATCAGAATTTTATATCCTAACTATAGGGTGTTCAGAACCAGGTTTTGGTTGGGGTTTTTTTATGTTGTAGTCTTCTGAGGCTCCTACATGTGTGAAAACCAAGTCAAAAATACTATGTAATTTGTAAAAACTTTGACCAGTGTAAAATGGCCAGACAGTAACATAATATAAACAAGTATACAAATCAACACTTTGACTTGAAAAATGTCAAATTCTTACTGGGATTGTGGACCCACCTCAAACTCAAGGCTATGGATAACATTAATAATTCCTTTCTTTCTTCAACACCTTTTGAAGACTCCTGAGAAACAGACTTCAGATTGCTTTTCAACTTGCGATCTACACATCTCTGGCATCAAATATATTATTTCCATTTTAAAGATACAGTTCACAAGCCATATAATCTAACCTATGTATCTTATGTACTGAATAAACACCCTATAAATTGATGGACTGTCAAAAGTATTCCCAGGATCACACAGGTCATAGAGATAGCCAAACAGTTCAAGAAACTATGCCCTGTAGGTAGGGATTAGTTACTGCACCTTGGATTAAGAAACAGCTGTAAGCACACACAGTCCTTTTCAACACAAAGGAAATCAGGCTTGAGGGCCAGCTTCTTTCAAAAGTTTTGAAACATATTACAAACATTCAGCTATCAATGTTTTTAAAGAATTAAGAATTTTAATATATTAATTACATATTTTATATAATAAATTCTTATTTTACTGTTATTTATGATACCAAAACATCTGGAAACTAAGACAACTAATACCTTGAGCCGAGATGATGTTCAGATGAGCAGTTTGAGAGTAAGATCATTCTGATTTTGATGGAAATTGACGGTTTAAGGCAATGTATTTGAAAAGTACAGTTAAATTTAATGAAAAATCTGAACTAAATGCTATGATAGTCCAGGCTGAAATAGTATATGGTTCAGAAAATTAGATATATCCATGTCATCAGACTTATACTTCCAGACATTAACAACAACAAAAGAAGCAGGGAAATAAAGGAAGCTTATGCATTAATATAACTCCAATTAAACATACTTTTAACCTCAATGTCAGAGCTACTGCTATGTACTTTTTTTTTGACAAATTATGAAAATTCAGATTGATCCAGCATCTCAGGCCCACAAAAAGTCCTGCTTCAAGAGACAGGAAATCTACTTGAGGATGATCATCTTTCACAGGCAGTAGCAAGTCTGTGAACTAATCATGGTGCAGTTGCCAGACCTACAAGTTGCAATGCCGTACAATAACAAAGGAAACTGATGAATATAAGAAATCATCAACTTGATCAGAACATGATTATCAGTTTTAGACCATTCCACTCTATACCAGTTTCCTGGACTACATTCTCACTGAATATCAAGTCAAAATAAGTACTTCTGTTATCTTCAAGACTCGATGCATAAATAGCACAAGAGAGACACTGACACCCACCCCTCCAACTAGGACTGTTTTGAGCAAGTGTGACACCATCCTGTAAAAATGAAAGTGTGTCAAATGCATGCATAATTCTTTCAAGAAGGCTATGCCTACAATAACTTTTCTCTTTTTAAGTTAAAAAAAAAAAATCCTGTGACCCATTCCTTTTGTCTGCATTGAGGGGCAGATATTCTTATATAAGAGGCTTTAATTTAATTAAACAAAGTTCAAAGCATTGCTGTATACAAGTTTAGTTCTCATCACAACCCTGATTGATCACAATCAGCACCCAGTACTAAACTGCAATGCCAAAAAGCAGTATTTTGTTGTTCTATTCTGTAGATGATCCATTTGAACCTTAATCCTCTTTCTGCGAGTCAGAGCTGTGCGACAGTCCATTACCGGTATTAACCATACAAACACTTGGGTTGCACAGCAGCTAACGTGACATGATAATCTGATAATTCAACCACTGATAAAAACTGCTAAATATATTCCTGAACTCAGCCCTGCTAAATCATGCCAGAAATCTCTGTACATAAAGATTTCCAGAACAATTAACCTGCAAGAAAGTCGTTAAGACTGTATTAGTCTCAAAACTGTCGTTCATGTCTGTCTTCAGGTTTTGAATATTCTTATTAGTTTTTTAGATTGTATTTAATTGACAATTCACTACTCAAAACCTGTGGAAAACAGTCTTAATGACAAAAATTAAAGAAAGCTGATTTCATTAACGCCTTCCAGAAGGAAAACACGAAGTTACTGTGAAATTAGACTTAATCTGAGCAGAAATTTTGCAGCTAGAATTTTAAGTTTCACCTGATTTTTAAGGAATAGAAACTGCATTAAATGATACTTCAGTCAAACACTCTAGTACCTGCTTCTCATGATAACCACCATTCATAGTAGGAATTGGCATAGAGAATGGGCTCTTACCTGCAGGGTCTTTTCACTGTAAGAAAAAACCAACCATGACATTATCACCTCTCCTACACTCGAACTAAATCACAATTTTCTTACAAGCATAAGCAAAACTTCGAAGATTCACCCAAGAGTTCAGCAAACATTTCAGGAATTTCTCAAGATTGGTTAAAGCTTTGAATCATAAGGTGCAAAGAAATTATAGATAAAGACACATCATCCTGCAATACAAGTTGCTGAAGCTTTCAGTAAAACAGACCCCCCAAAAAAAGTGCTTTATGGCTAAAAAAATAATCCTGTGGTTTGTTTTGATAATGAAGGCAGTGGGAATCAATTCACTAACGGCTTCAATCAGAAGATATTAACTTGAAAGAATAAAAGATGATTTTTCTTCTTTAGAAACTGGCAGTTAATTCAATCAGAAATTCCTGCTGAGTGCATTCAGTTTTTTATCCACATGGACAGACTCGAGCCCCATAAATCCCTGAATAATTTTATTGTCTGTATCTGGTTGTTCTTTCTGCTTTCACACTGATCAGAAAACCTCGTTTCTTTCTTTTTGCCCCCATAAACACTCCTTAGGGGCTATAAATCTATACAATGAGCAAGTCAAAGCTCTCACATCTTTGATTAAGGTGAGGTGAAAAGTAATGATGATTATTAGGGAAAAAAGAAAATCAGCACAAAGAAGATGCCTCGTGATAAGATGATGCAGTTTTACAGCAGTTTTGAATCTTGAATTGTAGTAATTCCTACAACTAGTACTGAATCATAGGTTGATACTAATTTATTTTTATCTCTTTAGATAGATACATATTTGCACACGCACATAAAATGCCAAAAATAACACTTCTGCATTTATTTTAAAAGCATCTCATTCATGGCAACTGCAGCTGGATCATAATTACATCACCTCGGATTCTTCTTTTTTTTAATAGGGTGGTGTGCTAACCAAAATACATTACCTAAGTATCACAAACTGTAATATTCAAATACATAAATTTTTATTCATCTGAATGTAGTAGTTTTCAAAGAATGCTATACATTTTAATATTGAAAACTGATGCTTAGTGAATTTTACACATTTTCCAAAGCACAAAGTGATAGGAAAGGATCTGTTGGAATAAGATGTCAAGGGAACAAAGTAATATTGTCTAGAGACTTGACTAGACAGCTAGTAGGATATTGTATTTTGTCTCCTCCAATCATTTGTTCTCTAAAGAGACATGAAAGTCAGTAGCAATGTTTCAGAGACTATAGTGCTGCTGGTCACAAAGCTACTGTACTCTAAATTAGTTAGCATTGTATTTAATTGATTCCCAACAGTTCCATATATATTCAATTTACCCATACTTTAAGTCTCAAAACTAGACCTGGGAGTTGCTCTGAGAACTCTCCTACAAAATTAGGAGTAACAATTTGTGTTTGCAGTGCAACAGGAAAAAACAAACATGTTTGCACATTTATTTTTGCATACAGTAACATTCATGTATTTTTAATCTGTGATTGATAGGGGAAATATAGTTTCTCAAAGCTGAGACAGAAGTAAAGCCCTTCACAGGATTATGTAATATAAAAAGATTCATATTCAGTAAATTAGCACCCCATAAAGTATATGAAAAGTAGCACCTTAAATTCATCTGTTTATGTCTGGTTATTTTGATTTGCAGCAAGCAGAGGATTCACAGAAAGCAAAAGAAAATAACCTGGCAGCAAATATTAAGCCAAATCTCAAAAAAAACCAAATAAAGTGGTGAAAGAAAATCTACTTTTATGCACCTAAGATTCTGACTAATGAGTTGGTTTTTGGGGTTGTTTCTTTTTCCTTCCCCCATTAAATTTATTTTTTCTGAGTAGATCTTGCCCACAGAATAGTTTGTAGTTGACAGAGACTCCAATGGTATTAAATACTAACAGTTGAGTAGTTCTCTGAGCAGTTACCTAACAAGCAGTGTTACGCAAATTATATCTCCGCTGTATGATCTAGCACATATATTCTAGATTGTTCTCTCTATTCTTTATAGCTGAATTGATATGCTGGAAAACAGGATTTTTTTCTTTAGAATTCTTCAGGTTATGCTTCACTGGGAATCATAATCCTATACATGCTTAGTATTGCACTTCTTGCACAGAATTAAAGAATTAGCTAAAAAGATACACAATCATCTGAGTTCTTAGTTTACTTCCATGTAAATTGCTTAGTAACAAAATAGTACAAGAACTGAAAAAATAATACAAACCATTTTCTGATTACTAGATTAAACCAAGTTTTCAAAGAACACTTAACTGTAGCCGAGATCCCCACTTACTAGTTACTATTACACTAATAAGGTTACTTCTACACACATTGTTTCAAATAAAACAGAATATAGTGATAATTAAAGCCACAAGAAAATTAACAGCTCTGTCAAGTGCAACTCTCATTATGATAGCTTACAGCTGACTGAAAAGCTGTTTATAAAATTAGATGGATATTTACATTCTACCAGGATCTAGTATAAGTACTAGCTGAAGGAACTTCCTTTACTTGAAAACATACCAATTGTATTGATCTTACAAAGAGCATCTGAAGACAAAACAGATTTTGTCTGATGATCTCCAAGATTACAACAAAGCAATCATACTTACAACTGCTTTAATTCAATATACTATTATTCAAAAAGGACTGTGAAAGCAACAAAACAACACATTCTTTTAGCACTATGCTAAATTTCAAGCCCCACTGATAAAGTCTACAGCTGCCTGCAAATATGATCTTCAACTCTGAGTTCTTTCAGAGACAGAGCTCTGAGAATGACTGCCATGCCACAGTAATTTTGTCATAGGGTAAGTGTTTCAACAGTCCAAGCAACAAACCTTTTCAAACAGGCTATAAGCAAACATTTGAGCTGCTTGACAGAAAGAAGCAATTGCATAAGACAAATATCTTATGGAATATGTGTCAGCCTATTTGCTCTAAAGATTGTAAGACTCATTTTAGGGAACGCAGCTGTAAGGAATCACTCGTTCATCTGCTTGCTATACAAACTAGGTCCCAGGACAAGAGTAAGGATTCTAGATACTACCATAGTACTATTTCTTAGTATTGTTAACAACAAAAAAGAGTAAGAAGCAAGGCTCACAGTCTGACTTTCAGGAAAGTCCATCTTCAGCAATTTGTGAGCACATTCTTCAAAGTCTAAGCTGCAACAATAGAAAAAAATACTTATTATTTGTGCAACATACGCTACGCTAAAAACATTTCAGAGTTAGATTAATTGTTGGTGCTGAAGCTTCAACTGCTTTGAAATAAAGTCTCTCATTAACATTCAGAAAGCTGTTTGTTTTGCTGGGTTTTTTGTTTGGTTTTTTTAATAAACATTTTTTATTTCATGAGTTCATATCTGAAAATTAATCCAAAGTCATTTGCAGACAATCTGAAAACAAGATGACCCAGATCATTATTACTATTACATCATCTTACAAAATTTAGCAAAACACAAACATGTGAGCTCATTTTGCACATCCTGAAACACACTGAAATGCAAGCACTGTACATAAGCTCCAAAAACAGTATATACCACACTCTTCTCTTTGCACTCCTGTTCTTGCATATTGAAAGACTTTAGCTACCAGTAAGTACCTCCCCGCACCCAAGTATAAGATGAACAAACTTAAGTATGGCAAAAAAGCATTGAACAGTAACTTCAAGAAATTTAAGAGCCTTTCATACATCTCAGCATGGTATTAATTAATATGTCTAATGATCAATACCACAACTACATTATCTCACTCCTCATGCAGGTTCAGACCTGCAGAATATTGTGGACCATGTGTACTTTTAACAACAGAATTGAGTGGAATGCAACAGATGAATCTCTCCTTTTACCCAGGCAACACAGGAGTTATACCATCATGTTTTGATTATTTGTGCCATGTACTGCAAGGGGATTTCATTCTCAAGATGAGTACAAATACAGTACACTTCAGGGTTGGTATCTGTATACTTATTTTCCAAACAATGCAGATGGCAACAGGCCTGAAGAGTACCACACTGCAGAACTCCTTACTCTCAGAAGTGGAGAAACTACAGCATCTCTACTTCAAGCGTGTCACACATTTTCTTCAGAAATTCTTAAGATGCTGTATAAACTGAAGATCACTGACTTTCGTTCACTCAGAAAATTTTGATTACAGCAATCCTCATAGAAAAGTCCCAGTGCACTCCTCAAACATTTTGAAACAAACAGGATTTATCTCAGAATGAGAATTTGGGTACCTATTTGTCAAAATAGTCTGCTTTATACAATTAGGTCAGGCTCCATAAAGAACACTTCCCTGCTTTTTTTTTTTTTTTGAATTGCACACTAAAAAAAGAATTTGAAAAGAAAGAATTCCAGTTCAGCCATTTCAAAAGAATTACACTCATAGGTGTACAAATTATATTTATTTACCTTGACTGAATAGCAAGATAAATTGTACGACGGAAGGAGACCAGGTTAATTTCTGTTTTGTCATGGACAGTAACTTTCTGACCTGGGAAAGAAAAACATGGTTTTGTAAACATTAAGGCAGATATATGTAATCTCTCAGAACGGCTCTATTTACTAAGTCTGTAGCACACTACATAATAATTCTTCTAGAAATATTTAGGACTGTTTAGCAGGTTTATGTATTTTTTTTAATTTATTTTTACAGAGAAGGAAAAAATAAAAATCAGTATTTGCCTCATGTGTAACTAACAAGTAATTATTTAGAGATACAGTTTTAAGACTGTATCTTAACAGTCTTAGCCACTGCAACCTCTGGGTTTAACATTTCTTGTCTACATTATTAGCAAGGTATTTTCTGCATATTTTAACTATACAATGCTTTATGTAGCCTCCTTTATTTTAACAGGAAATTCTTTGTTTCTGTAGTGTGTAGGATCTACGTTACAGCATTCTGCAAAGTTCTGTTTTGTCCTGGAGCAAGTGTAGAAAAATCCATTCCGAACCACAACCATTCTGGGAACACCTTCATTCATAAGATATTCACTATTCCTTCATTCTTTTAAAGTTTGGCAATAGCAATAAATGATGAAAAGTTATGTGAATTCTCATACTTTTCATCAGCCTGGAAGCTCTGCTGTTCTGTGAAATACTCCAGCAAACTGGTGAGGAAATCCATTCTTGGTATTCTACAAGAACCAGATTTGGCTGGCTTTTCAATTACTCACACAGTCTGCACAAACATTTCAGTTATGCTTATCCATCAATTTTTTTCCCTGGGAATCAAATACCTTCTTTGAAAATGCGTAAACGCTGTCTGTTTCCACTAAAGATCAAGAAAGGGGGCTGAACTGAACTGAGAGAGATACAGAGGATGTAAATACAGTTGTAAGAAAACCCGTTCTGATTTTGAAAGTGACTTAAAAATATGATAGAGCACTAGAAAGTGTCCGCAAAGGTTGCCTTTGCTAGTTTTTTAAAGAAGTGTTTTCATGTTCATTATTTTTAATGTCTTATGTTTGCAAGGCTTTTCTCACATGAAACTGGCGTACTCAAGAACAATCAGGCAAAGTTGCTTTTCATTTTCTGCCTGTGCCGAATGCTTCCTTTTAGACCATTACTTTTATACTATTTGCTAGTAAACACTTAGTTCTGAGAATAATTTAAGACGAAAACATCCCTTAACATTTGAACATTCTTAGTTTCGCAAAACATGTAACAAGTTAAGCTTTTTCCTGTTTCATCTACAACCAAACAATCACTAGTAAGGTGCCAGTCATACACTTACCATCTTCATCCTCCTCTTCATCCTCCTCTTCATCTTCCTCACTACTTCCAGCCTCCTGATCTGCTTCAGATTCACTGTCACCTTCATCAAGAATTTCTGAAAGAGCAGTATCCCAGATTAAAGGAATACAAACCACAGTAGTTTCATTACCAAAAAACCTGATCCAACACCTAAGAGTGGAAGGGTGTCTAAGGTGGAGAATGTGGCAGAGCCAAAAAAACCCAGGTGTATCATAACCAAATGAAAAAATAGCTGGAGAAACAGCACTGAACAAAATAGCAGGAATACACTGGAAAGGTCTATGATGAACTGACAGTTATCTGGGACACAAATAGCGTCCACTGTTAAATAATAAATGTTGGTAACAATAGTTGGATAAGTAAACGCCCTATAAATAAGTGTTTAAATATATAAATATTTTATATAAAACACATATACACACACCCCCCTACCTTTCTTCAGCATTTTGTATTTCTCTTCATTTTCCATAAAGTTTGGATCCATCTTGAAAACATCTTTAAAATAAAAGAGAATCTTTATTTAAAATACAAAATGAAGAAAACAACGAATATTTAATTTTAAATTTGTTTTCACGGGGAATGCAGTCATAGAATTATCTTCTGTTTCTAACATACTAAGAACATCCTCTGGGTTGTAGTCATCTTCTAACGGCAACATATGAGTAAACTGATCCTCCTCTTCCACTAGATCTAATCCCTCTGGAATGATGGGATGATCCTTGAAGCCATCCTTCCGTACAGCAAACATGACTTCTATCATATACTGAACACGCATATCAATTTTAGATTCATGCAGAATGTGTCGAAGACGGTCAAAGATTGCTTTGAAAAAAAAACAGAAATGTAAATATGAAAAGGATTTACTAATACAAACACCAAAAAGACAAGTGGTCTGGCTAATTATACTTACCATTAATACCTCTAGGAGAAACTTCTGTTAATTTGAGCCCACTCTCTTTAATAAATCCAATTGCTACTTCAATACTGTCATCAGTAGGCCTTTCAAGAAGCAAAGTGAGCATTTCCAAACATAAAACCTCATGAGCCTATGGAAAGAATATCAGTAAGGAATTAAAATGTACCATGTTACACTATTATTACAGTGATTTAATTGACGGAGCAGTCCAGCCTTTGAGGCTGCCACAACACACTTGTTTAATCACACACACTAGCCAACAGTAGTGGGACAAAGCTAATTAATAGGAAGTAAAAATTTCAAATACAATTTTACCGCCTGTATTTACACCAACTTTGTAGTGAACGTGACTATGCTATTGAAATGAAAAAGCAAGCAATGAAAAACATTTTGCCGTTAAGAAAAAAATAGAATGCATTTCCAAGAAGCAAATAAAACAGCACTTATGTTACAGAAACTAGTTCTAAGTGCATTGCGCCTATAATTAAATCAGGTCTTCCAGGATCAGGCATATAAGCAAATGGCACATCTCAGATTAGTTTCTTTACTAAAATGCTGTATATTGCCAATGTATGCCTGAAACACTGCTTCTTGCCATTATTTAGAAATCAGGATACTCCAATTTAACACATAAAACAGTGGCATAGAGCTGGATACAAATTTGATTTAGATGCAACAGTCTAGTTCTGCCTACACAGAAGTCAGATGACAGTGTGGCAAGAAAACTCTGTTTAAGATCTGTGGGACAGAGCCTCAGGTGAAGCTTGCTTTGCATCAAGATTTGCCGGAATACTAACTCAAACATATTTACGAAGTCTGCGGAAGCCCTAGAGTATAAGTGCAATGGTAAGCGATGATAACTGCATAGGCAATTACCAATGTCTTTTTAGAAAAGGTCCTAACAACTTACAGCAGGCATTAAAAGGACACCTGAACTCGGATTTTCAGTAACCTTTAAAACAGGGAGAGCATCTTCACTTAGGCTACTGCTGTCTTGAAACTAAAGAAATAGCCATATAGGGTTTGGATTGAGTAGAAACATGAAGTAACATACCACGTTCTGATTCATCAAATGTGCAACAAACTTTGAAGATGTTAGACAGAGTTGCTGCAAAACAAATAAAATAAGAAATTTTAACACAGCTTATATGGAAGAAAAAAAAAAAATCTACTTACTAAAATTTGTGCATCTCAATCAAATTAAGTCATGAAACTATTTTGGGATACTGATAGTTGTTCACAGTTAGGACTGTAGGCGCTTAAAAAAAACCTAATCACAGTAACAACTCAGAATAGGTTGTCAAGCTTTCATGATACTCTAATACTACTATACTTAATGTACTAATGATAGGTCCCGACCCACAGGTCTTGGTTGTGTTCCTTTGAAGTATGTAATTTGAACACACTTGATACAAGGTTAACACAGCAGAATTACAAGTTTCAGCATGTTGCTGCTTCACATTTTACATACCTTATCATTTCTGCGATATCCTTTGCGAAAATTTAGTATCAACCTCTTGAGAATCAATTCACCAATATTTGGAAACTTTGAATTGATAATTGCCACAAGAGCTGCATAAACATGGGTAAAAATTGGAGAGGCACTCTGAGCTTGCAAAATAGATCTAGACAGCAATCCCCTGTAAAAATACGTAAGTTTAAGGTTTTGCTGGTAACAAAACATTTGATATTTTTATTCAGTACATAACACATAGAATAGTATCACACAGTTGGAATAGTCAGAAGATACTAGATGGTCGTTTTCAAACTATTGTTTATCATGCTGCAAATGCAGTTTTGCAAAATATGCTGCTCAAATGTGTCTGAGCCAAAAAAATTCTTAAAATGATACCTTATCTTTCATTAAATACTATTCCTATTAGAACTACATTTGAAAATAAGCACATAAAAAGTCTTCATCTTGTATCCTGCAATTATCCCTTTTTAACCCCAATGCAGGCTCTTCTTAGCTTTGAAATTTGTATGATTGTGCTGCTTCTTTTCCTCGGTTGAAAAAACAAAATCCTGTTTGTGACTGAAAAAATATCTGATCTGCAACTATTTATGAAAAACACAGAACTGTGTTCTAGTATAATGATAACTTAAACAAGCAAAACAAACTTCCAAGAAATAAAAATTACATTTCCATAGAAGGTCCCTAACAATAGAGATCTACCTAGCAGTAATAAAACTGAATGTTCGGTAAAACCAGAATGGGCAAAGTAATGCTTTTCAATGCTTTTCTCAAATGAAACTGCGTATTTTCAACATAATTATTATGTTTTGGAACTGAGAACTGATTATAAAAGACTACTACTTAGAGCCTAAATGAATGTAAACACAGGGCTCATGAGATAATAGCTCTTCTATTGTACTAATGGTCTCTCTTACATTTATATCAAGACTAAAGTCTAAAAAGAATCTGAGACTTCTTCCCCCTCTCAGTTTTGCTTTTCCTAATGCTTTAGCACATAGAATTTGACTTTTGCTGTATTACTCCATTACAAATGGGTGAGGCAAAAAAAAAAAGCCCTCCAAACGTGAATCTTCAAAGTGCACACTGGTATCCAACTCTATCTTCCCTGTGATCTATTGAAGTCTTCCAAAAAACCTCCTACATGGTACTAAACACAAACTGCATAAGGACCTTATTCCTACTTACTCTGGAGTTGACAAATGGAATAGAACTCATTTCATACTAGTGCACAGAAACAGAATATTTCATTTTGAAACTATTAGTTCCTTCTCATTTACAAACTGAAACTGGTCTGGTTCAGATCCTATTTACCCTCTAGTTAGAAAACTCAGAAAAGCACTTTACAGCTAGGTAAAACTTCATGTCATTACATTTATACACACCTTTGTGCAAATTTGGAAGTCAAAATTAAGTGTAAGAAGAAGGGAAATGGTGCCACTTTCCATCTACATTATTTTGAAGTTAATAAGCTTATAAGCCACACACAAAACTTCCAGAGACAAGTGTATTCTAAAAATACTCAATAAGCTCATTTTTAAGCTAAAATATTACTGCTTGTATGAAAATTAAGTTTTGGGGACATGAAATGCAGGCAAGTAAAAAGCAGTTCTACAACAGACTGTTTGAGATTTCATTATTACTTTCAACAGAAATCACATTCAGGAACTACTTGCTCACTCTCTAGATTTTACTTAACTCTCTTCTGTTATTTTTATGCTATTTGCAGGATTCTGATCTTCCCATCAGGTATGACATACATGAAAGTAACACATTCCTTAGCTATAACCTCCTGAAATAACAGTGATTAAGTTGTGACAGAAAAAGCGTTGCTATCTGTTTGAAATCTAACAGAATTATTTCTGGATATTTTGTTCAAAGGCTTTTTTTGGTGGTGGTAGTTTGGCTTTGTTTGTTTAAATGGTAGCCAATCCAAGAAAGCCATACTCCTTTCAACTAGCGTATTTAACCTCTATTGACATCAAAATTAAAGCAAGGAGAGTCATCATACAGTACTTGCAGTCACCATGACTGAGTACTGAGCTCAGATAACATAATAATCTTTTCTCTACATTACAACAATAAACAATTCAGCCAGATTAACTGTAGTAAAACCTTGTTTTGCTAAATACTGGCTACAGATATTATTTGTCCCACAGAAAAAAACTGCGGAATACAAAAGTAAATAGACAGAGACACCTGTAAATTCCAAGTCATTCAAGTAAAATACGTAGGCAAAACCTTTAAGAAAAGGAAACATATACTATCTGTTGCACTCCTCTTTCTCCAAGCACACAATCCCTTCCCCGCTGGCCCCTTCCCCAAGTAGGGGACTACTCTGCACAGGACAAAATAGCCTAAGGTTAATTTTCAAATCTGACTAGCATCCATACACTACACATAGCACACAGTGATGTATGCATGAACAGTACACATATTAGCAGAAAAGCAAAAGAATTGTTTTAAAATACTAAGACTTACCTTCCCCGAACAATATTTTCCTGAAGGAGCTCATGAATGATATTTTCTATATTAGAAACGTTCACTTTATTGACAAGGCCATTGATCGACTTCTTCAAGGCTTCCCAACTCATCCTCTGATATGCCAAACTATTACAAAGGTATCACAAATTATTGATGCACGAATTTGAGGTAGCACCGAGTGAATTTTTATATAAATATGAAAACATGAATGTAAGTTGTAATAAGTAAAATAGGTAAGAAAACATTCACTGCATAAATTTGAAGACTAGTTCACAGTTATACATTTAACTACTAGGAAATCACTGAACCAACATGATACACCAAAATGTAATTCTTCGCAGATATGGTATAACCCACTATGTTCAGTTTTCTAAGATATTCTAAAAAAAACCCCTTGTTATGTTCTGTATCCCACTTTTCCATTTGCACTTTGCAGCAGAAGCAGGTACAGTCATAATCCGATTCTTTTACCTTTCTTCTGATAACAATATACCCTCAAAGGAATGATCACAGCCCTCAAGAGGTATCCTATTTTCACCAACATTGACTATAAACCTTTTACTGTTTTACTTTTCAGTAAAAATTCTAACATGTTACTTTCGACTCACCTATTTTTATCAGTGATTTGCTCTTGCATCATCCTGAGCTTGGCAGGCGGAATATACGCACCACCTGTGCGAGTAAGGATTGGATCCACTTCTTCTTTCTTCTTCTTTGAAGTGGTCTCATCATGAGCAACCGAGCTCTGGACTGTCGACCTCTCTGGACTCCTACGATCAGGTGATGAGTATCTTCTCTGCTTCTTTCGATCAGATTCTCTCTCCTCCCATTTCTCATGATGCCTCTCTCTCCCCCTTTCCATCCTTCTAAAAAAAAAACCCACAAACAACCACAAAACACCCAAGGGTTCATGAAAAGTTTTCACGTATTACTCTAAAATGATTATTTTATTACTGATTAAGAAAGGGCTTGATACTCACCTTCCTTCTGAAGTTCTGTCATCATAGTATTCCCTTCTTGAATATTCCTGATCATATCTGCTGTCATCAGAGTACCTTCTCTTTCTGGGAGATGGAGACCTGTCACGCTCTGTATCCCTACTTGCAACCCAAGACACAAAATTCTTAGTAATAGGCTTAGAAAAGCAATGCTATTAATATCTACTTGCAACACAACATTACACATATACTAACTGTTCCGCTTCTGCAACCTGAGTTTCAATATACACATCGTTCAAATAGAAGATGCTCCTCTTATAATAATTTGTCAGCAAAAAGTAATCAAAAAATCAAGAGAAGCACCGTAAAAGGAAGCTCCTCCTAGAACTTAAATGCTAAATGGTAAGAACATCAAATACCAAAGGTAAATTCAGAACTGTGCATTCCTTGGAACATATGCATTCATTTGTTCCACCTACTTTTGCCTGTGTAGCATGAAACAGAATAGACACTATTAGAAAAAAATGATATTGTGTTTAGTACAAGAGGTTTAATTCCAATTAAAATATAAAAGTAAACGGGTTCATCTCATGCCTTGGTAGATTGCACTTGAAATGATATTTCTCCACCTCCTGCTGGCATCAATAATCTTGCTCTAAAGTGACAATTGTGGTATCAGCAATATGCGAGCCCAAGCAAAAAGCTGGCATCTAATTTCCATTTTCAAGTCCCGTGACAATTTAACTGAATGTTAAGGATTTTTTAAAGATTTAGCTTTAATAACAAATCTATTTAACTACTGCTATATTGATGTTCAAGTATTTTATTAAACCTACACTTATTTTTCACTGCTCAGTTATGGTAACATATAAAGAGAAACAGAACCCTATTTTTTTTTTTTTTTTTTTTTTTTTAACATAGCTAACTCACTATGCGAGTTGTATATACAGAATTGTAGGGTATAAAAATCAACCATTCTACCTGTCCTCTGGAGACAAACTTCTTTGGCGTGAACTGTAGTTTTCCTTCCTTTCGTAACTGGAACCATGCTTTAAGAAAACAAAGAAAAAAAAAAATCAAGCTCCAACATATGTTAATTACTGTAAGCACATATATCTTGAGATCAAAGCATTCCATGTCTTGGGTTCCTTACTCCTTCACAAGAAGTAAGGGTCATCAAAGAAAGCTGATGGCAGTCAGTTATGACAAGGAGAGCTGGTTCTAAATAACAAGCAGTTAAGCAGCTGGACTCCCTGCTACAGGATGCTGCAGATGCCAAATGCTTACATGCGTTCAAGAGACCGGACAAACACTGAAGAAAAATTCACATGGGTTACTGAAGAAATTATCTGGCTCAGGAAGCTGCAAATAGGCAGACACTAGGAGAGTATGTGGGTTGAGTACTTTTTTGGTTGCCCTGTTCCTAAACGTTTCAAGGCATCTGCTATTGATTACTGCCAGAGACTAGAATAGATAGACCTTTGGTCTGCCTTTCCTGCTTCCTTCTTCAATACGCCATTTTACACTTTGTTGCATCACATGCAATACCATTAACAGAATTCTACCACTTCTTGTTTGAAGAGTGTCTTTCTTCTCTCCTAAAGATCCCCTTTATTGCATAATTTTTCCTTACCTTCCTCCTTTTCACTAACCATGATTTATTTTCTCATGAGTTATTCCTAGCTTTATACATTATAAACATCTAAGTTACACTGTTCCGCTTGACAGATCCTGGAAGTAAATTTAATTCTGGATTTTTGAAATGTAAGTTTGTAGGATTGTTTAAGCGATAAACACTTAAATAGTTTACAGTAAATCCTGTAGTCTGAACCATGACATATAATTATGGAGTCACACACAAAAATTGGGAGTCTGACAGCATCTACAACACACATAGAAAGACACTGACCTCATCAAGATGTTGAAAAACTACTTTGGTACAGCTAAGAAGCAGCTTTTATGACTTCTATACTTCCATTGTAAGGGCCCTCTCTTCCCTTAAAATATTATTTGTGATTTTTCAGAACCACAATCTTATGTTATCAGCCAGTGATCAGCTGTGAAATAGGTAATACTTTACCTTGATGCAGAAACTCAACACAAGGACTTGCTTATGCACCTTGACTGAACTTTTTGCAGAAATATTCATCTCATTTGTTGCAGTGGCATTCTATCCATTACATGCTGGCACACTAGTTTTTGCCCCACTAAAGAACCAGTTAAAACTGTTGGTTAGTAGAATACAATGCCACCTTCTTCATAAGCTGTCATTGTTTAACCCCTGCCAACAACTAAGCAGCACCCAGCCACTCGCTCACTCCCCCCCAGTGGGATGGGGGAGAGAATCGGAGGGTAAAAGTGAGAAAACTCCTGGGCTGAGTTAAAGACAGTTTAACAAATAAAGCAAAAATTGTGCATGCAAGCAAAGCAAAACAAGGAATTCATTCACTACTTCCCATCGGCAGGCAGGTGTTCAGCCACCTCCAGGAAAGCAGGGCTCCATCACACCTAACGGTGACTTGGGAAGACAAATGCCATCATTCCAAACATTCTCCCCTTCCTTCTTCTTCCCCCAGCTTTATACACCAAGCATGACATCATATGGTGTGGAATATCCCTTTGGTCAGCTGTCCCAGCTGTGTCCCCTCCCAGCTTCTTGTGCCCCCCCCAGCCTGCTCGCTGGTGGGGTGGGGTGAGAAGCAGAAAAGGCCTTGACCCTGTGTAAGCACTGCTCAGCAGCAACGAAAACACCCCTGTGTTATCAACACTGTTTCCAGCACAAATCCAAAACATAGCCCCACACTAGCCACTATGAAGAAAATTAACTCTGCCCCAGCCAAAACCAGCACATAAGCAGACCCTGATGGGCAGTAACACCCAACGATCTCCAAAAACTTAATTAGAAAGAAAAGTATCTTTACTAAGTGGCAAGTGTGGTGTTTACAATGAGCTGTGCAAGTAAAATCAACATTGACTGAGGCTTCCTAAAGAAATAATAGCAACACAAAAATTATGAGCATCATCCTATCAATAGACTGATGAGACTGACTTGCTATCACTCAAACTGGTGTATATATACATGTAAATATACATATTTATATTTTTCAGGCTGCTATAACATATCCTAGAATATAGTCTTCTCTAGGGTACATTTCTAACACTGTGTTAAAATTATTCCCAGTATTATCTTGCCTGAACCAAGACAATGGTACAAAACAAATGCATTGCATCATTTACTGGGTGTATGCATCCCTACAAAAGAACATCCATCTGACAATTTAATTCCAGAGTAACATTACCTTTGATGACAAAGCTAGTACAAGAAATTCTCATACTTTCACCATGGTTTTCTTCCCCTTTCAATACTCATTTGTGGGACTATACCATGTAGCAGATCACTGAAATAATTCAAGGTTAAAAAGAGTCCTTAAGTTGTTAGGCTTTTTTCCCCAAAATAACATAATGCAAGACCATATCCTAAGCTTCCAAGAAACTGGTAATTAAAGTCTTTGAAAAACACAGAACAGTTACTGTATTTGAATAATATTTAGCAGATGGGAAGAGGTGGGCCTTTTTAGGATGATCCATTCTCATGAGTTCTACATCATCTACCTTTGCCCAAGCAGACCAAAAAAGGCACGTGTTCACAGAAATAAAACAATGTTACAGACATCTCTGTATTTGGCAGTTCTCATGTCTCTTGCAAAAGGAGCTATGTTTGCTGAAGAACTTGTCACCCTCGGCTCTTTGTGACCAGGCTTTCTGCCACAAGTTAGCCTTCTTCCTTGTCCATTTTGATCAAAATTATTAATGGAAAGTGTCCAAACAGTGTGCTTTCGCTAACTGGCTTATTTTGACAGATGAGGGAGCACTACCATAACCACCAGATTGGGAAGATATGAGAAGGTATCAAACCTGTCCCTCAAGCATCCCTATTAAAAACCACTTCAGTCAGAAAAGTTGGAACCAAAAGAGTGAAGAAGCCTATGCAGGGTTGAACTCTAGAAACACAGGCAGAGAAAAACCATAGATTTGAGACAGCGTATGAGAAGAGTATTGCTCCGCTAACCTGTCCCAATTTTAGTGTACTTTACAAATATGGCATTTCTAAACCACCATTTTAGAAGAGTAATTTTAAACCCATTTTTTTCTTCTTGCATTCTAAAAATCATTCCCATCCATTCAGAAACGTACCACACAGCTTTTAAAAGGGAAAGCTTTAACTTTCACAGTAAGAAATAGTTGCCACATTAACTGCTACTTCCTACCCCTTTATCTTTTCATTTTAACATCACTGTTAATTTTTCAACACCTCTTTTCTTCATTCCTCCACGTGCTTATGTTCTTTGTTGAGCCATCATTCATTCAGTCACTTTTCACCAACTACTTTATGTCATTACATGCTAATAACGTTCAGAACTGCCACTGTTCGGACAACAAGCATTAGAGACAACAGTAATTCACTGACTTCATAGTAATATTTCTCTTGTAAACAGCTGCTGTCAGTTACAGATATTGTTTGCTTTACATTCAGGGAGTTTTATTTAACACAACATCAACTGCAAACCTAATCACCAGCAATAAGGGAATAATCAAACCCCACAATTTAGGTTTAAGAACACTTACATTTACTTGTGTCACCCTGCTCTTCATCTTGACTTCCTACTTTTTATGAAGTTCTGAATGCACAGCAATGAGACAATCCAAGGCGGAGTTCAGCGTATGAAAAGCATTTCATCTATAATGCACAGAAGACAATCAAAACCTTTCTCCTGCACCCGGTGCTGGAACCTGCACTTCTAATTTATTCTTTACAGCTATGCTTGCATAACTCCTTAAAACAAAACAAACAGGCCCCCCAAACCTAGTCAGATCTCTTCAAGGCTATACAGCACCTGTCGTAGGCGGGAGTTCACCAGCACCACCGCCGCGGCCACTCGGCACAGCCAGCCGCGAGACACGGCGGCCAGGCCGCGGCAGAGGATGCCCAGGCCCTGCTCACAGGCCCAGCCACAGGGCGCCCAGCCCCGGCCCCGGCCGACCACCGAGCTCTCCGCGGGGCTGCGTCACCGCCCGACCCGCGTCCCCCCGCCCGCTGCTGAGCTGCGACCTGAGAGGGGAGGCCGCGACCACCCAACCCGCAGGCGGACCCGGCCGGCGAGCGGCGCCCGGGGGCTCCCCCCCCACTCCCGGGGGAAAAGGCGGGAAGGGGAGAAGGGCGACCCGCCGCCCCGTCCGCGGCAGGGCTGTCGCCAACCGCCCGCGGCCCACCGAGCTCCGCACCTACCGCCCACGGCCGCGCACGGCCAGAAGCAGCGTCGCTTCCGGCGGAACGCGGCGCACAATGAGCGCCCGGAGCCCAGGCCCCGCCCGGCGGCGGCGTTCGGCGCGCGCACGTAGACGGCTACAGCCCTGTGAGCAGCGCAGGGGGAGCGCGAGGTTCCGGTCGTCCGGGCACCGCTGCATGACGGGAAACGTAGTTCTGCGGCGGCGGCGCGGCCGTCGGCCATCTTACGGGCCCGGCCGCGGCGTCGCCCGGGAGCTGCGCGGCGGGTGCGGGGGGCCGCGTTCACCGGCCGCGTCCCTCCTATAAAGATGTTTGTCGCGGTTGTTGCAGGGGAGGAAAAAAAAACGAACCAGCGGGAAACAAGCCGACAGAGTGACTCCTAAGTGAGTCGGAGCCTACAGCAGGCATATCGCTCCTTTCGGTTCAGCCTGCACTTCCCTAGTGCCGACTTCTTCTCGGGTGAAGGCATCTCAGAAAAAACAACCCCATTGCTACCAGATGTACGAGGTTCCTGTCAGAAATATAGGTAATGGCAAACAAGCACTCACCTTGCATCCCTTAAGGAAGAGAAGTTGTCCAAAGTCTTCCAGCATCTCTGTAAAATTTACTGAATTAGTACTGAGTGAATTCAGTACACCTGCCCCTTGAATAACACCTGTAGCACACAATTCCGTCCCTTAGGCGTGAGCTGCTGGTTAAACATTACTTGAAATATGTCCAGGACATACTTAACACATTATACCATGTTGAGAGTTACAATGCTGTTAGGATACCTGCTTATTAGAGGAGGTTTTTTTGGCCTCTAAAAGTTTGAAGTAATTGAGCACCACTGATTCACGCTAACTGAGGGCCTGTGGCTTATTATAGGCACAAATCTGTTTGGATTGTGGAAAGTAATTAAATGCATAGGAAGGGGAAAAAAAAGGAAAATGCTATGTAAGGTCTTAAAATGCTTACGGTTCATTTTCAGCTCTTGTCAGATAATGAAAAAAACCTCTTAGAGGACACAGCAGATCAGGGTCAGAAAGGCATTAATTCAGCCAAGAGCCAGATGGTTTCTGCAGGGACATCTATAAGCGAGCTGTGCGGCAGCACCGCTGCGCTGCAGACCGCCAGCATCCACGTGCAAGTCCCTGTGCATGCATATGTAGTGGGACACAGTATTTGCTAAGGGGAAGAAGGTGGCAACGAGGTGGGAGCAATGCTGGGAAAATGCTACTCACAATTTCCCCTTTCAAACAGAAGGGAGAAACACATCAACAGCAGAGTAATTCTGATGAGCTGTAGTGTACGTTGGCCTTATGCTGACTCACAGCCAAAAGTACGTTGTTATCTGCTAATGCATTCCTTGCATTCCTCCCACAGCTGAAATTTGCTCAACTATGATATTCATAGACCAATCCACAAGATTGTTTCCCAGGAGTGGCAGGTATTTGCCTGCAGCATCCCTGCAAGGACCAGGGAGTGAAAGCGTGTCATTTTACGTGTCTTATTCCTGTTCCCCCTTCCCCTCCTGTGAGAACTGCACCCTCGATCATGTGCTCCGGTCGTGGCAGTAGGAAAACGGCTCCTTTACTTTCTTGCAACTAGGAAGCTGTCAAGAGGGAGGTGTCTTCCGCAGTACTGTAGAGTCCTTGCCCTGTCTCAAGCCCCCAGGGCAGCCCAGGTGGCCAGGTCTGGGGCCCAGAAGCTGGGGCACTCCTGGTTGTGGCTAGGGTCCTGTAGCCTTCCTCTGCCACATGTTTTGCAGCCCTGATACACTGCCTTGGTCCTCCAGGTTGGTGAGCCAATCTGAGTAAGTTTTTAGTGACTGTGGTCCTAAAACCTGCAAAACTCAAGTCCTCCCTAGCATTTTATAAAGCAAGAAGGGACCAGATAGCCAAACCACTCACTTCAGGCACAGAATGACTAAGAGGGGCATAAGGGCTTAATCTCCTTTTTGTGTTATGATGCTGGCCAGTCTCACATGCCAGACAACAACAGTATGGGGATCAGTATGCATGGGGAAAAAAGTAGACATGCATTATTTCCTGAAACAATAGGAAAATGTTATTGAAACATTGCAGAAAACCAGCTAATTCAATATACCACAAAATATGGAATAAACAGTGACATCAAACCAGTGAACTAAAGAAAGCAAAATGAAGATGTTTCATTTAAAAAAAAATACTAAATTTTGAAATTTATGGCTCAAAGTTCTGTAAGAAAACTCATGTAAAGTAGAAGTCATATTCAGTGCTCATTTTTGAGGAAAATCCCTTCAATACAGAGTTACTGGAAATTTTCCATTGACTTATTATGTAATATTTATTGCTTAGGCTACAAATTTTAAGCTCCACACTTTTTTGGAAAGCATAGTTCTCAGTATCTTCTTGCTACTTTCTGAAAATTATTTACTGCCAGGAATCTCAGAATTTTTTTCTTGTTCACAACAGCTCACGCTTACATGCAATTGCTGGAATAGCTAACATTTTTTAAATGACCTTTCAGGACACTGATTTGTTTCCTTTATTATTCAGCAGTCTCATTCTTCTGTTAGCACTTGATGTATGCCAATGTGAGTCAGTTCTCATTGTGGGAATGATACAAGGCTTCTGCTTTTGGAGAATTAAGATGTTGATTAAAAAAAAGGTAGTTACTGAAAGGATGGGGATATTTGTTACTCTTAATAACAAGGAAACTTCAATTTGTACATGCTCTGAAAGATTTGTCATTGCTTAAATACATGCATATAGAGCACTAGACGAGAGTATTAAAAATTTAGTTGTGCTTACATGTTTAACACTTCACATTCATTCTCATCAATATGGAAATACAGTATTTCTTTTGTGAGAATTCTTTTGGGAAAAGGCTATTTGTACTGAAACAAAATGTTTTTAAATCCCAGTGAAGCAAACCACCTCCTCATTGCGCCCTGTGGATTGCTTTGCAAAATCA